>NC_140961.1:21218958-21296458 GCF_056783735.1 Eptatretus burgeri | reverse complement strand
TCACCTGTGGACAGGTGATTCTCGTCCCGCTTACAGGGGAATTCGCGCATTACGTTCATCCAAGCCCATCCCTCGGAGCACTGCAGTTCGAGCAGAGAGTGGTAAGCTCTTGACAGAGGAGTCTGAAGTGAAGGCCCGCTGGGCCGGTTACTTTGAGCGGTTGTACCAGGCTGATCCCCCAGCTGTCGAGTTGGACGTCAAGGATGTTACAATCCCTGTTGCTGACCCTCGAATCAACTGTGGTCCACCTTCGCTTGTGGAAACACGGGCTGCGGTGAACCATTTGAAACGGGGCAAAGCTCCAGGGATCTGTGGCATCCATGCTGAACTTCTCAAGGCTGGTGGAAATGCTGCACTCGTGTCGTTGCATGCAGTTTTGTGCTCTGCCTGGAACACAGGCATCATCCCAACTGACTGGAAGAGGGGCCTTGTTGTCCCTCTCTGGAAAGGGAAGGGTGATCGCCAAGACTGCAACAACTACCGAGGGGTGACGCTGCTCTCAGTGCCGGGCAAGGTCTTTGCTCGGATAATTCTTGATAGGGTTCGCCACCATCTGCTTGAGCACCAGCGTCCAGAGCAGTCAGGCTTTACACCAAAGAGGTCAACGATTGACCGTATCCTTGCACTTTGTGTCCTCATCGAACGCAGACGAGAGTTCTGGCAGGGGCTGCTTGCAGCCTATGTTGATCTCTGTAAAGCGTTCGATTCAGTGAATCGGGATGTCCTCTGGAGGATTCTTGGTCTTCGTGGGGTGCCACCAAAACTGATCGATTTGATGTCTGAACTCTACTCTGGTACTGAGAGTGCTGTGAAGTGTGGTGGTACCATCTCTGACTTATTTCCAGTTGTTACTGGAGTTCGTCAGGGATGTGTACTTGCCCCCACACTTTTCAGCACTTGTATGGACTGGATTTTCGGGAGGATGTCGGAGAGATCAAGTTGCGGTGCATCGTTTGGCAATGTCAAGATCTCGGACCTTGATTTTGCAGATGATGCAGTCATCTTTGCGGAGACTTTAGACATCCTCTTGGGGGCCCTCGAGGTGCTGAATGAGGAGTCGGAGCCATTGGGATTACGGGTTTCTTGGGTCAAAACTAAGATCCAGGCTTTCGGTGACATCTTGGATGCTGCTGTCCTGTCTGTGTCTGTTTGTGGTGAGGATGTTGAGGTCGTGGAGAGATTCACTTACCTTGGCAGTGATATTCATGTCTCTGCTGGCTGCGAGTCAAAGGTCAATAGACGTCTGGGTCGGGCCTGGGGAGTCATGGATTCACTGGATCATGGGGTGTGGCGCTGCCGGTACCTGTGCGGGAGGACGAAAGTCCGAGTCTTCAGGTCCTTGGTACTTCCAGTCTTGCTCTATGGGTGCGAGACTTGGACTCTGACCAAGGATCTGAGATGGAGACTTAATTCCTTTGGTACCAGAGCTCTTCGGAGAATCCTTGGCTATCGCTGGTCGGATTTTGTGTCCAATGAGCGGTTGCTGAGAGAGACTCGGATGAGATTTGTTACCTGCATAGTCCGTGAGCATCAGTTGCGGCTGTATGGACATGTGGCTCGTTTTCCTGACGCTGATCCTGCTCACCAGATTCTCTCAGCGAGGGAGTCTCATGAGTGGAGGAGGCCAGTGGGCCGACCACGTTCCTCATGGTTGCAGCAGGTTGACCATCATCTCAAGGAGATGGGGATGGGCCTGGCATTTGCCTGGGGGATGGCCAGACGGAGGCCCCTGGAGTACCGGCGGAAAGTCGACGCAGCGACGCGCTGTTCTGGCACATGCTCCCATACCTGACCTGAATAGAGGACGCAACGAACGGGATATATTTCACACAAGCACATTTATTATAACACACACGTATGTACAGCCAGGCAGTCATGCACGTATGTACAAGTAAATAGAAGCAATACCACCGACTACAATGAGAATGTACATGCACAGTCACTGAGGCAGCTTTACTTGACAGACGGCGCCACGACAACATTCATTCAAAAACCCAAAAGGAACACAAGAAAAGACCCCCTCACAGACAAGGGGGTCAGGCTGGACCACTTGGGTCTTTATGGCACGGTACCTGGGAGACCGAACGGGTCCCGCGAGACCGTAGCAGGTTACCTGCACCGTCGAGGTGCCTCGATGGTCGGCGAGCTCTCTCTGGCACTCTCCTCCACGGACGCGCAGGCTCGCGCCTCCCGTCCTCATCTCCAGTACGTCGCCCGGACTCTCCACCAACCCACGCCTCTGGTGTACGGGTCGCTCCACAGACCCAGAGACCAAGAGACCAAGACAAGACCAGACCAGGAGAAGGGTGCAAAACGAAGAGAGGATACCAGACCAGGAGAAGAGCGCCAACGAAGAGGAAGAGACCAGACCAGGAAAAGAGCGCCAACGAAGAAGAAGAGGAGACCAGACCAGGAGAAGAGTGCCAACGAAGAGGAGGAGGAGACCACACCAGGAGAAGAGCGCCAACGAAGAAGAGGAGGAGACCAGACCAGGAGAAGAGTGCCAACGAAGAGAGGAGGAGGAGACCAAGGCTCACAGCTGCCCGCCTTATATAGCCTGGGGCTCTGCCCTTCGCCCCTCCCCATTTTCGGCTCCGCCTCCCTTCGAGAAGCTTCTTGAAAAGGAGGTGTTTCTCAACTCCGACCGCCTCACTCCTCGTATCCACCAATCGTGAGCGAGCCGCCTCACCGTTCTCGTCACACCAGCCGCGGAGAAAAAAGGCGGTAAAAAACCCACACTCACCATTGGAGGTTTTTTTTTCTCCTACTTCATGCCCGCGTTCTCGGATCCTTTTTCAACGCGGAAAGGGTTGTCGCGTGGTCTGTGGAGGATGGCGTTTGCAAGCTGGCATTGTGGTGAAGATGGTTAAATGGTGGTGGTGTTGTTGTGGCGATCGTAGCATAGTTGGCGTTGGGGTGGTTGTGTTGTTGGCATTGTGGTTTGTTGTAATGATGGGCGAGATATGTCGGTTCAAAATAACGATAGAGAAAGAAAAACACTATCTCAAAGGGTCACAGCCTGGTGAACACGAATAAATCCCATTAAACAATGGTGGGGAAACCTATCTGAACACTCACTTACCGAGATAACTGATCTAAGGAACCTTTATGGTGTTCTGCGAATTTCCACAGCCGTAACAATATATATATATATATATATATATATATATATATATATATATATATATATATATATATATATATATATATATATATATATACATATATTTATATATATATATATATATATATATACATATATATATATATATTTATATATTTATACATATATAGATATATATATATATATATATATATATATATATATATATATATATATATATATATATATATGTGTGTGTGTGTGTGTGTGTGTGTGTGTGTGTGTGTGTGTGTGTGTGTGTGTGTGTGTGTGTGTCTGTGTGTGTGTATATATGTATATATATATATATATATATATATATATATATATATATATATATATATATATATATATTTATACATATACATACATATATATATGTATATATATATATATATATATATATATATATATATATATATATATATATATATATATATATATATATATATAAATATATATATATAGCTTGTTACGAATCTGGCAGCCATGAGCACTCAACATTCAGGTCCTTATAGAACAGTTATATCGGTAAGTGAGTGTTTATAGTTAGGGCCCCCTACCTGTGTCTAACGGGAATTACATGTGTGCGCTGCGGAGTTTCGTTTACAACAAATCTCCTTCACTTCACTTCACACACCGACGCCATTGCCCACGTGCGTTCAGTCACGTACGTGGGCGAAGATTTCCATCGCCTCAGACCGGGACTCTGCCCAGGAAGGCAGGGGCGTGCCCCTTGTCCAATCACACCACAGTAGGTGACTTTCCCACAACACGCCGGCCAATGAGGGTTGAGATGGCCACAGGGAGCGACTTTCCAATGGTACCCCGGCCAATGGGGTTGACATTGCCACAGAGAGCGACTTTCCCACGGCACCCCGGCCAATGGGGTTGAGATTTCCACAGAGTGACTTTCCCACGACACCCCGTCCAATGAGGGCGGAGATCGCCTCAGATGGCGATTCTCTCACCCCGGAGGAAAAAGGAATATAAAAGGAACGCCAGGCTGGGGGTGTGGTCGTTGTCGTGGTCATCGTCGTCGTGGGGTCATCGTCGTCTTGGGGGTTGCGGGTCTTGGAGCTGGCTGGTTCGTCTGGTCCTGGGTCATCGTCGTCTCTGATATTCTCCTTGGTCTTGGTCGATTGGTGCGTGACAGGTTGGAGAGCGCAGTACCTGGTGCTTGGAGCGGCATCGTGTTGTGGGTTCGAGTCCCGCCGAGCCGGATCGTCGAAGACCACACGAGGTGGACAGGTCCAAGCACAGGCTCTGATCTCCAGCTCACCTTCCCTCGATCTGGAAGCCTTCAATAAAGACCCGACGGGATCCATTTCTGTGTGTGTCTGTGTGTGGGCCCGTCTTTAAGTAGCAACTGTATAAGTGCTTGTGTGTAAATTTGCATTTCTTCTGGTAGTGATAGCTCTGCTCTTCGTGTGTTCCCTTCCCACTATTGTAGAATAAATACCCCTATTGTTGAATGTATCATCTCGCTTCTGTGTTTCTATCATTGGTTTGCCACGCTGCGAATGGGAACTAGGAGGCTTTGTTGTTGCCAAAATCGTGCAATAGGCCCGGCAGGATTCTGGTACTCTCGGCTCGGGATCCGGCTCGGTAACGACCTGGATCACGCAGATCCTGCCGAGGGTAAATTTCCCCGGTAGTTTGGACGACATGGGTATTTAGGTAAATTGAAATTGGCAATCGACCCTATCCCACGCCGTCGACCTATTGGCGATCTTCAGTCCGATAAGGAACCCGTCGGCTCCGGGGTTATCCGGGGTGACGACCTATAAATTCCGGGTGTTCGGTGGAGCCGACTCTACTGCTCCATCTCGCGGTCGTGCTCGCCACCGAAACTTGGCCTCACAACAATATGTCAGGCGGAACTGAGTTCATGATGTAGCCGGCTCAAATTCCAGGGCTTTGTCGTGGGTCTACGAGCTTGTTCGGCTTTCCCTCATGCTGGACCCGAGCTTGAAGCAGGTATTCTACAACAATGAAGCGCTCATTCTCGTGACGCTAGCTTGCGGTGCTGTGGTTGCCATCGTGGTGATTTTTGAGGCACTCCTGAGACAGCTGTTGTGGGCAGCTTTGTGTGGCATGTTCTTGCATTCCATTGGGAGTGTCTTTTTGGTGCTGGTGCGCACTTGGCTCTCGGGCGTCAGGTGCACCACTGGTCCCTGCCGCTGTGGGCCTGCCCTTCGCCGGCCACGACTTCGACGTTGAGAGCTCTGACTCTTGTGGTCATTGAGTGGGGATGGGCTTGCAGCGGCGGTTCTCGGTGCTCTGTGGGTTGCCTGTGACTCGGTACTTGTGATACTGCTTGTTCTTCTGCTGGTATGGAACACCGTGTGTGGTTGCCTTCAGGTGGTGGCATTGTTGTGGCAACCACGGACGCAGCTCATTCTGAAGTGGATAGTCATCTATAATGAAGGCACTGTTAAGCAATGAGCCGGGTTTCTTCTTAAATTCTTTACTATTTTCGTTTATTTTCTTGTTAGAATCTCTGCTTTTTATCCCCCGCCGCATGGCGGAAGGGGGATATTGTTGTCACACGGGTCGTCCCCCCGTCCGTCCGTCCGGCTGGCTGGGCGTCAACATTTATAGCTGTGAGTGCGATAACTCATAAACTGTTTGCCATATCGATTTGAAATTTGGGTCACATATGTACCACCTGAAAAGGAATAACCCTATTGATTTTGGGCTTGGCCGGATCCAAGATGGCCGACTGGGGTGGCCATCTTGAAAAAAATGTTTCAATGGCGGGGGATTCCCCATCTCTGATGGGTATATTTTTTTATCCCCCACCGCGTGGCGGAAGGGGGATATCGTTGTCACCCGGGTCGTCCATCCGTCCGACCGTCCGGCTGTCTGTCCATCCGTCCGGCTGGCTGGGTGTCAACATTTATAGCTGTGAGTGCGATAACTCATTAACTGTTAGCCATATCGATTTGAAATTTGGGTCACACATGTACCACCTGAAAAGGAAGAACCCTATTGATTTTGGGCGTGGCCGAATCCAAGATGGCCGACTGGGGCGGCCATCTTGAAAAAAATGTTTCAATGGCGGGGGATTCCCCATCTCTGATGGGTATATTTTTTATTGTTAGCTCACTTGGAACGTAGATCCAGGGAGCTTATGGGATGACGCTTCATCATTCCATCCGTCCATCCATCCGTCCACAAATACTTGCAACTTCTTCTCTGAAACTAGACATGCGATTTTGATGAAACTTTCCCACAACATTCATCACTGTGTATGTACCAAAGTTTGTTCATGGAATTAAAAAAAATCGGGCCCTGAAGGGGTCTATGGGGATTGCCCCTCAAAATAGCTATTTGCTTTCTTCTCAAAAACTACACATTCAATTCAGATTAACCTTGACCACAACCTTCATCTGCCATGATGTACCAAAGCTTGTTCACACCAATAAAAAAAATCGGTGTCTGGGGAGGTCTGCAGGGGATGAGGGAGGGGAGTTGCCTCCCAAAATATGCATTTGCTTTCTTCTCAGAAACTATACACACAATTCCGATTAAACTTGGCTACCACCTTCATCACCTGTGAGGTGCTAAAGTTTGTTCACGACATTAAAAAATGGGATCCAAGGGGTTCGACGGGGGGGAGGGGGGGATTGCCTCCCAAAATATGTATTTGCTTTCTTCTCTAAAACCACACACACAATTCAATGAAACATGAACACAACATTGTTCGCCTGTGATGTACCAAAGTTTATTGACTGCATCAAAATCTGTGCTCATTAAATGAGTCTCTGGTGGGCGGAGGTGGGGGGGGTTCTGACCCCCCAAAATAAGTATTTGCTCTCTTCTCCAAACTGCACACAGAATTTTAATGAAACTTAACCACAACATTCATCACCCTTGATGTACCAAAGTTTGTTCATGACATTAAAATAATTCAGGGTCTGATGGGGGTTTGAGTGACTGTTGCTACTAATCCAGGTGAGCTTCAAGACAAATGGTTCAAAACAGAGTGACTGTTGCTGGGCAATGCTGGGTCCTTCCTCCCACCCCTACCCATCCCTCATCCCACCCCAACTGTCTCCTCTCTCTCTCCCCAACCCCTCCCTCCTGACTGCGACCCCACTCCTTTCCCTCCCTCTTCCTGCAAAGGAATTTTTGCAGGATGTATATTTGGAGAAGTTTGCTAAAGTAGTCACCTTTTTTCTTCAAACTCTTCTTTCACCCTCAAGAGTTATGTCATGAGATGAGCAGTAAAATTACTTTTAAATCGATGTATGGGTTGTTTGTACGATTTTTGGTTTTTGAATAATTAGCGATTTTCACATTTGAGGTCATGTGACTACTCTTCGTTGACTTACCTATCGTTGTAGTGTCTTAATTAACAGTTATTTTTCACATCTGATGCCACATTTGATGATCAGAGCTCACCGTCTCACCAATTATATTGGTATCCGAGTTCATATCCGAAAACATTTGGGCTTTTTATAAAGCATTGTACATATGGATCTACCCCTGGATATTGCGACAGGTGGTGGCTCGTGAGTTTGTAAGTTACTAAACCAGAGTGGTGTCAAAGCCACCCAATGCTCGCCTGTTTATACATTTATCGTTTTTCGTTTTTAAAAGACTAGTCTAATAATATTTTTATAAAACATTGCAGTGAAGTCTGATCCAAATAATTTGAAAGCAATATATGTATTTGTATATTGTAATCAGTAAAAAATAGTGTGGTAGATAAAAACATAAGAAAGGAAATAACTTGCACCAAAAACTTTAACATTTTCACGCTCACGCTGACGCTCAAAGACTAGTCTAATAATATTTTTTATAAAGCATTGCAGTGAAGTCTGATCCAAATAATTTTAAAGTGATATATATATATATATATATATATATATATATATATATATATATATATATTTGTATATTGTAATCAGTAAAAAATAGTGTAGTAGATAAAAACATAAGAAAGGAAATAACTTGCACCAAAAACTTTAACATTTTCACGCTAACACATGCTCACGCCGGGAGTATCGCTATAGCTCTGTTCTTCAAACAGGCGAGCTAAAAACATTTTTTTGTGATATTGTGATAAAATATTGTGATAAATTGGCTGTTTAAAACCCCTAGTAAGGTGCATCGTGGTAAAAAATGTGATCCGATAAAGTTTTTTTCATGATTAACCTGAGGAGCTCAGAAGAGTTGCAGAAGAAAGAAACAAACGTCTCATTTGCTTTATGGAGAAGATAACATTGCTCCAAGCTCCTAATTTGAAAACTATAGCACATCCAAAAGCGATTTATACAGTGATTTGTAGGTATGAAGATCAGGCATTCGACGATATGAGTGAGGAAAGTGAATAAATAAATTACGAGTGCTTTATCATACAGAAACTGTTGCAGCCTGTTTAAAGTCGAGGCATATTTGAGCAGCCTGAAACAAAATGACTCCTTACAACCTCTGGAAGGTGACAGCAGACTGACCAAGATGGCATGCTGCCATCTTGGTAAGGTATTTTTGGTTTTTGATGATGAGCACCCTGTTAATTATATTAACCAGAGAGTTGGTGTCAAAGCCACCCAATGCTCGTCTGTTTATACATTTATCGTTTTTAAAAGACTTGTCTAATAATATTTTTTTATAAAGCATTGCAGTGAAGTCTGATCCAAATAATTTTAAAGCAATTTATGTATTTATATATTGTAATCAGTAAAAAATAGTGTGGTCGATAAAAACATTAGAAAGGAAAAAACTTTAACGTTGATGTGCTACAAAAAAGTTAAGTTCAAAACAGGTCAAAAATTAAAAAAAAATTGAAATGATTTTTTAATTTCAACTTCACTACATCAACAATATACCCCAAAGTAACCTCCATGCCAAATTTCAGCATCCTGGTACACATATTAAATGAATGGCAAGCTTCTAAATAACTTGCACCAAAAACTTTAACATTTTCACGCTGACGCTCATGCCGGGGGTATCGCTATAGCTCTCTGTTCTTCGAACAGGCGAGCTAAAAAAGGGGTGTTTAAATTTACCTAAATCCCCAATTTTCATTCATCCACTCCTTTGGACTTCCCTTGGAATGCATGCAAAGTTTCGGGCCACAATGTTTCAGTTTGAGCTATGAAGGACACACACACACACACACACACACACACACACACACACACACACACACACACACACACACACACACACACACACACACACACACACACACACACACACACACACCCATTTATGATTATAGATGATGAATTATACCCTAAATCATAAGCTCCCAAACCTTTTTTGTCCACGACCGAAAATTTGAAATCACATTCGCCACGTGATTCAAATGGAACTGGTACCTACCATAAAATTGTTGGAGAAATGCTTTTCCACGTGAAAAAACCCCCTCAAAAACCAGGATTTGTGAGAAGTTGAAAAGCTGCCAAAATTTGAAAATGGTACAGTGCTGTAAGATCAAGCCACACATAATCATCCATGACTCAACCCTGGGTTTGGGAACCCCTGCCCTAAATCGTGCACTTCATATCCCCAAGGTTTTATTCTAATAAAAACTCCATGCCTTTTTTGCATACAAAGTCAAGACTCATCGAAGAACTAGAACACAGAACAGATCAGGGTTAGGGTTAGTATCATGTAAAATGCAGTATCAAGTCAAAAAAGAAAGAAGAGGTACTTTTTTGTTGTTGTAAACCTTGTCAAAGCTCGTATGAGAGCTAACACACAATTTACAGTAAGGGGGCATGAGACAAGAGGGGTGAGAGTGGGAACGACAAAACAGTGGGGAACAGAGACATTAGGAGATCTGTGGAAGGGAGAGGGATGGGGCGGGGAACACGGGGTATACAAGATGGACATTACAGGGACTTTCAGGAAAGAAAGCAGGGAATTTGAAGGAGGTGGGCTTGGGGTGGATTAACGGGGGTAGAAAAGATCGAGGATTTGGATGGGGGATGATAAGAGGTGGTGGTGAACAGCTGTTTTGAAGGCCTGGAGGGAAGAATGGGATTGAACAGAGTGAAGGAGTTTATGCCGAAGGCAGGAAAAAAGGGGAATGAAAGAGTGAAGGTGAGCAGTGATTCGTGATTTTGGTAGTTTTACCAGAAGGGGGTTGTTGGCGAACCTTGAGCGCCCTGTGGAAATATGGGGGGGGGCACAAATCGCAGACAGAGTGGGGGGGTGGGCGAGACCGTAGAGGAGACGGTAGAAGACACAAAGACCACCGACCTGCCTGTGGTGAGAGAGTGAGAGGCCCAAGGACTCAGCATCATCGTGAGAGGAGATACCAATGATCCTAAATGCCTTGGTTTCCACCTGAGCTCCTGACCACATAAAAAGTTACTCATATTTGTTACTCATATTGCGTTCATGTGTCTGCCTCGGATCTAACTTTATCCACTCATGTGTCTTTCTAGGGGATGCGTCTTTGTGGGCAAGTATCTTCTCTCGCCTTTATCTGTCCCATTTCGTATGGTTGTCCCTCCTTCAGTTCAGGCATTTCTTGTATATCTCCACTCTCCACCCTTGGCTCTCCACACTGTCTGCAGGAGACGTGGACATGAGTATGTAAATTTGGCTTCTCTATCCCATTTACAACACTAATTTATTTTTATTCCTGTTTTGTAGCACTGTATATTGCTTTCCTCTCTGCCTCACTAACTCGTTTCCTTCTTGTCTAACTCGTTCATATCCACCGTCCTTTGCCTTCCTTCGCCTTCCTTCTCTCTGCTTTTTCTCCTGCGGCTCTTTTCATTTATTTCTTTTCAACCCCCTCCATTTTCCTTCATGTCATTGTAATAACATTAACTCTTTATTGTCTCTTAGTTTCCTGGTATACCACTCTGTTTGCGATTACCCAGAGCTGTGCTTGGCTATGTGCCCCATGGAATGGGTGTCTTATTGACGTGTGTAGACAACGGCTTTTAAAAGGTGAGGTACAAGCAATCTGCAATAACTTTCACTTGTACTATGTCATCATTTTTTGTGTTGAAATAATCTTTTACCAACTTCTAAGTGTTTAAAATGGTGCTAAATAAACCCACAGAAACAAATGATCAATAGTGAACAAGTTGTGATGTTGCAACAAATGATAAAATGTGTGGTTACTGTGGAAGTAAAATAATTAATCCCATCTTGTGAAATGTGTATAATATGCTACACCAACAATTTATGGCCATACAAGGTGATAAGAAAACTTTGTGGATCACATGACTATCACAAAGCATTGGTGTTTTATATTAATAATGCTGAAACAAGTTTTTTTCATCATGCGATTGGTGCTCTGTTCAGAAATTACGTACTCATTTCTTATTGTATGCTTTCAAATGCTTTTAAATAATATGGAGGTATAAAATCTGATGGAAAGCATTGTAATTGACTAAAGTCACTTTGTCACCAAATAAAGAATTGTTCACCAGAAAGCATCATGGGTAACGGCACTACCTTGAGTTGAGGATAAAGCTTTAAAATGCTTGCAGCATAAAACATGCTAATCAGGTCCTTGACAAGGAGAAAAGGCAGACCTCATTAAGCTTGCAAATTTGGATCGCCCTCAGCTTGTGAGTTTCTTTTGCTCGTCTCAATATTTGCTTGTAAATGGCAAGCCACAAGTGAGTGTGGGTAGAATCCCTGTTCAAACATACTGTGACCTTGATAGATCCATATAACTGTGTAACATATCTATAAGAAAATTAGGACCATTGATTGATACGTTGATTGCCTTTTCTCAATGTTATTTGATTATTAGTCCATGCTTAGTCAAATGAAATGTGTGCCCCTCTCTTATGTTTGCTCCACTGATACTTTAAAATATATATATATATACTTGATAATAGATTGCCGCATACCGATGGTTGTTTTATAATGAATAGAAATAGTGTGCTAATTAGCTGCATAACAATATAATATTTTCTTTATTCAACTTGGTTGGCAAGCTAAATTAAATAAAGCTGCCTTTGCTCAGGTTCCGGTGAGACACAGGAATGCTTAATTCTAATTAATAAATACATACAATATGCTGAATAACAAGTTTGCAAGGTAGTAAAACTTTCGGGATCATGTGATATTATCAACAGCTCTAACAGCTCTGGAATGCAGGTCATTGTTATATAGTATACACATTATGCAATAGTTGTGAAGGGGGAGGGCCGTAAAGCAATGCAAATTTCTGATGAAGCTTGAAAGTTCTCAAAGACAAACCATAGGAATTTGCATGTGATATGCTGAAACAGTCATGACCACGTCCTTGAAAACGTTCTGTTTGTCTCTTGTCAGAATGTGACCATCTGGGATTGGTCAACTTGCTTGTACACGAGTAAATCACCTTTCCAATTCCCTTCCCTATATAAGAAACTCTGTTTGAAACATCAAGCCAGAAGGCCATCACGTTGCATTGGTTGTCTTTCTCCATGCGCATGCATTAAATAAAAGATTGAAGCTGTATTGTGACTAGAGTTAGTTGATCAGGATTTGGAGTTTTTCTCCCACGTCACAATTGCCTCGTTCTCATTGAAAACTTTCCATGAGCCTTGATCTTGCAGGAAAAAATAAAATATTGTATGTTCGTATAACATTTCCATTTGTCTTATCTCGTTGACACAAATCTTCCTTCAATTCCAACAGTACATTGGAAGTTCATATCAGAACTAGGATAAGCTAAAATCAAACCACATCTCTCTTAGCATGGTAGAACACATGTGTTTGTTACAATTATAATAGCTGTACAATGGTAAGGCCTATGTTTTTTATTAATTGATTCCTGGTGCACAAATCACCACAACTGTAGCCTCCATATCATTTTTGCTCAGTCACACAACTCTGTATAAGGAAAATGTATCAGCTGAACCACAATAAAGTACAACATGGTGACCACCAAAAACTGCAATAAGATAAGTGAACTAGTCTAGAAGACAAATTTGTTGAAGGAGTGAACTTTCTATTAGTGTGGTCATTGATTTCTGATTCACAAATCTTCACAAGCATCCATTTTATTTTATTACGTAGTAATGTGACTTTTTGTAAACCAGGAATTAGCTTGAGCAGTTACGTATATCACACATAACTGAGCAGTACCGAGCCTAGAAATTTTATTTTATTTTATTTTACAAAGCTCGACATATGAAGCTGCAAATGTCTTTGTGTCTCGTTTTTAACACACTTATAATCCGTCCTCATATTGTCTCTTACTTTATATATACAGTGAACTGGTTATCTTTGTTGGTGAATTGTTGGTCACATAATGATAAATGACCAATTTGTCGAACAATATGGTGCAGAGGTCGTACATTTGCTTTTGAGCTGTGTTTTCTGGGTTTGATTCTCAATCTGAATCAAGCCTATTGGATTGGTGTGTCACAGGCAGGGCTTTACATCAGAAAGTGCACTATCTGTTGGATAAGACGTTAAACTATGGATCCCTCTGCCAGGTCAGATCAGACCACAAAGCGTTTTCTTCTCAAATCATGCCAAATCAGATCTGTGACGTGCTACAGGTACCATGTAAACCTGTAGTAACGTGTTTCATGGTTGTGTCGTCAGCGACTAAACTGTCTCCCCCACTAGGTTTGTTGGTGAGGAGGGTGTCTGGATATGGACACCCAGCAGGACTAAAAACAAAACCCGTCAAAGGGTGGAGGTGCTCCTCGTGAACCAACAGCCATCCATATCTGGTGCCCAACTGTGTCCTGTCTGTAATAGCAAAGTGATCCTGCAGTTAAATTTTTTAGCTTATCTGGAATTTAAATTCC
This sequence comes from Eptatretus burgeri, assembly GCF_056783735.1. Taxonomy (NCBI): domain Eukaryota; kingdom Metazoa; phylum Chordata; class Myxini; order Myxiniformes; family Myxinidae; genus Eptatretus; species Eptatretus burgeri. The sequence continues at coordinate 21,282,577 of NC_140961.1, read as the reverse complement.
AGACAAGGTATTGTCATCACACACTGTCCATCTGTCAGTCTGTCTCCTTTTTCGACTTCTCTGGCCAAACCGCTTGGCCGATCCAGCTGAAATTTGGCAGCAACGTTCCTCTCCTTACTGCTAACAGGGACGACAAACCTCTTTCTGGTCACGAGACTTTAACTAGGTCAAAATGGCCGACAGTAAATTTCTTCAAAAATCTTCTTCTCCAGACCCATAACTCAGAATACTACCAAATTTGGGTGACATTTGGATAGGGTCCTCATGTTAAATCACAGAGGGCATGCTCATGACCTGACCAGAAGTGTGTCAAAATGGCAGTTCCTTCCAAAATCTTCTTCTCGAGACCCACCAGTCAAAATGCTACCAAATTTGGGCTGCAACATTAGTCCAGCGTAGGGATGTCAATTAAATTGTGGAAGTCATGCCAATCATGTGACCAGAAGTGTGTCAAAATGGCAGAAAGTAAATCTTTGGGAAAATAACATAAATTCCTTCAAAAACATGACTCTTAAGACCCACCAGTCAAAATGCTAGTAAAGTTGGGTTACAACATTCGGCCAGGACCCAGATAAGCTACAGGTCAGGTCAGGTCAGGTAAGGGAGCATGCACCAGAGCAGCGCGTCACTGCATCCACTTTCCGCCGGTACTCCAGGGGCCTCCCTCTGGCCATCCCCCAGGCAGATGCCTGACCCATCCCAATCTCCTTGAGATGCTGATCAACCTGCTGCAACCACGAGACACATGGTCGGCCCATTGGCCTCCTCTACTCACGAGACTCCCTCGCTGAGAGAATCTGGTGAGCAGGATCAGTGTCAGGAAAATGAGCCACATGTCTGTACAGCCGCAGCTGATGCTCACGGACTGCAGGTAACACATCTCATTTGAGTCTTTTTCAGCAACCACTCGTTGGATACAAAGTCCGACCAGCGATAGCCAAGGAATCTCCGAAGAGACCTGGTACCAAAGGAATTAAGTCTCCGTCTGAGATCATTGGTCAGAGTCTAAGTTTCCCATCCATAGAGCAAGACTGGAAGCACCAAGGAACTGAAGATTCGGACTTTCGTCCTCCTGCACAGGTACCGACAGCGCCACACCTTATTATCCAGTGAATCCATGACTCCCAAGGCTCGACCCAGATGTCTGTTGACCTCTGACTCACAGCCAGAAGAGACAGGAATATCACTGCCAAGGTAAGTGAATCTCTCCACGACCTCAACATCCTCACCACAAACAGGCACAGACAGGACAGCAGCATCCAAGATGTCATTGAAAGCCTGGATCTTAGTTTTGACCCAGGAAACCCATAATCCCAGTGGCTCCGACTCCTCATTCAGCACCTTGAGGGCCACAAAAGGATATCTAAAGTCTCCGCAAAGATCACTGCATCATCTGCGAAATCAAGGTCAGCGATCTTGACATTCCCAAACGATGCACCACGGCTTGATCTCTCCGACATCCTCCCTAGAATCCAGTCCATACAAGTGCTGAAAAGTGTTGGGGCCAGTGCACACCCCTGAGGAACTCCAGTAACAACTGGAAATAAGCCAGAGATGGTACCACCACATCTCACAGCACTCTCAGTACCAGAGTAGAGTTCAGACATCAGATCGATCAGTTTTGGTGGCACCCCACGAAGACCAAGATTCCTCCAGAGGGCATCCCGATTCATTGAATCAAACGCTTTACAGAGATCAACATAAGCTGCAAGCAGCCCCTGCCAAAACGCTCATCTGCGTTCGGTTTGAGAGTTCAGTCTGAGCTAAGAAAGATGTTGTTTTCTGGCTCTCCTGAGGGTAGATACACACTTGTTCCGAGCTTTATGGAAGGAACTGAGATTACCCTCAGTTGGGTTTGCTTTCCATGAGGCAAAGGCAAGCTTTATCAGGACAACTGCCTTGCCACAAGCTTCAGTGAACCATGTGTGGGAGGAAGGGTAGGACAACTGAAGACGAGAGGGGATAAATCTGTGCATGAGGGACAGCAAGTTTCTTTGAAAGAATTCCCAGGATGAGTTGATGTTCGAGAAAGTAGCGATAGAAGACCAGTCTATAAGTTTGAGGGCTGCTCGGAGACCCTGCCAGTCAGCTTGAGTGAAATGCCAGACTCGACGGTGGTGAGATGGTTCTCTGATATCAACTGGAGAGATGTCCACTTTGACAAGGACGTGGTCAGAAGAACCAATTGGAGCAGAGGAAGAAGAGCAGATATTTTCAGGGAAAATTGTCAAAATCAGATCCAGAAGAGAAAGAGTACCATTGGTTGAGATCCGGGTCAGGAAATTAACTGATGGATTCAGCCGCAATGAGTCGCAGAAAGGTTTTGCTGAAGTGCCATGACAGGTGAGAGAGGTACCCCCACCGAGCCAACTGGCATGATGTCAATTGAAGTCGCCACATATGAGGAAGGAGAGTTTGGATGAGAAGATAGAAGTTGGTCCATGTTTTTGTATAGTGAGGTGGAGATGGAGTCATCACTGTTTGGTGGATGGTACAGTACACATATAAACATGAGGTGGGAGTGAAGGGGAAGCCATAGCCAGAGGTATTCCTGAGGGTGTGGAGGAGTGAGGGTAGTGCATGGAGAGTGAGGAATAGAGTCTTTGATGAATAGAGCAACTCCTCCACCAGGACGAGGCTCAGTTCTGTCATACCAGAGGAGGAAGTAACCAGGGAGAGATACTTGGGAGTCAGAGATGTCTTGAGGAGGAAAGTTTCTGTTAGGCAGATTATATCTGGTTTGTCAGTGGCAACCTGTGTGGAGAGATCTGAAAGGTTTGAGCGAAGGCCCCGGATATTTGAGGTCCACACAGTTAATGAAGAATGAGGGGAGGAGGCTTTGGGTGCAGGGGGTGGGATGGGAGGGGGAGGGTCGGACAAGGGAGGAAGGGGGGAGGTCAGGAGGGTTGTTGAGAGAGTGTGGGGGATTGCAGAATCGCTAGGGGAGGGGCCAGATGAGGAGGAGAAACGGCTCTGTAGTGCTGGGGGAGAGGGGGGGAAGAGAGTGGGCAGAAGGCAGTTGAGGATTTGAGGAGGTGAAGTGATGAGATGGAGATGAGAGGGCATGGGAAGGATGCAGCTTTGTGGAGGAGAGGGGGGGGAACTTTGAGAAGGGTGAGTGAGGGGGGGTGAATTGTGGGAGAAGGGTGAGTGGGGAGAGTTGAGGGAGAAAGGTGAGGGGGGTTGATAGAGGTGAGAGGAGGCTTGGAGGGAGAATATTGTGATGGTTGCTTTGAGAGGGAGGGGTGAGACGGGTGAGTTGGCATTGAAGTTGGAAAAAAGAATGGTTGATGGAAAGCGAATATTCATAGCAAACTGGGTTTTTTTTTAAGTTTTAGGTCAGAGATGCGATTAAACACATTTCTTGATGGATGCAATAAAGGAGAATGGAGAGATGAAACGCTGTAACAGTTGGATTTTTTAGGCAAGGTATGAAGGAAAGGTCGAATTGAGAGCAGTCTGTTGAAATCGTGGAAGAGGAGTGCATTATGATACAGTGGAGTACCACATGTGTGAAAGAGGAAGATGAAGCATTATAAGAGATCGTTTTTGTTATTATCATTATTATTATTATTATTATTAATGTTTGAGAGAGTTTTCATCAGATCAGGTAATGGAAGTGTTGTCGAAAAAATCGTGAGGTGAATGGTGAATTTGGATTGGTAAACGCAGGGGGTGGAAACAGATCACGTGGTTTTGGGAGAAGCACGTGACGATGGGAGGTGTATCGTCAAAAGTGAATGTATTTATTTTAAAGAAGGATTGCATAACATTCGGAAAAGGGAAGGTTGAAGTAAAATCGTGGAAGTGTGTGGTGAATTTGGGACTGTAAACGTAGAGTAAAGCTGCTGGGTGGATGAAAAGTATCAGGAAGAGTCGAGAGACACGTGGTTACAGGAGGTGTTATAGATCGAAAGGATACAAGGAAGATTATTGATTTTTGAAGAATAGGTAAGATTCGGGAATGGAAGGTTGTAGGAAGGAATCGTGAAGGCCAGGGCGAGAGAGGGTCAGCACAGTAGAATAAAGATGGTGTGCCGGCAGGAGGAAGAAGAGGGAGAATAGGAAGAGGAAGAAGAAGAAGAAAGATCGGGACTCGTGGGTGTGCAGGGAGAAAGGTAGTTTTTTTTTTTTATTTAAGACAGGAAACAGCGTGTTTCGATTGGGAGGGATGGGGAACATTGTGAAAATGGGGAAATAGGAATTGATGGTAATCGGGAGAGAATACAAGTAAACATGATCATACACCAAGAGGGCAAGGATGGGTAGGCCTCAAGGAACCTGGTAAGACAAGGTCGACGAAAACCCACAAAATAGCACGATTTTTTGAAACAAAACCGAACTCGGAACACACAGTAACATGTAGGTGAGAAAATATACAGTTAAAACGGGACAGATAACAACCGGAAACGTAACTTTGAGAAAGTCGGCAGCGAGCCATGAAAGAGACCTGCCGATGCTCCAAACCCAGAACCGGAGAGCCTTTGCTTGATCGGCTGTGGTGAACCAGTTGAAAGGGGACAAAGCTCCAAGGATCTGTGGCATCCATGCTGAACTTCTCAAGGATGGTGGAAATGCTGCACCCGTGTTGTTGCACGCAGTTCTGTGCTCTGTTTTGAGCTCAGGCATCATGGAAGAGGGGCCTTGTTATATCCTCCCTCTCTCTCTCTCTCTCTCTCTCTCTCTCTCTCTCTCTCTCTCTCTGGAAAGGGAGGGGTGATCGCCAGGACTGCAATACTGAGGGGTGATGCTGCTCTCAGTTCCAGGCAAGGTCTTTACTCGGATAATTTTTTATATGGTTTGCCAACATCTGCTTGAGCACCAGTGCCCAGAGCAGTCTGACTTTACACCAAAGAGGTCAACAATTTACTGTACCCTTGCTATTCTGGTCCTCATCACACTGAGATGAGAGTTTTGGCATGGGCTGCTAACAGCCGATGTTGCTATCTGCAAAGTGTTTGATTCAGTGAATCTTGATGCCCTCTGGAGAATTTTCGGTCTTCGTGTGTGCCATCAAAGCTGATCGATCTGATTTCTGAACTACACTCTGGAACTGAGAGTGTTGTGAGGAGTGCTGGTTCCATCACTTATGTATTTCCTGTTGTTATTGGAGTTCATCAGTGGTGTAAACTGGCCCACACACTTTTCAGCGCTTGTACGTACTGCATTTTGGGGTGGATGTCAGAAAGATCAAGCCATGGTGCATCGTTTAGGAATTTCAAGATCGCTGACCTTCATTTTGCAGATGATGCAGTCACCTTTGCGGAGACGTTGGACATCCTTCTGAGGGCCCTCGTGGCGTTGAATGAGGAGTCGGAGCCACTGGGATTATGGGTCTCCTGGGTCAAGACCAAGATCCAGGCTTTCAATGACATCTTGCATGCTGCTTTCTTATCTGTACCTGTCTGTGGCAAGGATGTTGAAGTCACAGAGAGATTCATTTACCTTGGCAGTGATATTCTTTTTTCCGCATATTGTGAGCTCGAGGTTGGTGGATGTCTGGGTTGGGCCAAGGGAGTCATAGATTCACTGGACCATGTGGTGTGGTGCTGTCGGTACCTATGTAGGAAGACAAAAGTCTGAGTTGTTAAGTCCTTGGTGCTTCCAGTCTTGCTCTATGGATGTGAGACTTGGACTCTGTCCAAGAATCTGAGACAAAGACTTAACACCTTCGGTACCAGGTCACTTCGGAGAATCCTTGGCTATTGCTGGTGTCTTATGAGCATTTGGGCCGAATGAGAATTTGCTGAGAGAGACAAAGATGACATTTGTTACCTTTATTGTCTGTGAGCGTTAGCTGTGTCTGTATGGATTAATGGCTCATTTACCTGATGCTGATCCTGCTTACCAGATTCTCTCAGCAAGAGAGCCTCATGAGTGGAGGAGACCAACGGACCGATCATCTGCCTTATTTTTTGCAGCAGTTTGATAAACATCTTGAGGAGATGGGGATGGGCTATATGGGGGCTATATGGGGGCACCTGGAGTACTGGTCGAAAGTGGATGTGGTGACGCACGGCTTCTGCACATGATTCCACACTTGATCTGACCTGACCTCGACCCATATCGATTTGTACTGGACATTAAAGATCTAATGCTTTCTTTCGCAAAGAGTAGGTAGTTGGAGCCAGCACTCTGGCTGAATTGCAATTCCTGTCCTAAGTAATGCTACAAACTCGAACCTCCGAGCTGGAGCTTTGGCAGCCTCTCAAAATCAATAGTGCTTGGCAGAGCTTGAACCATGTCCAGGATAAGTAAAATTACAGCGATGGTCCACACCCATCACACTGACAGGACAGCAGCAGCTGCTTCTCTCTCTGCTGGCTGTGAAAGGACAAGATTCTGGCCTCACAAATGGAATGTCATTCAATCCAGGTAAATATCATGCTCTCACCCTGCATCTCTGGAGGCATCATCTCATAAACCAACCGCTGCATTTCCATAATCAACTGCTGGAAGAGGTTCAATCGCTTGAGGTTATGGGCCTCACCATCATTTTCAGGACCTCTCTGGAGCAGATGATGGATCCAAGCTGGCCTCCAATGCCAGCCACAGACTGGTTATCTTCTATCTGATTGTCTTTCCTTGATAAATATTAATTTCTCATGACCGACAAGGTCTTTGTCCAGATCTCAATGGAATACGACTCTCCACTACCGGCTGGTGCTGCCACTTCTCATCTCTTTCCTGGATGCTGTGAAAAGAAAGGCTCTCAATATAATTTTATTTGAATTACCTACATAGAAGCTGAAGCACATGACCTACTGATCTCCTTCAACCGAATGAGGTGGCTCGCTCTAATTAAAGAAGCAAGACCAATCAAAGTTCTCACATGGAATGAGATTTATTTTCCCCAAACTTGCAACCATTAACCGTAATGAAGACAGTGGCTTCATCCATTCAGCCTACATGCTGAGGAGAGCTCTGAAATGAAGCGACAGTGATAAATCTCCAATGGAAAACATCAACTCAAACAACAATCAAGATATGTACAGCATTCATGAAATCATTTCCACAGGTGCTTTTGTCCTTCATCAGCTATCCTTCATGGAGGAATGTATACAGTGCCATTTTAACCTGGATGCTTTGCGGTGATACAACTTCACATCATGTCCAACGGCTATGGGATAGTCCAAAACCACACGAGGCTGCCGTCGACTGCAGCTCACTGAGCATCTCAATCATTGGACGAAAATCACCAAGGATGGCCCGCACACCTGTTAAACTATCTCCCTTTATGTTTATAATCATGCCAGGATACTTACTAAATCGTCCCTGGCAGTGAATCTTTCATAAAGCAACCCTTGGAGACTGAACCCGTCGAATAAAGTTCGCGCTCACACTATCCGCTCACGGCTCCCGGTCCTTTTTTTCCTCTCATGGAAAGCTGTGGGTGTGGTCAGGAATGGCCAACCTGTCTGCAGTTCATGGGAAGCTAACACTGAGATATTAATTTCCATCATCACAGCAGGCTACAGCCCCTGTTCAACATCAACAGAGAAATAAAATGCATTTACAAAATATTTTCGTCTTCTCTGCTCTTTTACTGCCTGCATCCCATCATGGACAGGTTAGTCTCCTCACTTTTTTTCACCCTCTGTTTCGGTCATGCTCCATCTGCCATGAAAACACTTTTACCAAAATTCTGACTCGCTGCTAATCTCCACTGTTTTGTTCGTCTTTCCTCCCACTTGTGGAAATGCATTCCAAGAGACAGTGCAATCCCATTCTTCCATCGCTGACTTCCTGTTGGCAGTGCACCACCATCTCATGTCATCCTTCATCTCCACTCAAGATCTTTTTCTTCCCCATGAACTCTCCCTCATTCAAGCTTTCTTACTCACAGTTTATTCCATTCTTTCCTTCTCCTCTGCCTCTCATTTCTCCTCCTCCTCCTCTCCTCCCTTGCAATTGTTGTAGCATTATCTATACATTACCTTTCTTATGCCATGTTACCATCCTGCTCTTCGATGGCATTGTATACTAAAAGTTCAGTTATGTAATCACTTTGAAGCAATTGATGTTTAACATATTTGTGCACTGGGCCACACCATTGCAGGAAGGAAGGATGTTCGATTTGCTGGTTTGGGAAGCACCATCCCATCTCTGGGTTTGACATCACTTTTGGGCATTGCCTTTGCTGGGGTTGCAGCCATACCCAAGCTTCAGGCTCAAGGATTGGCCTTTTGTCTACAGGTTCAACTCGCTTTTTTTTGCTCTTTCTTACAGCAAGTTTAATTCTGAAAAAGAACCTTTGTTGTATTTTTAGAAGTTGTCTAACTACATGAACACACACCTTTGTGCAGGTGATGAGCATGACTTTTATTTATGGTGGCAATGCGGCTTTCATCGCCATTGTGTAAGTGTTTTGTTATCTCTTCTCTTTAATTGAATATATGGTATTTTTGTTGTCCTTATATATGCTTATAAAGGAACATTATTCCTTTTTGACATTTAATTCATCATTACACACCGTTTTGGGATCTTTTTAAAAAAAATTTTGTTCACCTTCTGTTTTGCAGTTTCTTTGTATGACCTGCAAGGTTCTGATGTTTGACAAAAATGTTTTTGATGTTATGATATTCCAGTGTGAATACAAAAGTTTGAGTTCTTGTGTTGCACTACAGCATGATATTTCAAAAAGTTATGGATGAATTATGACAGAACTAGGTGGATGAGTGGGTTTGGTGACCAGAACAAGCCAATTCAATTTTGGTTCAGGTCCAGATCCAGATCCGACCAATCAGTGGGACACAAAAGATAAACTGTTCAGCCTAGCGGAGGTGTGTGCTCTACCAAGTTTTCTAGTTTCTTGCTGTGAGCATATGATCCTTCAGCAAGAGTCACCCCCAAGTTTGATCGGGGCTTGACTGCAAACCTCTAACCACGTGACTGTTTTCAGGTTCCCATCGGCTCACTTTGCAAAGTTGATTGGGCTCATGATGTCAGCTTCAGCAATTCCTTTGCTCCTCCAGTTGCCTTTGGTTTCTTTCAGCAAGGAGCATCCACACATGGTAAGAAGGCCAGTTGACTCATCATACCTTCATCATATCAACACCCTCTTGATTTAATTATCTTGTTTGTACTAGCTCCATTCTTACCCTTAACATAATCGAATTTTACCATCCACGTCCCTCCATAGTTTAGCGAATACCCTATTTGGTCTCCTGCAAAGGAATTTGGCTACATTACCAGTACACAATGGCCACAATGGCCTGCATCTTAACGTTCACGACACATGGCTCTTCCTGCAGACTGCACCAGAATGGTAATTTTATTCGTATTGAAATCCACACAAGAAGAAATCTGTGACACGACTACTCAGAGGCGAGCACGCCACCACCTGAGTTTCATTCTACCTTGAATTCATTCTTCTATCAAGTAACCCATATTTACCCCTCTTACCATGCCAAACTACTGAGGCCATTTGCACTCGCTTTTTCCTGCCTACGAATCCGTGATTTATGACACTCTTGATCTTGTTTGAAATACACAACTATGATGGATAATTTCTTAATTATTTAACTGACAATAAGTTTGTGTAAATACGTTCTGTATGACTAAAATAGCTTTGTGTTTAACTTTGTTTTGCTTGCTTTATCCTCTTTCATATTTACTCCCTGCTCACTCCCTTCCGGTCAATCTTCATCTATATCGATATGGGTTCACCCCAACCCCACCCCCACCTTTCTGGTTTGAGGTAAACACTTCCTCCACCTCTCTTTGCAAGTCACTTACACTCCACCACTCACTTCCCAGGTCTCTGTCACTCACTACTCGACATCTAGGTCTATCATATCTCTCAAATCCCAGGTCTCAATGGGCCCCTTTCTCATTCCTGGGTCTCTTCTCCCTTCCTCATCATCCCCTGTCTGTGCCATTCACTCTCCATCCCCACCCTCACTCTGTTCTAATACAGTAGAGACTTTAAATGTGGTAAAACTACCGAAGTTCTTTGAAATGACACTTTGCACAGGTGAACACTCCGACGTATTCGCCTCTTTCAGTGACCATGCATCCGCGCATTTAACACTGTGCTTCTCTAAAATCGTTCAAGTGTATAATGTTTCAGACATGGCGTTATTGCAAGTTTATGGAACGCAATTTTCATCGCTAATTTCCCCAAATGCTTTTTGGACATGATTTTGCCATCCCTGCCAGAAATGGCCGAGCTGGCTTGGATCCATGGCATCTGAGAATCTTGGCCTTTTAGCACAGCAAAAGCTCTCTACCTTAGCCTTTCCTTTTGCTGTTATAACCATTGGAACATGGATTGTTGAAACGATGATTGAAACCACAAACGTAGTATCAGCAGTCCCACTTCAAACTGTGTCGATCATGCTTATTTGATCTGAAAAAATACCAAACAAAAAAAGGCCATTTTTATCAGCCTTGTCCTTCTATCAGCGTTAGGTTATGAAATATATTTTGACCATCATCCTCACTTCGACAAATCATACATTTCACAAATAGGTCATTCATGTTCATTATAAAATGTCCGCTGCAGTACATCGTTCATTATAAGGAACAGCATTGATGCACACTATCAACCATTTGCCCGTAAAAGCGTCATTTTTCCGTTAATAAACTCACTTTTGCAGGATGCTGATTGGCTTATCTCTGAGTTTAGCAAACCAAAGTGGTTTAACAGACTCCACCTTCAAAACCGTGCAAACACCGTTTTCAAAGGTAGCATCGCTTTTGGGTCGACACACAAAGTTATCGCGATGTTGCAACGTCAAGTCTTCGAGATTGCTCCGCAATTATCTACACGTGGTCACATAACATCGTTCGTATAACTCCATTATATTGTATCACAAAAACGTTATTTCCAAGCACTGTATCATCCATTTTTATTTCGCTCCACAAAACATCCCCCCCTCCCCCCACCTCCCCCAAATGAGGTGAATGGGAACACATCTCTGGTCCTGCATATCCAAAACGAATCAACCACCCTTTGCACAAACTCAACTCGATGCCTCGGATTTCATGTCTCTCTGAAAGGCCCTTGATTGACTTCACTTGATGCTCCTCCGAGCAGCATATCGTTTGGGCACAAATACGCACCGTCATCTGAGTCATTGGGAACATGGCCAATAGGACGTTGGATGAGAAAGTTTGCTACATCCAGCGGGCACGAGTATAACTCAAAGTGTGTTAAAACCTGATCTCCGATGGCCTTTCTCATTGTAAACTTACAATTTTTCACCAGGGGTTCCACAGAGCAATTCTGGTGTGGTGCTGCTGGGTTGATAAACCTCCACTCCACACTCGAAGTTCATCATCACTCCATCCCTTTATCATCTTTTGTAGTTCTTTCTCTGCACCTACTACCAATTGTGTCCTGTTATCATTCAACAGGTATACTGGTTGTCCCATGATAGCAATAAGTTGCTGCAATAATTGCCTGAACTCCATTGTTGAACAGTCCACTGTGAGCTCTAGAGTCCAGATGAACTGCTCCCCTTGAAACAGGTGAAGATGACCCCATAGTGTTTGGTCGTTTTATTGTGTCCAACCTTCACAAGGTATGGACCAAAGTTATCACAGGATGTTTCGTAGAACGGTGGAGTAAATGGTGCCATGTGATGCCTTGGAAAGTGAGCTATCACCTGATATTCTACTCGATGCTCCATTTCTCAGCTAAATGCACATCCCAAAATACAAAATTAAAGCAAACCCAACTGAGGGTGATCTCAGTTCCTTCCATAAAGCTTGGAACAAGTGTGTGTATACCCTAAGGAGAGCCAGAAATCAACATCTTTCTAATCTCAAGTCTGAACTCTCAAACCTCTCTCCCTTCTCCAAATCCTGGTGGCATCTAATCAAATCTGTTTCTGGTGTATGTTCCCCCTCCATCCCTCCCTTACCTCAAATGGCCCCACTGCTGATACCACACATGAAAAGGCTGAATACCTAAACTCAGTGTTTGCATCTAGATCTTGTGTCCAGAACACATCGCTTTCTGTACCCATCTTACCCAGTCGCACCCAACTGTCCCTGGACTTTGTGTCCTTTTCCTCTGACAAAGTGGAGAGCTTGCTGTCAAACTTTGACTCAGATTCTGCAACTGGTCCAGACGGCATCAGCCCACGTGTTCTAAAAACCTGCTCCTCTGCTCTTGCTCACCCACTCTCTGGTTCTATTCACCCTCTCATTTGCTCAATGTCATCTGCCATCTGCTTGGAAATCAGCAAACATTACCACTCTGCATAAAAAAGATGCAAAAAAAAAATCGCTGCAACTACAGACCAATCAACCTTCTCCCAATCATCAGCAAGGTGATGGAATCCATCATCACTTCAGACATTAAATCCTTCCTCTTCTCCAATGGCTTGATTTCCTGTCATCAATTTGGTTTCAGACCAGGTCACTCTACCCTGGATATGCTGCTTCTGCTCTCCCAACATTGGATGGAGGTACTCAATGCCAGACATTAAATCAGAGCCATATCCGTAGACATATCGCGTGCTTTTGACACAGTCTGGCACCCTGCCCTGCTCACCAAACTTTCTTCCTATGGTATCCACTCATGGCTCACAGACTTCCTCTCCTGTCACAGCCAACGTGTGGCCCTAAATGGAGTTCTCTCATCCCCTCTTCCTGTTCAAGCTGGAGTTCCTCAAGGCAGCATTCTGCACCCTGTTCTTTTTCTGGTTTTCATCAATGATCTCTCTGACTCTGGAAAGTCCTCTTTATCTCTTTGCTGATGACTATACCCTCTGCCTTACCATCTGTCATCCCTCATCCCTAAGATCAGCAAGCAGCAGCTTCTTCCCTCTGCAGATCTGGATAAAATCACAAACTTGTCCAACACGTGGAACATGTCTTTAAATCCTGACAAATCTCACTATGTCTCTCCAAAAGGACCGTTTGGAACCCCCACCCCCCTCCCCCCCCACACACACACTCACACACACTTTCTCAACAATCCTCTGGAAGAAATCCTTTCATTCAAGCATCTGGGTCTCACTAACTGCCATGATCTTTCCTGGGAAAGCCACATTTCCAACCTGGCCTCCAAAGCCAGTCGCCGAATGGGAATCCTCCATCATTCCTCGACCCACCTGAACTCCTGAGCACATACAGAGCTTTTGTCCGCAGCTTGATGGAGTACTGCTCTCCCCTCTGGGCTGGTGTTCCTGCCTCTCACCTTACTTGGCTTCACGCTGTGGAAACTAAGGCATTTCGGATCATTGGTATCTCTCACGGTGAAGCTGAGTCTTTGGGCCTCTCACTCTGTCACCACAGGTAGGTTGGTGGTCTTTCTTCTGTCTTCTAGTCTCCTATCTGGTCTCACCCCCCCTCGTCCCGCTCTATCTGCGATATGCCCCCCCCCCCATATTTCCGCAGGGCACTCAAGGTCTGCCAGCAACCCCCTTCTGGTAAAACGAACAAAATCATGAATCACTGCTCACCTTCACTCTTTCATTCCTCTCTTTTCCCACCTTTGGAATAAACTCCCTCACTCTCTTCAATCGCATTCTTCCCTCCAGGCCTTCAAAACAGCTGTTCACCACCACCACTTATCTTTCACCATCCAAAACCATGATCTTTTCTACCCCCGTTAATCCACCCCAAACCCACCTTCTTCAAATTCCCTGCTTTCCTTCCTGAAAGTCGCTCTCGTGTCCATCTTGTATACCCCGTGTTCCCTGCCCCATCCCTCTCCCTTCCACAGATCTCATAATGTCTCTTCCCCACTATTTTGTCCTTCCCTCTCCCACCCCTCTTGTCTCCTGTCCCCCTTGTTTTGTGTTGTGTGTTGTGTTGGATCTCACACGAGCCTCGACAATGCATGCAATAATAAAAAATAAAATAAATAAATCTGAACTTAATAGACTTGGCGAGCTTGTGTACTTTTATGATCCAGTATTTCCTTCTGGTTTTTGCTGCTATGGTTGCCACTCCATTGTAACCATACTGGTGCATCTGACATTTAATCAGTAAAGATATCCGAGGGCTATGTGGAAGTAGTGCTGGATGGATGCTTTGACTCGTCGGACATCATAGATTCACCTGCCGTATCGCCAACTCTGATAACTCCCTCGTCATCCAAAAAGGGGCTTATCCTTGAATTCACCTCCATCAATATGATGTCGAAGGGTCTTCTTGGCTTCCCTAATCCAGGAACTCTCAGCCTTATATAACTCATGTGGTGTAAGAGGTCCCGTTCTTTCAGTTGCATCATTTTCTTCACTCGACTTCATCTGACATTTGTGTCATTTGTGTCATTCTCTTTCCACTTCTGTCTGGTCGGGCAATGATTTGTCCTTTGGTCAGTCTTCTTGCGGTGAGAGCAGGAAGTCAGGTCCATGTTTCCATCTGCTACTGAGCAGCTGTGCAGGTATACCTTGAGAAACATCATCTGCTGGATTAAGTTATCTGGGCACATGTCTCCATTGGGAGGGATTTGAATCTCCCCAATTCTTGCAGATACAAATGACTTGAACCCTCTGGCTTGTTTACAATTCCATGCCAACCCAATCATGCTATCTGACATAAAGATGGCCCATTTTATCTGCAGTCATAATTCTTCCATGATTGTTGTGTTGAGTCTGGTAGCCATCACCAGAGCTTGTAACTCGAGTGTCAGTACGGTCAGCTTCTTCAGTTGTGATAGCTACTCTTTATTTTGCCATGATAAATCTGACATCATATTCCTCACTGCTGAGAGGCCATCTGAGATATGCACAGACACCAAAAGCATCTTCAGATGCATCAGAAAATATGCAAAGTGTCAGAGATCCAACAAATTTCGGTGGGGTGAGACACCTTTGAAATGTCACATCATTCAGGTCTTCCATTTTTCTGAATTGTCTCATCCACTCGGTCTGCTCTACTATCGGAAGCCTTTCATCCCAACCTATCCCCTTGCCATAGTCACTGTATTCCGATTTTTGCTCATATCAGGAATGGTGCAGCAACTCCTATTAGATCAAAGATGCGTGCAACTTCACTCAGCATTCACAGTTTTGTCAGCTTCAGCTCAGCGTTTGTCTCATTGAAAATGAGCCAATCATTCACATTCACCTTTACTCCATATGCGAAAACATCCTTATCATGATTCCGCACTGTTCCCAGCACCTTCTCCACTCCGGTCAGAACATCTAGCAGCTTTATTGCACCCTCCTTCCCACCGGTGCCATCTTCTCTGAAGGGCCTATTTGACAGACAGTCTTTAACTTCAAATCTGCCCTCAGCCAACACTTTATCCATATCAGTTGTCAGCTTCTGTGTTTCTGATACCGTGATTACAGAATCACAGATATCATCCATGTAAGTATTCTGTGTTAGGACATGAGCAGCCTGTGGATACCTGCTTTCTCCCGATTCTGCCGTCATTCTCAGTGTCATTCGAGCTCTAGGTGAAGCAGGCTTATCAACAAAGGCCAGTACCGTCTTGACGTACACATGCGGCTTCTTATCTGTCTGCAAATTTCTCAACAGGAATCGATGAACATGTTTATCATGTCAGGGAATCAACAGTGGTACATTTTCACAATGCCTCCATATATGGCCACAGCAATCTCTCTGAACCGCAGAATGACTCCAAGCAAACTGTTCAGAAAATCTGGCCCTTTCAACCTGTAGTTATTTAGGCAGTCACATTGCAATACAGCAGATGAGTTGAAGATGATTCTGACTGATGTACTCTTCTTCTGTGGTCTCAATCCTGCATGGTGAGAGATGTAGTACACTGGGCCAATGTGTGTTTTAATTTCTTCTTCAGACAATCTCCTGGCAAATTTCATTTCATCTATCTATTTCATTTGTAGGTCATATGCCTCAGCATGTTCAGCATTTCTTGATAATATCTGCTTTGTAGCCAATAGCATTCTCTCAGCTTTCACCATATTGTCAGGAAGTAAGTCTGGATCCTTCTTCCATGGATGTGAGATGAGCCATTGTTTACCACCCTTCTGACAAGATTTCTTTATGATTTCTCCTTAATCTTCCTCTAACTTACTGATTTTTCTTGGCTCACATTGATGAGTTTGACTTCACTCCCATAGACGATTTAGTCTAGAAAGCTATCATGTCTACCGGCGTTGAAAGCTTCACATGTCGTACTTTGTTGGCTTGAACTTTATATCCAGGTGTAGCTTCAAATATCACCCAACCCAAAGAGGACTGGCATATTACGAAGTCGCCTACTTCTCTCATCTCTCCCCCATGCATTTTAGCATGATTGATACTGACTAGCAGCTCAACTGAACCACAACCTCGGTGTAGTTTATCTCTGAAGCCCAAAATGCTTAGCTACCTCATTCATCTGAACCATGGCAATGTCATGATTGATGCAGGGTATTCCCTCAACCGAAACAGCATGGCTCTCGTTACTATCCAGTGAACGGATGTACACTCGGTCCAGCTTTGTCTGCAACTCCTCTTCACCGCCAACCTTCATGATGTCATTCCCTTTCAGCTTTAGTTTTTCTGCAATGGAAAGCTTGATCAGGCTGATCTCTGCACCTGAATCCAGAAGCAAGTTTCCTCACTGACATCTCTCCTGTGATACCATAATCTCCAGCTTGATGATCGGCAGCATGGATGTCTTGCTGCTCACGAGCGCAACACCAACAGTACCCTTTTGATTTCGCGTATGTCGAAGAGGATGGTGGAAATATTTGCACCACACATCATTGAACTGCTCGCAACATTGGCACCTTCTTTTACACATGGACATCTGGTGTTCCCTTCCAGCTTTCTTCAAACAGCGAAACATGAAATGTTCTCCTTGATGATTTTCAGCTGATTAGGTTGAGTCATTGTCATAAACTTCTCATATTGGTCGATACAGTGACTGGAAGATTGGCAAATCCAGCACTTGTGAACAGGTTTCTTGTCTTCAACCATGGTGAAGTGATTGACAGAGCCTGTAGATCTTGCGTTACAGTGCACTGGTGCAGTTACCGTCATTGTCGACTTCATTTCGGTCGTCATCCACCCCATTAACATTTGCAGACTTGCTGGTGTCTGTTCTTGCTCCTGATGATGAAACCAAACCTTCCGATCATCGTTATTAATTTTCCTCTCAGTCATGGCAAGCATATGACTGTCGTCCATGCCGTTCAGACAGGCAACTTATTTCAACATATCGAAGCTTCGTTTTACCAAGTGAACCAATTCACAAAATCTTACATCTTCACCGTCTCAAAGTATCTTAAACATGGTGACGTCATGTGTTATTGTATCAGCAACGAACCTTTGGTCTCCGAAAATGGAATCCAAATATTCCCATGCAGCTTCGTAATCTCATCTGATGCCCTTTATCAGTTTGAGCAGCTTTCCCTGTACACAGGCATGGAGCAGTGTTATGGCATCCCTTTTGCTGCACCTGGAGTCCTCCATACACTTGAAATCCTTTCTGAAGATGTAATAATCTCTCACATCTCCGGTGAATTTCGGCATCTTTGGCCTTTATGTCTTGAAATTGCATGTTGATGGTTTGACCTCACTTCTGACTTCATTGCTAGTTTCAAAAAGTTAATTCCTAGTTGCCATCTGTGCTGGCTCTGCAGCTTACATTTTACTTATGTCATTCTCACAGACAACCCATTGGCTTTCTGCATGCTCACTGGCAGTGATGACTTCAGGAGGACAGTTGTCATTGTCACTCTCAGACTCAGGTTGATGAATTGCATATCCCTGGCAATAATCCTTCCCTGTAATACTCAATTGAAGAAATGACTGTTGAAACTCTTCCATCCATTTCTCTTCCTTCTTGAACTCATCAGTCTATCTGATTATTTCACTGCAAGCCTCATCCTTCTGTTGTAAATCTCGATATGTAAGCTCAGCCTGATGAAGAGCCTCTGTCACTTCTCTGTCTGAATGACGTTCCTCCATTAAATAGTGTAGCCTTTCTAAGTTTGGTCAGCTTGGTCTTGGAATTCCTGTGTTTCATCTTGAGTTTCTTCATTATTGTCTCAGCCATCGTGTATCTCTTTCAGTCTTCTGGTCCTAGGTAACACCAAAAAATCTAATTTTATGGATTGTTGAAACAGTTTCATCAGGTCAAGCCAGATTAGATCTGTGCCTTACTGCAGGTACCATGTAAACCTGTACTCACCTGTTTCATGATCGGGTTGTCAGCGACTAAACCATCTCCCACACTAGGTTTTCTGGTAAGGCGGGTGTATGATATGGACACCCAACAGGATTAAAAACAAAACCTGCCAAAGGGCGGAGGAGTTCCTTGTGAGCCAACGGCCATCCATATCTAGTGTGCAACTGTCTGCAGACGTCCTCCTGCAGTTGGGTTACTTTTTTTTAGGAGGTTGGTGGCAGGATTTGCACTCCGGCCACCGTAAAACACTTCATTCTGCAAAACCCACAAATGTAAGGAAATCTGAAAACCCACTCCATGGGAGCACCTCCTGTGCTGCTGTCCTCCACAAGGCAGCTCACTGGATGATGGGATTGGGGTAAAGCCTTTGTGACCCCAACTCTTTGATGAGAGGAGGAAAAACATGGGGTAACCTTCCCGGTTTGGATTGCGGTCGTGTGTGTCAGGGTGGTGCTGAGGTGTCGTCCTCCAGACGGCGGTCTCCTTGGGTTAACCTGAGGCAGTCCTTTTGAGTGGGTGCCTGCAATGTCCGATCCCTAAGAGAGGATGATCACCTGTCTCTGTTGTCATTTGAGCTCAAGCATTTGAACATCAGTATTGCACCCAGAGCAGTCAGGCTTTACACCATACAAGGAAATCTAACACAAGGGGAGGCCATTCAGCCATCATGTCTGCATGAACACCACACCAATCTATCTGTACGAGATCCAAGGAAGGAATTGCAAAAAAAGGTTTTTAAAGAAATTGTTGTTTTTTTGTAGTTTTTTTTAAATTTCCATTTCTCAAAGGAGAGGGGGCATTGGCTTGGTTAAAAACATGCAACATCAACCACACAACATCCCTTGACAAGACCCCACCAACAGCACTCCGTACACATGCACACAATTGCCCATCAATGCTAAAACTACCTTAAAGTCCTGTCAATATCCCGATACCCCTCTCTCTCTCCATAACTTCCAGGTTCCTATCTAATTTTAATTTAAACTTATGTACTTTTTCTGCCACCACTTCATTTCCAGGGAGGCCATTCCATGCATTAACTACTCTCTGAGTAAAAGTCCCCTACCTTACTGCCGTCTTAACGCTCCTCTTCTTTACTCTCAGTCTATGGCGTCAGGTCCTATCACTGTCAACTTTGTTGAATAATTCATCTGCACTCATTTTATCGATAGCCTGGTGTTGGCTTAGTTGTTAGGGTGGCGGCTTGGGATCCCAGGATCCTGAGTTCAAGCCCCGTTGGCTGCTGAATTAACACCAGGGGGTTGACTCAGCCTATCATCCATCTGAGGTCGGCGAAGTGAGTACCAGTGTACTGGTCCCGGTGTATGCCCCGGTTAGAATAGGTGTACCATATCCCTGTGTGTCGTAAGAGGCGACCAGGGTTGGCGTCAGGAAGGGCATCCGGCCATAAAAAAAAACATTGCCTCAAGAAAAAGCCTAACCCCTGCACAGCAGGGAAAAATGGCTGTAAAAACGGTCATTTTTTTTTTTTTTTTTTTACTCATTTTATCGATACCTTTCATTATTTAAAACATCTCTATCATATTGCCTCATAACTGCCTCCTTTCTAGTGTATAAAGCCCAGTCTCCTTCAGCCCCTCCTCATAGCTGAGTCTATCTAGGCCCGGAATCAATCGAGTAGTCCTGCGCTGAACCCTCTCCATGGCATTTATGTCCTTCCTGAGTTGTGGTGACCAAAACTGCACACAATATTCCAGATGTGGCCCTCACTAAATTCCTGTACAATGTTAATCCCACCTCTTTTGATTTATAAATGATCCCCCTCCGAATACAGGCTAAAACTCCAATTGCTTTACCGATGGCTGCCTGTCACTGTGCTGCCTGCTTACCTCCCGTATCTATTACCACCTCCAGATCCTTCTGTGTGGCACGCTCCAAAATTACTCCTTGCATCCTGTAATCTCTATTTTCATTGTTCTTTCCCATCCACAACACCTTACACTTGCTCAGGTTAAATTGCATTTGCCAATCTTTGCAAGTATCATTACTTGCCTGAATCTGATCACCACCCCCCTCTGCTATCCACCTTACCTCCAAACGGTGTCATCTGCAAATTTGGAAAGCTTACTCTTTACCCCATTATCCAAATAGTTGATATAATTAATGAATAGTAATGGTCCGAGTCCTGATCCCTGAGGTACCCCGCCACTTACATCCTCCCAGCAAGACATCCTCCCACTCAGTCACTCTTTGCTTCCTATCACGAAACCAGTTTGCAATTCAATTAGCTCCCTGACCAGCTACTCCACAATCCCTCACCTTGGTGAACAACCTCCGATGTGGTACCTTATCAAATGCCTTCTTAAAGTCTAGATATACTATGTCCACTGCCTTTCTCTCATCCAGCTAATCAGACACTGCTTCATAGAACTCAAAAAGATTTGTTAAACAGGAACTACCTTTGGTAAACCCATGCTGACTACCTTTATAAGTTTGTATTGGTTTAAATGGTTCCTCGTCTCATCCTTAATTAATGTCTCCAACACCTTCCCCACTACTGAAGTCAAACTAACATGTCTATAGTTTCCCAATTCTTCTCTGGATCCTTTCATCAATAATGGTGTTATATTTGCTACTCTCCAATCTTCCGGTCCTGACTCCAGGGAACGATTGAAAATATCCGTTAACATCTCACTTACCTACTCAGCCACTTCCCTCAATACTCTTGGGTGCATATTATCTGGACCCGGAACCTTATCTACTCTGCGATTACCTGTCTGTTCCTTCACTTTCTCCACTCCAACTTGGATCTTCTGGTAAAGCCCCTTCCTCACTTCCTTGATAAATACTCTCAGCTATTGGCAATTCTCCTGACTGTTCTTGTGTAAAAGTTGAAGAAGAATACATGTTTAGTAAGCCTGCCATCTCACTTTCATCACTAAGGCCTAAGTCACATTTGCCACGGCGGCCGTGGGGTCTCCAAAATCTATGGCCACGAGCAATTATACGACGGCCGCAGTATTTCCACGGTTACACAATGTAGCAGTCACATATGTTTTTATTTTTCGGGTAGCCGCATGGCGTATTTATAAATTGTGGAGACCGAAAACGTGGGGTTGCCGTATGGTCTTTGATTTGATGTCGCACGGTGACCTTAAGGGGGCCCTGCGGCGGCCATAGAATTTTCAAGACAGACGCAAGGTAGCCTCAAGGTGCCCGCAAGGCGACCGCAGGGGGGCCCTAAGGTGAATGTGTGGCCAGATGGACGGTAACGAATGGGTTAAAAAAAAAAATTTTCACCAGTTTTTTTGTTTCTGCTTGTCGAATTGCTACGGCGAACGTAGAAATGAAAAAAGTTATAACGCCGCGTTATAATTCCACGGCGACCCCTACGGTCTGTAAAAGATAGCCAAACGGCGTAGGGCCACCCTGAGGCCACCGCAGAAACTCTGCGGCCGCCGCACGTTTCTTTCAATTCAGAGGGCGTACGGCCGCCGTATCCTCGCCGTAGAGCAAATGTGACTTGGGCCTAACCACTCTCCCAGTGCTATTCCTCAATGGGTCCACACTGGTCCTAACCTGTTCTTTTCCCCTGATATCCTTAAAGAAAGCCTTGCTATTTTGTTAAATATTCTTAGCCAAGTCCTTCTCATACTCTCTTTTGGCTTGCCGAGTTATTTTCTTAACTTGCCCCTGTTTACTCCGATAGTGATGTATATATATATATATATATATATATATATATATATATATATATATATATATATATATATATATATATATATATATATATATATATATATATATATATATATATATATATATAACTCCAGTCCTGTTATTTTAAACCGAATAAATGCCTTCTGCTTATCTTCAATAGCATTCCTTATCTCACTGCTCAACCACCCTGGTCTCTTTCTGCTTCTAGTTTTACACCTCATTGGAATGTACTTACTCTGCACTCTACACACTTGGTCCTTAAAGTTTTCCCATTTCTCTGATGCTGATTGTCCTGTTGTTGGAATCTCCCAATGTACATCACCCAATTTTCTTCTCATACCCTCAAAGTTTGCATACCTGAAATCTAATAGCCTTGCCCTACTATCCTGAACTCTAACCCTTAACAGAATCTTTGCACACAAAGTTATGGTCACTTGCTCCTAAATGCTTCCTGACCTCCACCTCCTCCACCATATTGGGATCATTGCTTAAAAGGAGGTCGAACACTGCACTCCCCCTTGTGGGCTTATCTACAAACTGGGTTAAAAAGCAATCCTGAACTAAAACTAGGAAATCCTCATCTGCTCTGCCCTTTCCTTGTTCCTGGACCCAATATATCCCTGGAAAGTTAAAATACCCCATGGATAATCAATACTCTTCCCTTACCACATGCCCTCCTGAATTCTTCATGTACTTCTCCTTCCTCCTCTTCCTTCACACCCGGAGCCTTTTAAAAGCATCCTACCAGTATCTTACTGTTTTTACAATCTCTCATCTCTACCCACACAGAATCCTCAACATTTATTCCTTCCTTCATGTCACCCCTTTCTCTTGATGCAATGCTGTCCTTTACCCAGATTGCGACTCCTCCTCCGATTCTCTCCTTTCCGTCACACCGATACACCTTGTCGCCTTCTCAACCTGTCCTCCAGTTACTCTCCTCCTTAAACCATGTCTCACTCACTGAAATTATATCGTATTCCTCCCTATCAACTTTGGCTTCAAGCTCTTCCATCTTATTATTTAAACTTCTGGCATTGGTATAGAATAAATTTAACTTTTCCCTTCCTGAATTTTTATTTTCTTGCCTGGCCTTACTTATCACAATCACATCATCCGTTCCTTCCTTAATACCTTCTCCATCCTCCACTGACCTAAAAAAAAGCCTGAATTCCTTCCTCAATTCCCACAACAAACCTTGCTGCCACCTTTCTATTAAACATGTGGCCATCATTCTGGAAACACTCCCTTTGTCCCCTAAATGATTCCCACTGCTTCTAAAATGCAAAACCTTCCTCCCC
This sequence comes from Eptatretus burgeri, assembly GCF_056783735.1. NCBI lineage: Eukaryota > Metazoa > Chordata > Myxini > Myxiniformes > Myxinidae > Eptatretus > Eptatretus burgeri. The sequence continues at coordinate 21,259,522 of NC_140961.1, read as the reverse complement.
AAAAACATGACCTCACAACCCTTTGCTTTTTGCCGCTTATCCAATATCCTGTATCTATTTTTCAAAACCTCTGAGTAAACTTTCCCTCCATCATTCGCACCTTGGTGTACCACAACGAACTTCTTCCTGCCATGACCCGATACAATATCGTTTACCCTTCCTTCAATGTCCCTAACTCCTGTTCCTTCAAAACTGCACAGACTTCTATGTCTACGATCCTTCCTGCAGAATGAAGAATCAACATATTTAATTGTCTCATCACCCACAAAAACTGTCTCCCACACCTCATTTCTACCAATTTCTATTGCTGCACTGTAGTGGAAAATAACTCAATTTCCACAAATTGGATCATCATACCAAAGGAGAATCTTTAATTTCGTATATACGGAGGAAGAGCATTGAATGATTCACTGAAACATTCGAATGGACTTCATTGAAACAGAAGCCCTAAGCAATTCTTCTTATATACAATTTGAAATTCCAAAGAATGGGAGGGTGAGACATTTGGCAACTCAACTACAGAATTAGCTGATAAGCATTAAGCAAAAGAACTCAAAACTGCAATATATGTCCACTTTGGGTGAAAGGGAGAGAATGACAAAATCACGGCAAAAGTTTGCAGTGTTATCAACCAGGTCACCCTGTTTCAGAGCAAGACATTCCTTTTATTAATATGTCGGTCAAAAGACTCCTGGGGAAAGGGAAACATCACTGACAGTCAATTCAACTATCGCATAAAAATTAAATATATAAAGTGCCAACAACAATTATAATTGAGAGTACATGAATATACTTATTTTTCTTCCATAGCACCCCCACCACTGCCCACCACCGTTGCACCGTCACCACTGCCCACCACCGTTGCACCGTCACCACTGCCCGGCCCCGTTGCACCGTCACCACTGCCCGCCCCCATTGCAGAGTCAGCACTGCCCGACCCCGTGCACCGTCACCAGCGCCTGCTCCCATTGCATCGTCACCACTTCCAATATCCTCAGTAACCTCACTCCACAACTGTAACCAATGATTATCTACAAATTTCTCATATTCTGCTACTTGTTGCAAATTATCGATGCGTTCCTTCAACCTACGAATAACCTATCTTCAAGTGGACGATTTCCTCACACTTCCTGCAACAATAAGAACCCTCTGCTTCCCCTATTGTTGATGTGGCCCACATTGAGCAACTATTACCTTTTGCGTACTCCTCTTCCTTTATAGAGGTCAATAATTGACTGTATCCTTGCGCTTCGGGTCCTCACCGAACGCAGACGAGAATTTCGGCAAGGGCTGCTTGCAGTCTATGTTGATCTCTGCAAAGCATTCACTTCGGTAAATTGGGATGCCCTCTGAAGGAATCTTGGCCTTCATCGGGTGCCACCAAAACTGATCAATCTGATGTCTGAACTATACTCTGGTTACTGCGGGTGCTGTGAGATGTGGTGATACCATCTCTGACTTATTTCCAGTTGTTACTGGAGTTCGTCATGGGTGTATACTGGCCCCCACACTTTTCAGCGCTTGAATGGACTGGATTCTGGTGAGGATGTCGGAGAGATCAAGCTGCGGTGCATTGTTTGGGAAAGGCAAGATCTTTTACCTTGCTTTGGCAGATGATGCAGTCATCTTTGCGGAGACTCTGGATATCCTTTTGGGGGCTGTGGTGGAAAAGAATTCTCTTTCGCATGCTGATCAATTCATCGTGTGGAAAATGAATCTTTAATTTTGTATATTCGGAGGAAGAACATTCAATGATTCACTGAAACATTCGAATGAATTTCACTGAAACAGAAGCCCGAAGCAATTCCTCTTGTAACACAATTTAACATCCAAAATGGGAGGGCGAGACATTGGGCAATTCACCCATGGGATGAGCTGATCAGCAAGAAGCAAAAGAACTCAGAACTGCAATACGTGGCCAGTGAGGGTGGGAGGGAGAGAATGATACACTCATAGCAAAAGTTTGCAGCGTTTTAAACCAGGTCACCCTGTTTATATGCAGCGAGCAAGACCTTTTTTCAAATTAAGATATTCTTTTTATCAATATGTAGGCCAAAAGACTCTCGGGAAACGTTGCTGACAGCCAATTCGACGATAGTACAAGAATTAAATTTATAAAGCACCAGCAACAATTCAACAAGTGAATATAATTGAGAATAAATGAATATAACTATTTTTCTTCCAGAGGACCCTCGAGGTGCTGAATGAGGAGTCAGACCCGCTGGGATTACAGGTTTCCTGGGTCAAAACTAAGATCCATGCTTTCAACGACACATTGGATGCTGCAATCTTATCTGTACCTGTTTGTGGTGAGGGTGTTGAGGTCACGGAGTGATCCACTTACCTTGGCAGTGATATTCATGTTTCTGCTGGCTGTGAGCCAGATGTCAACAGACGTCTTGGTTGGGCCTGGGGAGTCTTGGCATCACTGGATCATGGTGCTGTCAGGACATGTGCAGGAGAGAGAGAGAGAGAGGAGAGGAGGGGAGAGGGAGAGAGAGGAGAGAGGAGGAGAGGGGGAGGCGAAGAGGAGAGAGGGAGAGAGGGGGAGGCGAGAGGGAGAGAGGGAGAGAGGGAGAGGGGGAGGAGAGAGGGAGAGAGGGGAGGCGGGGGGAGGAGAGAGGAGAAGAGAGGGAGAGAGAGAGGGAGAGAGAGGAGAAGAGAGGGAGAGGGGGGAGGGGAGAGGGAGAGAGGGAGAGAGGGGGGAGGAGAGAGGGAGAGAGGGGAGGAGAGAGGGAGAGGGAGAGAGAGGAGAAGAGAGGGAGAGAGGGAGAGAGAGGAGAAGAGAGGGAGAGAGAGAGGGAGAGGGGAGAGAGAGAGAGAGAGAGAGAGAGAGAGGGGGAGAGAGAGGAGGGAGAGGGAGAGAGGGAGAGGGGGAGAGAGAGGAGAGAGAGAGGGAGGGAGAGGGGGAGAGAGAGGGGGAGAGAGAGGAGGGAGAGGGAGAGGGGGAGAGAGAGGAGGGAGAGAGAGAGGGAGAGAGGGGGGATAGAGAGAGAGGAGGAGGATAGAGAGAGAGGAGGAGAGAGAGAGGGAGAGGGGAGATGGAGAGAGAGGAGGAGAATGGGGGAGGGAGAGAGAGGAGGAGAATGGGGGAGAGAGAGAGAGAGGGGAGGAGAGAGGGAGAGGGGGAGGAGAGAGGGAGAGAGGGGAGGTGGGAGGCGGGGGGCAGGAGAGAGGGAGAGGGAGAGAGAGGAGAAGAGAGGGAGAGAGAGAGGGAGAGAGAGGAGAAGAGAGGGAGAGAGAGAGAGAGAGGGGGAGAGAGAGGAGGGAGAGGGAGAGAGGGAGAGGGGGAGAGAGAGAGGGAGAGAGAGAGGGAGAGAGGGGGATAGAGAGAGAGGAGGAGGATAGAGAGAGAGGAGGAGAGAGAGAGAGAGAGAGAGAGAGGGGGAGATGGAGAGAGAGGAGGAGAATGGGGGAGGGAGAGAGAGGAGGAGAATGGGGGAGAGAGAGAGAGAGGGGGAGAGAGAGAGAGAGGATGAGAGAGGGGGAGAGAGAGAGAGGATGAGAGAGGTGGAGAGAGAGGAAGGAGAGAGAGAGGAGGAGAGAGAGAGAGAGGGGAGAGGGAGAGAGGGGGAGGAGAGAGAGGGGAAGAGAGCAGAGAGAGAGGGAGGGGAGAGAGAGAGAGAGGGAGAGAGGGGGAGAGGACGAGTGAGGGGGAGAGAGAGAGAGAGAAGAGAGAGGGAAAGGAGAGAGAGGGAGGGAGAAGGGAGGAGGAGAGAGGAGGAGAGAGGGGGAGGAGAGAGGGAGAGGGGGAGGAGAGAGAGGGGAGGGGGGAGGAGAGAGGGGGAGGGGAGGAGAGAGGGGGAGGGGAGGAGAGAGGGGGAGGAGAGAGGGGAGGAGAGAGGGGGAGAGAGAGGAGGTGAGAGGGAGAGGAGGGAGGGAAAAGGGGAGAGGAGGGGAGGGAGAGAGAGAGGGAGAGAGGGAGAGGGAGGGGGAGAGAGCGAGGGGGAGAGAAGAGGATAAAGGAGGAGAGAGAGGTAGAGAGGGAGGGAGAAGAGAGGAGGAGAAAGGAGGGGGAGGGAGGTGAGAGAGAGTGGGAGGGAGGAAGAGAGGGAGAAAGAGGGAGAGAGAGGGGAGGGAGGGAGAGAGGGAGGGGGAAGAGAGAGGGAGGGGTGCAGAGGGAGAGGGAGAGGAGGAGATAGAGAGATGGAGAGAGAGGAAGAGAGGAGGAGAAGGCACGAGAGATGGAGGGAGGGGAGAGCGGAAGAGAGGGAGAGAGAAAGAGGGAGGGAGAGAGATGGAGAGAGAGCAGTGGGAGAGGGAGGGAGAGGGGAGAGGGAGGGAGAGGGGAGGGAGAGGAGAGGGAGGGAGAGGGAGGGAGAGGGAGGGAGAGGGGAGGGAGAGAGGGAGGGAGGGAGAGAGGGAGAAGGAGGGAGAGGGGAGGGAGGGAGAGAGGGGAGAGAGAGGAGGAGAGTGGGACAGAGGGGGAGAGGGAGAGTGGGACAGAGGGAGAGAGGAGGAGGGGTGAGAGAGAGGGGAAGATGGAGAGAGAGAGGAGGAGAGGGAGGGAGAGAGAGGGAGAGAGGAAGGACGAGACAGAGAGAGAGAGAGAGAGAGATAGGGGGCGAGAGAGAGGGAGAGAGTGAGATGGAGAGAGAGGGAGAGAGGGCGAGAGAGAGGAGAGGGAGATGGAGGGGAGAGGGAAAGGGGGAGAGGGAGGGAGAGGGGGAGAGAGGGAGAGGGGAGAGAGAGGGAGAGAGTGAGACGGAGAGAGAGGAGGAGAGTGGGAGTGAGGGGAGAGGGAGAGAGGAGGAGAGGGGGGAGAGGGAGAGAGGAGGAGAGGGGGAGAGTGAGATGGAGAGAGAGGAGGAGAAAGGAGGGGGAAAGGGGGAGGGGAGAGAGGGAGAGAGAGGGGGGAGAGAGAGAGAGGGGAGAGAGTGAGGGGAGAGAGAGGATAGAGAGCGAGGGGGGAGTGAGGAGGATAAAGGAGGAGAGAGAGTGAGAGAGGGAAGGGAGGCAGGGAGAGAGAGGAGGATAAAGGAGGGGAGAGAGGGAGGGAGAGAGAGGGAGAGGAGGAGAGAGAGGGAGGGATGTGAGAGGGAGAGAGAGGAAGAGAGAGGGAAAGGGAGGGAGAGTGAGAGAGATGCGGAGAGGGAGATGGGGAGAGGGGGAGATAGAGAGGGAGTGAGGGAGATAGAGAAAGAGAGGGGGAGTGAGGAAGAGAGAGAGGGAGAGAGGGGGAGTGAGGAAGAGAGAGGGAGTGAGGGAGAGAGAGGGAGAGGAGAGAGAGAGGAGAGAGGGAGAGAGAGGGAGAGAGAGGGAGAGTGGGATAGAGGGGGAGAGCGAGAGAGGAGGAGAGGGGGAGGGAGAGAGATCGGAAGAGGGAGAGAGAGAGAGAGGGTGAGAGAGAGGGAGAGAGGCAGAGGGAGGGGGAGAGAGAGGGAGAGGGAGAGAGAGGGATGGAGGGGAGAGGAGGAGGGAGAGAGAGAGAGGAGAGAGAGAGATAGAGGGAAAGGAGGAGATAGATGGAGGGGAGAGAGGGGGAGTGAGATGGAGAGGGAGAGAGGGGGAGTGAGAGGGAGAGAGTGGGAGGGGGAAAGAGGGAGAGAGGAAGAGAGGAGGAGAGAGAGATGGAGAGGGAGGGAGAGAGAGAGCGGTGGGAGAGGGAGGGAGAGGGGAGAGAGGGATGGAGGGGAGAGGAGGAGGGAGAGAGAGGGAGAGGGAAAGGAGGAGATAGATGGAGGGGAGAGAGGGGGAGTGAGATGGAGAGGGAGAGAGGGGGAGTGAGAGGGAGAGAGTGGGAGGGGGAGAGAGTGGGAGGGGAAAGAGGGAGAGAGGAAGAGAGGAGGAGAGAGAGAGATGGAGAGGGAGGGAGAGAGAGAGCGGTGGGAGAGGGAGGGAGAGGGGAGAGAGGGAGGAAGAGGGGGACAGGGGAGGGAGGGAGAGAGGGGAGTGAGGGAGAGAGGAGGGGAGAGAGAGGGAGAGAGGGGAGGGAGAGAGAGGGAGAGATAGAGGGAGAGATGGAGGGAGAGGGGGAGAGGAAGAGAGGAGGAGAAGGCAAGAGAGATGGAGGGAGGGAGAGCGGAAGAGAGGGAGAGAGAAAGAGGGAGAGAGAGAGATGGAGAGGGAGGGAGAGAGAGATGGAGAGGGAGGGAGAGAGATGGAGAGACAGAGAGAGGAGGAGAGAGGGAGAGTGGGACAGAGGGGGAGAGAGGAGAGAGAGGAGGAGGGGGAGAGAGAGGGGAAGATGGAGAGAGAGGAGGAGAAAGGAGGGGGAGAGAGAGGAGGAGAAAGGAGGGGGAGAGAGGGAGAAAGGAGGGAGAGAGGGAGAAAGGAGGGGGAGAGAGGAAGGACGAGACAGAGAGGAGAGAGAGAGATAGGGGCGAGAGAGGGAGAGAGGGAGGGAGAGAGGGAGGGAGAGGGAGAGAGAGGGAGAGAGATGGAGGGAGAGAGTGAGATGGAGAGAGAGGGAGAGGGGGAGAGGGGAGAGAGAGGTGGAGGGAGAGAGAGAGGGGGAGAGAGAGGGGGAGAGAGAGAGAGAGTGGTAGGGAGGGAGAGAGGGAGCGAGAGAGAGAGAGGGAGAGATAGAGAGAGACAGGAGAGAGGGAGAGAAAGAGGTAGGGAGGGAGAGAGGGAGAGGAGGAGAGAGGGAGGGTTGGCAGAGGGAGGGAGAGGGAGAGGGAGAGAGAGGGAGGGAGAGAGAGACTGGGGAGAGAGGGGGAGTGAGGAAGATAGGGGAGAGTGGAGAGAGAGAGGGAGAGAGGGAGAGAGAGGGAGGGAGAGTGGGAGAGAGAAGGGAGAGGGAGGGCAGAGGAAGGGAAGGAGAAGAGAGGGGGAGTGAGGAGAGAGAGGGAGAGAGAGAGAGAGGAGAGAGGGAGAGGGAGGGAGGGGAGAGGGAGAGGGAGGGAGGGAGAGGCGGAGGGGGGTAGCGGGAGAGAAGAGAGGGAGCGAGAGAGACAGAGGGGAGAGGGAGAGAGAGGGAGGAGGAGAGGGGAGAGGGAGGGGAGGGAGGGGAGAGAGGGAGAGAGAGAAGAGGGAGAGAGAGAGAGAGGGAGAGGAGGAGAGGGAGGGGGAGAGAGGAGGGAGAGAGGGGGAGGGAGAGAGGGGAGGGAGAGAGGGGTAGAAAGAGAGGGAGAGAGAGGGGAGAGAGAGAGAGAGAGAGAGAGAGAGAGAGGGGAGAGAGAGAGAGAGAGGAGAGGGAGAGATCGAGAGAGAGATCGAGAGAGAGAGAGAGAGAGAGAGAGAGAGAGAGAGAGAGAGAGAGAGAGAGAGAGAGAGAGAGAGAGAGAGGAGAGAGGGAGAGGAGGAGAGAGAGGGAGGGCAGGCAGAGGGAGAGAGAGGGAGGGAGAGGGTGAGAGAGTGGGAGAGGGAGGGCAGAGGAAGGGAGGGAGGAGAGAGGGGAGTGAGGGAGATGAGGGGAGAGAAGGAGAGAGAGGGGGAGAGGGGGAGGGGTAGCGGGAGAGACAGGAAGAGAGTGAGGGAGCGAGAGAGACAGAGGGAGAGAGATGGAGGAGGAGAGAGGGAGAGAGATGGAGGAGGAGAGAGGGAGGGGAGAGAAGAGGGGGAGACAGAGGGAGAGAGACACAGGGGGAGAGAGGGAGAGAGACACAGGGGGAGAGAGGGAGAGAGAGGGAGGGGAGAGAGAGAGAGAGAGAGAGAGGGGAGAGAGAGGGAGGAGGAGAGAGAGAGAGGGGGAGAGAGAGGGGGAGAGAGAGAGAGAGTGGTAGGGAGGGAGAGAGGGAGCGAGAGAGAGAGAGAGGGAGAGATAGAGAGAGACAGGAGAGAGGGAGAGAAAGAGGTAGGGAGGGAGAGAGGGAGAGGAGGAGAGAGGGAGGGTTGGCAGAGGGAGGGAGAGGGAGAGGGAGAGAGAGGGAGGGAGAGAGAGACTGGGGAGAGAGGGGGAGTGAGGAAGATAGGGGAGAGTGGAGAGAGAGGGAGAGAGGGAGAGAGAGGGAGGGGAGAGTGGGAGAGAGAAGGGAGAGGGAGGGCAGAGGAAGGGAAGGAGAAGAGAGGGGGAGTGAGGAGAGAGAGGGAGAGGAGAGAGGAGGGGAGAGGGAGAGGGAGGGAGGGAGAGGCGGAGGGGGGTAGCGGGAGAGAAGAGAGGGAGCGAGAGAGACAGAGGGGAGAGGGAGAGAGAGGGAGGAGGAGAGGGGAGAGGGAGGGGAGAGAGGGAGAGAGAGAGAGGGAGAGAGAGAGAGGGGAGAGGAGGAGAGGGAGGGGAGAGAGGAGGGAGAGAGGGGGAGGGAGAGAGGGGAGGGAGAGAGGGGTAGAAAGAGAGGGGGAGAGAGAGGGGAGAGAGAGAGAGAGAGAGAGAGAGAAAGAGGAGAGAGATCGAGAGAGATCGAGAGAGAGAGAGAGATCGAGAGAGAGAGAGAGAGAGAGAGAGAGAGAGAGAGAGAGAGAGAGAGAGAGAGAGAGACAGAGAGAGGAGGGGAGAGGAAGACGGAGAGAGGGGGAGGGGAGGGAGGGCAGGGAGAAAGAGAGGAGATAAATCGGAGAAAAAAGGAGGAAGAGGAGAGAGATAAAGAAAGAAGAGAACATTAACTTTGTACATTAACCCATAGCACACGACGAAAGTATTATGAGTTGGTTCTCACGAACCTCACAGATTGCATCCTGACACCAAGTGTTGGTGAACTCATCAAGCTTTTTCGCATCTTGGGAGAAAGAAAATTCAAGTTTTTATTCTCGCTGACAGGAGAGCATTAAAGAAAAACATTGTCGCATTGCCCGATGAGTTTTCCATTTAATTTTTCTCTCTTTGAGAGATATATTGATTGTTTCACAGTTGCTCTGAGTAATCTAAAAAATATATTTTCCTTCTTCGGTTTGGTATGAAAACCAAAAATAAAGGAACACAAATAAAACACATTCATTTTGTGTGATCCAAAATAAAACCAATTAAATAAAGGAATCAATCTCACACAATTAATAAAGTCATGGAACACATTTCCGAACATATACAAAATGGGCACCAGGTAGATAAAGGAGAAAATTTACTAATTAGCTTCTTGGAAGGAACTATTCAGTGGGTCTACCTCCATTGGAGATCACCGGACCCTTTTACTTATGAGCTTGTTATACATCGAGTCCCATACAGGTTCAAAGTGGGGTCCGGCAGGCATCAGTCTTTTCCATCGGGTTACTCCATTTAATGGTGTATCCCCTAGCACTTGTTTGACACAAGACTTGTAAAGTTCTTTGCTGCTCATCTTTTGAAAAGGTTTTAACCCCATTCAAATGGGGGGGGGAGGGGGGGTAAATTGTTTGGAATAAACTGTATACATAATTTGGGAAAAACCCACTCATTAAACAGTGCATCATGTTCCTGGGTCCAAACTAATCCCAGTCAGAACCCTATTCGTGTGACCTCTCTCAAGATTTTTCCGATCACTCTTTTCGAGTGAGTTCCTGTTAGGTCGGCTATTTCCTCAGCAGATTTCCACCTACAACCTGAAACATGCCGGAGGTGCCATACTTTTGTGATTCCAGCTGATATGAAATGTTGGCAGAAGTCCCGACTTCTGGGAATACTGGGGAAGAGAAGATTGTGGAACAAAGGTTCTTGAGCAAACATCTTCGTGCCATCGGTGTCCTGCTGGTGGCACACTGAAAGGCTCTGCTCGGTGTTCAATAGACTGATAAAAAAATAATTATCAGAGAGAGAAGATGCTTCAGCACACTGAAGCAGGACCAGAAAACATTCACGGCCATATCCGAGCCCACCTGCTTGCTGCAGAATGTGAGAAGCCAGGAGATGGTTTGGTAATTGCTCTTCAGATAGCATTTTTTTAACAGAGCATAGCCGAAAGGCCATTATCCGGCTCCTGATGTCGACCATACCCTGGCCACCTTCGCCCAATGTACAGCATATAATGGTTGGTTGTAACCAGTGATGGCCTCCCCAGAAGAAGTCCAACAGTTGCTTTTGTACTCTGTTTAACAAGCCTTCCGGTGGTTGCAGGCAAATTAACTTGTGCCATATAAAGGAGGCAACTAAATTGTTGATGACCAGGACCCGGCTTCTATACGAAAGGGTGGGGCAGGGTTCTCTTCCACCGACTCAATCTTTTTTCCACCCGTCCAGCAACACCATCCCAGTTTTTCTGGCTATGTTGTCGAGACCCCAGAAAAACCCCCAAGATATTTGACACCTTCATCCACCCATTTTAGCTTTTGAGGAAGATGTACTTGTGGGAATTGTGTCATTCCAAGTAACTTGCTTTTCACGCAGGGAACCCATAGAGCTTTGCTTTTTTTTCCAGTTGCACTTTGAAGACAAAGCAGAACAAAACAATACAAGTCTAAACACTTGAAAAGAGCGGCAATGTCATTGTCATCCTTTACAACATTGGTCCCAAACCTGCGGGCCGCATGCGGCCCATGGAGCCCTATACTGCGGCCCGCGAGGACGTTCCAATCAAAACACATTTCCATGTAGCAATTTTAAAGAGGTTTACAGAATGCCACTGCCGGCCACTGCCGGCTGGCACCGTGACCTGAAAAGTCTTACACAATGCCGCTGCCAGCCACTGCCGCTTACCGCCGGGAGGAATCAAATCAATTTGCATCAATAAAATGCATCAATAAAACTCAATAAAATGAATCAATTTTTTTCTGGCTCCCAACATCCTTGAGAGTAGTGAATGTGGCCCGTGGGATCAAAAGGTTGGAGACCACTGCTTTACAACCACCGAGACATCATCCGCATATGCTGATAAAATAACTGAAGGGTACCAGGAGAAATAACTACTCCAGTGACGTCTCTCCTTAATAGCACTAGAAGTGGCTTCAACACAAGGGAGAATAATAAGCCAGAGACTGGGCAGCCTTGCCTTAACCCCCCCCCCCCCTTCTGTACCTGCATGGGGGAAACAAGCTCATTGTTTAACTTAGCTATACTGGATATATTATTATATAATAAGGCAATGCAAGTCCTGAAATTAGTCCCGAATCCATAAACTTCCAACACATGGTGCAGAAAACCATGATCTCTGCTCTCAAAAGCCTTTTCTAAATCAAGAAAAATGAAACCAAAGTCAATCTGTGCACAATTACCCTCTATGAAGTCTCTTATGCAAAAAATGTTATCATATATGGATCTGCCCGGTATACAATAACTCTGATCAGGATGGACCTGATCACCAATTACTTTTTTGAGCCGATTTGCCAAGGCTTTTTGGAAAGGATTTTATAATCAGTGAAATGCAAAGAAACAGGTCTCCAATTCCTCATGTGTCACAAGTCACCAGCATTTGGAAGGAGGGACATAACCGCTCTTCTCAGGCTTAGAGGCAGTTCTCCATGCTACAAAGATGATTCCAAGACGTGCATCAGTTCTGGACCTAACAGCCCCCAAAATTCCACATAAAATTCAGCCGGCAGGCCATCAATTCCAAGAGCACTTCCCGAGTCCATTCCAGCTGAGGCTTGGGTTAACACCTCCAGTATAATTGGTGAGTGCAAGTCTCGACGTTGGGGCTCAGTTAGAGAGGAGAGGTGAGAGGATAATTGGTTCATAATTTCATCACGAAGTTTTTTTTTGGAAATATATTGGAGAAGAAATCCTTAACACACGACCTTATATCATTGGGGTTAACGACAACAACTCCGTTGGGGTCATAAACAGAAAATATAGTATTGGGTGACTTACTGGAGGAATCTAAACGAAAAAGAGATTTACTAGGGGTGCCCAATACCTTTCAGTTTTTAATACCCAATACAAATACCCAATACTTGAGGGTTTTAAACTCAGTTTGAGTAACAACCCAGCTGCTTTCTCTTGAATTAACTCTCTTAACTGAGTCTTCTTTTCAAGTAATAATTGATAACTTCCTGCATCATTGCTGTTAGCCAGTTTACTTTCTCGGTGTACAATGTCAGCTTCTAAACAAGCCATTGTTACATTCTTAACATTTGTAGTGTTTGCCTTCAACTGCTGACAAAACACCCTAATCTGGGTTTTTGTATTGTCCCACCATGAATTCACTGAAGAAAAAGAAGATTTTCTGAGGATTTGGTTAGCCAGGAAAACGTGGAAAGCTTCTTTAAATAGATCATCTTCTAAAAGATTGGTGTTAAATTTCCAATATGCACTTCTATGTATTGATTGACGCAGAAAAAGCCCCATGGTTTCTAAGTGATGATCTGAGAATATAGATGAAGAGAAATCTGGAGAGACCAGTGTTTCTAAAGTGTGAGTTTATCTCCCATCAGTCAAGTCTGGCAAAGGAAAACCTCCCTCTGGTAAGACGGCTCGACGTAAACTGGGATTCATTGGGGTAAAGTACCCTCCATACATCTAACAAACCAACCTGAGAAAATAAAAATGATAAATCACTACAAGATTCGGGATGAGGTTCTGGTGTATTCATATCCATTCCGGGTTCAAAGGTACAGTTAAAATCACCCTCAATTCAAACACAGCGACAGAAATCAACCGCCTGTAAGTGATTGATCATAGACACAAAGAAAGCTCTCCGTTCTGTGCTCTCACTAGGCGCATACACATTAAATAAAATGAAATGGAAATTGTTAATGACTAGTTCAAGAGAGATAAACCGGCCTTTAACTATCTCCCGGAAGAGACATATCCGGAAGTGACAAACTCAGGTGTGAGCCCAGGTCTCAGTATGAAAGCAACACCCGCCGAAAGAGAGGACAAGTTGCTAAAAAAAAAGCATTGTCCCCCAAAAAGACGACACCAATCATACTCTACATTCTGAGTAATGTGTGTTTCCTGTAGTAAAAGTATGTCGATGTTCTTCTGTCTCAATAAAATTATCACTTGAGCTTGGCGATTGTGGCTTGCACCTCCACCATTAATATTTAAGGTACCAAAGGTGATTTTCTTCATTCAAAGGGTTTGGTTGGGTGCCGTGAAATCTCGACACCAGCTCTCGTAATTAATTTCCTGAGACGGTGAAACTGTGACTTTGTAAAAGAAAACTCATCGGCCTTTCTCTTATCATCTTTGGCAGTTTGAATAAATGAAACTAGATCGGGAAATTTCTCTTTGATAACTACATTTCGCTGTCTATAAGTTCCATTTAAGAAAGAAAGAACCAGTTGAGGAGCTATCATTGGCTAATCAGATGGAGGCTGAGACAACTCAGGCACCTCGACATCCACATCAGATTCTGACAAATCAGACAAGGTACCTCCGGGGTTGAGGATTTCAGCCTCCGAAGTCACTAATGGAATGTTCAGAATCTCTGGGGATTCGCTGGAAAGCTCTCGTGTGTTTCCATAATTTTGATGATGTTCCTTATGCTCAGCAGGAGTTGAAATCGTGGTTTCACACTCTTGCGGAGCCTTATCTATCGATTCAATCGGAGATCCCAGAGTACAATTTTGAATTTGCATCGGTGAAGAGGCACTGAAGAGGGACGTGTTAAACGTCTGCTCGTTCACAGTACTTAGTGATGGTAACAGTTCATTTGGGGGTTTAACACCGTCTTTAGCATCACTATCTATTTCACCGAAACAACAATTTATATCCTCAGAAATAATCCGCAAACTTTGAGACGTATTGTCCTCAGCTACACGACCTACTTCACGATCTTCTTACCAATGCAGGTCGAAACATGAGGAACACATTGAGGTGTATTTTCAGCTACACTGCCCTCCAATACCACCTTGTTTGCAGTACCGATAGAAAGACTAACAGCTGATCCTCTCCGGGTTTTTTTGAAATAATAATGGGATCCTCAATCATTGCTTCACTACATGACGATTCCGCAGGAATAGTGGACAAATTTGGATTTACGTCATTTACCAGAATGGGAAGTGAAATACTATCGTTCTCGACACCTAGTACCAGGGTATTGTTATCATTCGTCTCGCTGCAGGTGAGAACAGCAGGAACAGTTAAACTAACGGGATTCACTGCAGTCTTTTCAATGGCGTTTGCGGTATTTATTGGTTCACGAAAAAAAGAAGTGACCACTATATTCATTATTGTTGTGTGTCTGTCTGTCTGTCTGCTGCTCTTAGAGCACCCTTATTCTGGACATTTCCATCTGTCTGTCTGTCCGCAAAAGTTTGGTCAAGCCGAGGGGCTAAACCACTCAACCGATTCTAATGAAATTTGGTAGGTAGGACCAATATTTCTGGGAATCGTATGCTTTTGAATATGGGACCCTGGGCCCTCGCAACGGCATAGCAACGGCCCTTTAAAGTGGTCAAAAAAATCGAAAAAAAATCAAAAAAAATATTTGAAAAATTGAAGCTTAGAGTTCTGTGCACAATCTATCTCGCTCCCTTCATGCCAACTTGCAGCCCTAACAAAAAATATTTGCAGGAGGAGATAGGTTTTGGGCGAGTACATGTCGAACATTTCAGAAACGGTTAATTGAGAATATCTCCAAGAGAAAGAGTCTGATTTTAATGAAACTTTGGTGAAATGTGTACAATGTGGCTAGCATGTACACAAAAATGAATGGTTGCTATGCACACCTCCATTGCTTAGCACCAGCTAAAATACTTTATCGTACATCGTACACTTATCGTGGACTGTACAAAAAAAATCAATACCTCTGAAACTGGACCTCCGAGGGACCTGTTTTTTTGTGCCCAAGGAGAATGTCTTACAGAATCATATAAAAAAATAAAATATTTAGCGAATAGATAAATGGAATTAACAGGGCTGCCATTTGTTAGAGTCTCTTTGGAAACATGCCTGAAATTTCACAAGGCGGATTTCTGGGCGCAAACTAAGAGGGCTGTGATAATCATATTTATTGTGCTAAATTGACTGATAGCATATACATGAATATCGGCTTGTCGTGTCGGCCAGCTTTCCATCTGGAGCGATCAGCCATGTCGCCTACCGGCTTGTCTATGTCTGTTTGTCTGTCCCAAGCATACCTCCGTGGGTTTTGATCCGATCCTGATAAAATTTTGGTGGGAGGTTTATATCATGATCTAGTTGTGTTTTCCTGAGAATGGGCGTGGTGCGCCCATTATGGGCAGAGCTACACCCCAAAAAACGTGTTTTTAGGGGGTAGCTGATTTCAATTTGCGTCTTCTCTTAGGGGGTTTGTCGAATCTGACAGGGGTTTCGGTATTTGGTTAGCCCAATGGCACCTGCATAGCCCCATGGAGCTCGATTTTTCATTTTCGTCCCAAGGTCAAGGTCACAAGGTCACGAACTTAGAAAATTACGAATTTTGACGTAAAAAATTTTCTTCTCCGAGGGGTTTGTCGAATCTGGCTGGGGTTTCGGTATTGGGTTAATCCAATGGCACCTGCATAGCCCCACGGAGCTCGATTTTTTTTCATTTTCGTCCCAAGGTCAATGTCACAAGGTCACAAACTTTAAAAATTGTGTTTTTAGGGGGTAGCCGATTTCAATTTTCATCTTCTCCGAGGGGGTTTGTCGAATCTGGCAGGGGTTTCGGTATTTGGTTAGCCCAATGGAACCTGCATAGCCCCATGGAGCACGATTTTTCTTTTTCGTCCCAAGGTCAAGGTCACAAGGTCACGAACTTAGAAAATTGTGAATTTTGACATAAAAATCCATCTTCTTTGAGGGGTTTGTCGAATCTGGCAGGGGTTTCGGTATTTGGTTAGCCCAATGGCACCTGCATAGTCCCACGGAGCTCGATTTTTCATTTTCGTCCCAAGGTCAAGGTCACAAGGTCACGAACTTAGAAAATTTCGAATTTTGACATAAAAATCATACGACCGCCCAAACTTTGAGAGCTAAGATGACGATATTTTTTATGCCTAATCTTGAGGTCATTCCCTACCTAAAGTCTTGAAACCATTTTGCTCTATCTCGAACACCTTGCCCGTGGCGCCCCCTTCAAGTTTGATGAAATCAGCGTAAAAACAAAGTATGGATAATCCGAGGAGTGTGAAATGCCATATAGCCTATATGACGTTATATTGTTCCTGGAATGTTCCAGAGGAAGTTTTACACCAAAGGTCATCATCCTTCACCTTTGATCTTTAAAGTTCACAAAGGTCAAATTTTCAAAGTTGTGGGAATCGAACCGGGTTTTCGACCTTCTTCGACGAACTAACTCCAATAAGCTATAGCACGTATCCTGTTTCCTTATTTTAATATCCACATTGTTTTGTGACCTTTAAAGGTTATGCAAAGGTCACATTTTTAAAGTTGTTGAACGAAACCGGGTTTTCGACATTTTGCAGCTCATAACCTGTCACTCGTACCACATCATGTTGATCATTTTTATAACTTGGTCAAACATTATCACATTGTCTCATCCTTGACTTCTGAAACAATCTACATCGTCAAATACTATACTGCTCGTGAACAATTGTCGTCTTCAGACTTGTATATTTTTTACAATCCATATGGACATGACCATTTTCACCACACTTTAAACACCAAACTTTCAGGCAGAAACGTTTCACATGACCAAAAGTTCCACAGAGAAAGCACGTTAACGAGGCATACTTTTGATACTGGCGATCATTGAGATTTACCTTGAACGAAATATTCAACCCCGTGTTGTCGCCACGATCGGGAAGTACCATGTACACCTGTCGCCAGAAACTCATTACGTGTTTTATCCTCTTGTCGCTGCTCCTGAGGGAGATCATTGACATTATCGACACAACTGTTCCATCACGAGACAGGACTGACAATAATATATCATATCATTCGGTAAGAATGGAAGAGCATTAGACACAACGATTTTAACTGCAGGAGTATCCATGGGGGAAGCTAACATAAAAACACCATTATCGGTGGTTGACCCCTCACTCACAACATCGTGAACAAAATTTTCATTAGACACGAACACAACAACTTTTTGATTCATTCGCGACCCAGCGCGAACATGTTCAAAACCGATTATATTCCCGACTGCAAGGACAATGTCCTCAGTGAGGAATCCTTCTGGCGGAACACACACAAGCGCATGTTTCTGAGTTAAATTATCAAACGCCTCGTACCAAGGACATGTATTCGCCATAACGGTGATTTAACCAACACCTCTTTGCTCAGATCAAGCAAGAAGGTGAAAACTAAGCAAAACGAGATAAATTAATCATGAAACAAAACGGTAATAAAGCCTCATCAACACTGGGTAGGCCACACCCAAGTAGGCCCACTGTAACTCTTTCTCTCTCTCTCAAGGACAGAGGGTGTTGAAAAGACAACTCGAAAGAAAAAATGAGACAAACACAGCAGCATAGAAGGAGGAGAAGGAAAGAGGAGAGGCAGGAAGGAGAAAACCACACGAGCAACTCACCAGAACACACAGCAGCTCGAGCAAGCGGCCATGACACCACACCCAAACAAGAAACTACCACCAGGGGGCGAGAGAGAGAGAAAAAAAAGAAGGGGGGGAGAAAGGGGTGAGGAGGAGGGGGTGGATACGACATCCAGTTTAACATTCATCTGAGAGACGACTCACACATTGATGAATCACCCTGCCTGTGAAACACCGGGATGACAGTTTATAACTGGGTCGGGATTTGAATCGAGGCGAGACAGCTTCGAGCGAGCATGTGTACTTCTCAGCTATCCTGCCCTGATGTGGTGATTCATTGCTTTGTAACAACTGAAAACATTTTTTACTCATTCAAATCATCTGTTGAGATGCCCCCGAGATGTCGAGACGCAGTTTCTACTTGGCAGGACACGGCGCCACAGCATGCATACAAAAACAAAGAAAGACCTCCCTCACAGGCAAGGGGGTAGACGGGGTCCATAGACCTTTATGGTCGTGGGCCGTGAATGACCGAAAAGGTCCACGAGACCGAAGGGTCTTACCCGCACCCTCGTGGTGCGACGGTGGGCAGGTCGAGACGTCTCGTCCCCACGGCAACTAGCGTAGCCACGCCTGATCTCGGGCCTTGCAATGGTGGGCAGGTCGTGACGCCTTCTCCCTACGGCAACTAGCATAGCCGCGCCTGATCTCGGGCATTGCAACGGTGGGCAGGTCGTGACGCCTTCTCCCCAAGGCGACTGGCGTAGCCGCGCAACGTTGGGCAGGTTGTGACGCCTTCTCCTTACGGCCACTCGGACAAGACTTCCACCCGACTGCCCCAAGTCTGTCTATGATGAAGACTTGGACCACGACAGACTTGGACGAAGACCACGACGACCAAGACTTCCACACGACTGCCCCAAGTCTCTGCTATCCGCTCTCTTTTCCAGGCGCTCCTCGTGCCCTTTTATTCCTCCTGCACTCGCCCCGCCCTTTGCGGCGCGTGGGTGGGGGGAGGAACATTCCAGAGAAATTGGGGCGGGAGCTGGTTTCCAACCGTCAAACTTGTTTACCGGAGGAGAAATTGGGGTGGGGCTGGTTTCCAACCGTCAAACTTGTTTACTGGAGGAGAAATTGGGGTGGGGCTGGTTTCGTTGCTCCTTTAGCGGCGTTCTGGTGTGGATGGCGTGGTTGTTGAGATGGCATGGTTGTTCCAAAATAAAGACAGGTAAAGAAAAACGGCTATCTCAAAGCGTCGCAGCCCATATGAATCACACATATTCCCTCTAAACAACGGGTGTGGACTAACTACACATGAACTTATCGATATATCTAACCTGAGGATCTTTCTGGTGTATTGCAAATTTCCACAGCCGTAACAATATATATATATATATATATATATATATATATATATATATATATATATATATATATATATATATATATATATATATATATATATCTTGTATGTAAAACACGTAATGAAATTGCATGTGTATGAAACCTTCAAATCAATTGGCTGGAGAGCTGGCCCGAATCCACCCACAATTTGCAGCAAGAAAATCATACATCCACCACATTAGTGCTCTGGTCAGCTTAAGACATCTTCAGAAATCTCATATTTGCAATTTGAATGATCCGCTATATAACAATGATGTATAGTATTATACACGCACATAAGCAATGGGAATGCTTTTGCTTCGTGTGCATACGCCGGGTTATTTTTTTTTATTTTTGGGAGTGATTGAGGCAGCAGCTGGTCAATACACTGCCCGAATAAGAGGATGAGCTACTTATGTGGTAAATGAAGGTTTTTGCACGTACTTTCAGTTTTCGCCCGAGTTGTCAAGGCTAAATAGTGTGAAAATACAAAAAGGTCGCCCATCATCTTCAACGAACCACAACTGCAGGCAACAATTGCAGGATCACACAAAATGATTTTAATTTCCCGGCATTGCAATACAGCCCACTAACTTGAGGAGTTGAAGATGAAAGAGGGAGGGGACGACAGTCAGGGTGGGAGAGGGGAAAAAGTTGGGAAAGGGGGTTGAGGACTTGAAGTTATATTTTCCATTACGTTGAATTTCTGTGGGTCCCTGCTTTTTACAAGCAACGCTGAAACGTGGTTGTACTTGGAAAGATTTTCCTGGTTAAAAAAAACAAACATTCAGAGCCCTGTTTGTTTTGGCTTAAGTGGTAACATAAATTCTCTAGATGTAAATATGTTTTGTGTAACGTTATTCCTGGTAGTAGTGGGTCTTACAAGTCACAATGTAATGAAATAAGTTGATTCTCTGCATGAAAACCATCGACTATAAATGATCATGATCATTCCAGGTGTTTGTTTGACGCCGATGCACTCTTGCACCGCTGAACGGAATTAGCTTAAAACTGCTACTTCTACTCAGAGGTGAAAGGACAGAAAAAAGTAGTGAGACAAGGGAAATAACTGGGAGTGGATGAAGGGATTGAAGGAAGAAAGTGATTTGGCTGAATGGCAGTACGTGTAGGTGTAAAGTAGGCGATGGGAAAAAGAGAACAGTGGAAGTGGATTAAGTGGTTGAGTGAAATTGGAGAAGGGTTGCTCAGTAGATAGATTAAAGGCGGTTGGTATGTGTATATATTATGTGTACATAACACTGTACACACCGAGTAATATTTACCTTCATCCAATCCCCCCCCCTTCCCACCCTGCATTCTCCTCTATCTCCCCACAGGTTAACCTAATCACATTTGTGCTGTGCTGGTTCAGTCTCATCCACCCGATGGTTGTGTATCGTCATTACCGTAAGCTCTCCAGTTCACAAGCCAACAATGCTGATGAAGCAATGCCCGAACACAACCCTCCAGACGTCTGAGCTTTCTTCTTCACTGCTTGACTTCAGCCCACAGCGGTTCCCTCCTCACAGCTTGTCGTATGCAGCCATGACATGCTGTTTTATGGATAACTTATTTTCTATTTTCCTTTGCAATATTGAGGCTCATGGAAGAGAGATCTGACAGGAGGAGCAGTGACAATAGGAGCTTTTTTCTATCTTCTGGAATAATTATCATTAAATATTACTTAATACAACTGAAATACTATTTAAATACTACTATTTATAAGCATGATACTTAAGCTAATGGTAATTGTGATGCACACCAATCTTTTGGTAAATTCTACATTCTCTGTGAAAAAAAAAAATTTCAAGGCAGAAAAAAACATTTTAACAAGCTCGAATGAGCTAAGATCCTCGTCCTCTTAATGATGACGTCATAAAAACGAATATGACGTCATTGTGATGTATCAGGTTTGCGATAAATTATCTGTGCTAATGCCCGGCTTGATTCCTGCAAACAAAATTCAAACAGCTTGCCTAGTTTCGGAGATAATGGTATAGGCGATTTCCATTAGCGGCGATATTATGACGTCAACTTTTTTCTAGGAAGAATTTCCAAAATCGGAGATGGTTACTGCCTGCGCGTGGGCTTTCTGCATATACATGGCAAGTTTCACGAAGATCCGATAAAATCTCTGGGTTGTGAAACAAAAAATGTCAAAAAATAGAATGACGTCATAAAAATTGATATGACGTCATAGTGATGTATCATATATGCGGTAATTCATCTCTGCGAATGCCCTGTTCGATTCCCACAAACAGAATTCAAAAAGCTTGCCGAGTTTCGGAGATAAATTTTTAGGCAATTTCCATTAGCGGAGATATTTTGACGTCATAACTTTTTTTCTGGGAGGAATTTTCAAAATCAGAGATGGTTACTGTCTGCGCAGGTATTTTTTGCATATATACGAGGTGTGTTCAAAAAGTATCCAACCTTTATTTTTCGTGCGTAAACAAATGAAGCTATGGAGGCGTGGTTTGGTGCACTATGTAGGCGATCCTAATTCGTATGCGTGAATTTTTTCCCTCCTGCAGAAGCTGTCAGTCGCCGACAGAACGCCAATGAGTGAGGAAGTGGAAGTGAGCACCGTCGGATTTTCGTTTTTTGACAAAATGATGGAAAAACTTGAACAATGCTACTGCATCAAATTTTGTGTAAAGCTTGGCGATTCCCAAGTGGAAACAATCCGCAAGATTCAACAGGCCTTCGGGAACGAAGCAATGGGCACCACACAGATAAAAGAGTGGTACAACTGCTTCAATGATGGTCGCACATCAGTGGAAAGTGAAGCACGTTCTGGTAGGCCCTCAACATCCCGAAATGAGATCGTCATTGACCAAGTGAGGACCCTGCTGATGCAGGATCGTCGAATCACGATCAGAGAACTTGCAGATGAGGCGGGCATCAGCATTGGATCCGTTCATTCCATTGTGACTGAGGATTTGGGCTTAAGGAGAATCTTACTCGGCGAAGTTCGTGCCAAAGCTGCTAACGATCTAACAGAAACAACTCCATTTGGAGATCGCACAGGACATGCTGGAGACTGTGAACAGCGATCCCAACTTCTTCAACACAGTGATCACTGGCGATGAGACCACCGTGATCCGTCATTTTGTCAAAAACGAAAATCCGACGGCGCTCACTTACACTTCCTCACTCAGCGGAGGTCTGTCGGCGACTGACAGCTTCTGTAGGCGGGAAAATATTCAGGCATACGAATTAGGATCGCCTACATACGTGCACCAAACCACGCCTCCCTAGCGTCATTTGTTTACGCATGAAAAATTAAGGTTGGATACTTTTTGAACACACCTTGTATGCCAAGTTTCAGGAAGTTTCGATGAAAACTGTAGGCTGTGAAACAAAAAAGTCCACAAGAAAAACAACATGAGTAAGACTTAGATATCCTCCACGAGGATCTAAAAAGGGGGAAAAAAAAAAACGCGAGGATGTAATTGCCAAAAGAACCAAACATAGTTGGAATGACATCACAATCATTTTGACATTTTTCCATTTCAGCCCAACAACAAAATATCTTCTTCTTTCATATGCAGCACAAGGCTGCAGGTTAGCTTCATGGGCTGAGGGTACAGCTGTGCTGTTGATGTGGTTCCCCCAGTCGGTTTTGCAATTTGTTCAGGGTGCCGGCAATAGCTCGCCAACTCTTTGCAAAGGACACCACTAGTTGGTAGATACATTAATTGGTAGTTGGTAGAGATCTTTAATATCTACCAACTAATACCAGTAAATGGGTCTTGCAGAAAGTGTGGTTGTATGTGGAGAAGGCATGGTTTTTACCATCGCACTTTGAGTGTTTTAAAATACCGCAAAGTAAAAGTGATTTAAACCTCAAAGTGTTGGTAAGCTTCCTGGAGCATTCTTTATTCAATGAAATGGAACACGTAAGCCATTCCAGGATAATATCGTTTTTGGCTCCATCTCTCAATGGTGAAGAATGACTTAAAAAATTCTAATAGCTGGTTCCTGATACAGATTTTCACCAAAATCTAATCGGTGCGTCCGTGTCACACACCCAGTCTGCCCACCAAATTTCATCCGGATCCATCCACAACTTTTTAAGATATCCTACACACAAACAAACAAACAAGAAAGATGTCATGCATCGCACGACACTTGCAAAATCCATTAAAAAAAATGACGACAAAAATAATTGGTGGTTGAATTAAATGAACAAATATGCAACTCCTCTCCAAATTTCAAGTCAATTGGATGAAAATTGACAATTTTAGAAACTTGGTCTATGTTGATCTTTTGACTGATACTGACCTCAAAAAGACAAGGTGGTTGAATTCATTGACCTGATATGCAAATCCTATTCAAATTTCCAGTGAATTAGATGAAAATTAAAAATTTTAGAAATTTGTCAAAGTTGTTGACCTTTAGCCTATGCTGACCTTTTGACCTAAAAACAGTAGGCTTCTTACTTATAACAAACTCTACCATGTGGTGAAGTTTCAGGAAGATTGGTTTAAAATTCTGACCTGTTGGCGATAAACAAACAGACAGACAGATAAACAGAAAATTGCATTAGACTGACTAATATACTGAGTTAAACTAATATACTCGCAAGTAACAAACAGATGGGTGAAAACACAACCTTCCTCTACCTTCGGTGGCAGAGGTAAAAATGCAAAAGGATGTCGGGACGTTGCTCCAAAAAGTACTGTATGTAAACAAGGTAGGGATGGTCACGAGAAATGATCATGTGAAATCATCCATGTACACACACTGTGTTGGAGTTTGTAAAGAAACACTCTTCTTCCCACTCATCTTTAAAGTTGTAAGTAAAAGTTCTCGACCTCTTTGGTGGAGGTCCTATCTCAAGTTCTGACATGACAAGAATTAAAATAAACCAATGTCACCCGCAGGGTGACCCGTATCTTGCCAAAAGGTGACCACGTGTGACTTCTTTAAGGTCACACTGAGGTGAACAGAGCTGCTATCCACCAGGAGCGACTCCTTGAGGAATATCTGCCTACGAGAGATTCTGATGAGAATCGTTCTGCAGAGCAACCATGAAAAATATGCTTTTGCCTCATAACGTCACCAAATGACGTCATAATGTCTCAAGCTTGACATATCTAGAAAGCACTCATCAAGGTGTTCAATTTGAGGTACTACACGACATGGTTCCTAAAACTTGAAAATTTGACCTTGGGGTCAAATATGTTTGACCTCCAGCGCTAACCATGAAGGTCAAGGCCAATCGCCACCAAAAATTAATCAGCTGAGCGCCAGACCGTGAACTATATTCCCATGAAGTTTGAAGACGATCCGATCAAAATTATTCAAAAAATAAGGCCCAAAAAAAAAATGTTGCATTGGCGTAACGGGTCACTGAAAAATAGGGTAGGTCGGTCGGGATCTTATTTTTTTTTTTCCTAATAAATCCCTCCCAAAATCTCCCCCGGCTCGAGTACCACCCTTTTTGTCGGCGGGTTCTGTCCGAAACACTTCCGGGTTTTTGCGATCGCGATCGCAATCAACAAGATACTTGAAAACGATAGCAAAACAACAAAAATAGCAATAAAATAGCGTCGGCAAAATTTTTCGTTTTTTTTTTTTTTTGCTATCTAGCAAAAAAACAAAAAAAAACGTAGGGTCGGCGGAATTTTTAGGGTCGGGCGGGTTACGCCAATGCAACATTTTATTTTTTTTTGGCCTAAGGGTTTCGTCGACTCCCCTGATTTGCGACAGTGACCTTGACCTTTGACCTTGACTTTCAAAATTTTATGCGCTGAAAGGGACCTCTATAGGCCTCTGATATGCGAAGTTACAAAAATTTCCAATGATAATTGTGCTCTGCAGAATTTTTAATACGTGATTACAGACAAACAAAAAAGAAAAAAACATACAAGCTGACTAACATATCTTGCAAAAACTTCGTTTTGGCAAGATAAAAAAAACAAATCTTTCCACAGATAGAAATATCTCAGTGCAGGTCTACTCCTGCGGAAGCCACTTCACCGTGGGGAAGATAGCAACATCGATGTGATGTTTCAACTTTAATCTGGTTATTATGCCGCATTGCATAAATCACTTGCCACTCAAACTGCTGTCTGATTGGGAGGATGGTATAGCTCAAGGGATTATGGCGTATGATTTTCCTTTTTTTTTAATTCTCATTTTCACCGATATATATATATATATATATATATATATATATATATATATATATATATATATATATATATATATATATATATATATATATATATATATATATTTGTTTTTCTATCGGAATAAAGCATATAGTGGATTGCATACTTACGTTTTTGAATGAGCTGTTCAAGTTGAGGTTCTACTGTATTTTCAAGAGCTGCCCTGGGCAGCATCAGAGTCTGGCAGGCATCATGTTGTGTGGAGTTGTGGTTTGGAGACTCGTATCCTAAATCCTGGATACAACTGATTGAAAATAACTATGTGGCCTGCCTGCTTGTGGAATTCATGTCCAACAAGAAAGGGGCAGCAAAATGAGAAGAGGGGCATCCTCACCTCAGAGAGGGGCACAGCAGCTATATCCCATCCAACCTCCACCCCACCCCCCCCCCCATTACTTTATTTTGAAGCTTTTCTTTCCAATTGTAAAAATTTCTTGAACAGACTGCACCTTCTCGACAGTTGCTGAAATTGACCAATTTGTTTGACTGCCCATGTTTGTAGAAATAACAGAATATTGTGCCTTTTGATAAGCAATAACTCTGATCCATGGATATCTCGTGAAAATGGCTGACTGACAAAGTCTAACTGTTTCTGTTTGAAGGGAAGGCAGTGCTTAATCTAACAATCTCACAAAGACAGACGAATTGGATAGAAATCTGGGTGTGGCAAGGTTTCTGAACAGGTTATCCTGTCTGGGATGAACAGGTTCTTGTGTATGGGCTGAACAGGTTGTTCTGTACTGGCTGATTTAAAACGATGACAAATGTTAATTCCTATGCCAGCTACTTTTACATGCTCAAAAAGATACCTATTTATAATGATATAACAATTAGTTATCTGCTATCACAAAGCGATCGCCAAGGATAAACCTCTCGCGGCTTACCCTTGACATTCCTTTCTTGTAGTCATTCTCTGCAGACTACTGAAGTAGGACCTGTTACCAATTATAGGATCCAACCATCAATCAGGACCATACTCTGTGCAGAGCATCGGTACTGCCGAAGCAGTCTCCTTGGCTATTGGGTACAATCCTGGACGGGTCACCACTCCGACACAAGATACGAGCAAGTTGGCACTCATTTTGCCAACCTCAGAAGGATGACAGGCAGAGTCAACCCCACCTGGTATTAATTCAACCTCCGAGTGAGATTTGAACTCAGGATCCTAGGATCCCAAGCCCACCACCCTAACCATTATAGTACATGAGAGTAATAGTCTCATATACTATCGTTCTAACTCGCATTTTTGCCTGGGTTAGCTTGCGATCAAATGATGGCCATATTTCTTTTCGACCACCATATGACCTTGACCTTCAACATTTAGGGATAGAGTGTAAATTAAGAAAATGTGTCCCAATGGACACTATCCAAAAAACTCAGCATCATGAAAATTATAGGAACATAATTCAAGTTATCAAAAAGGTGTTTTTTTTTGTTCATTGGGTCACAATCTGAAAAAAGTAGGTCAAGGACAGGAAACAAATATCAGGTGCACAACTTCAGTGCGCATGAGCTATGATGTTGCAACAACATCTTGGAAGGTCAAGTGGTCTTTGAGATTCCACGTTGGCAAGATTGAGTGATGACAAAAAAAAAAAACGCGTTTTTTTTTTTTAGACCGCTATCTGACTTTGACCTTTATCCTGGAGCGGTATGATGTAAATTCAGTGTAAATGTGCCTTAAGGGGCTGTCACACCTTGACGTTTTAGCCAGCATATGGCAAGGTCTCAAAATGTATGTAAAACGCTGGCGTACGCTGAATTATTGATGTTTTTTTAAGTTTTGGGCTTATAATAACGTGTTGGACGTATGCATAACGTATTAGTAACGTACACAGAACGTTTTAATCACATATAGATAACTTATACCAACGAATGCTGAGCGTGTTTTCAGCGTTCACAACCTATGCCCAACGATAGTCTAACTTATGCATAGCGCACGGCAGCGTATCGCCGACGACCACGTGGCGTAGGCTATTAATAGGCTGCGGCTCGACGATTCAAATCATAACCGCACTAGACATCGAAGTGTGAAGCCGCTGTCACACCTTGACGTTTTAGCCAGCGTATGCCGACGGATGAAAAATTTGCCGAACCAAGCTGGCACACGTCGAATTCGTTATGGGTAAGTTTTGTATACGCGAGTACGTCGAGAAATTTTCAGCATGTTGAAAATTTCTTGACATACTCGCGTATGACACACGTTCCGCATACGCTGGCAAAAGTTGTAGGCACGTTACGCGATCGTTTACACACGTCGACACACGTTACTCATAAGTCGAAACACGTCAAGGTAATGGTTAGCTTCAGTGTGCCAGACTCCCTGTTTTGTTTTTTTTTGGTTTTTGTTTTCTTCGGTATGACGGTGATGTTGACACTTCGATTTCTCGTGTGGTTATGATTTAAATCGTTGAGCGGCAGCCTATTAATTATATTATATTATAACCGCACTAGAAATCGAAGTGTCAACATCACAGTCATACCTAAGAAAAAATAAATAAATAATAAAAAACCAGGGAGTCTGGAACACTGACTCTAACCATTACCTTGACGTGTTTCGACATGAGTAACGTACAAGTAACGTGTGTCGACGTGTGTCAACGATCGCGTAACGTGCCTACAACACATTACTCATAGGTTAGAAATAAGTTTCGGGTATGCTAAACATGACCTCGACATGTTTCGACTTATGAGTAACTTACAAGTAACGTGTGTCAACGATCGCATAACGTGTCTACAACTTATGGCCAAGCGTATGCGGAACGTGTGAGTCATACGCTGGTATACGTCGAAAAATTTCAAGCATGGAAAATTTGTCTAACACCTCGGCGTACAAAGATGTGTGCCAGCGTACTACGAAAAAAAAGCCAGCGTACAACGACATATGCCAGTGTGCTCTTAACGTATACAAACTTACCCATAACGTATTCGACGTGTGCCAGCGTTTTATCCAAATTTTGCATACATCAGGCATACGCTGGCTGAATCGTCAAGGTGTGACAGGGCCTTTATATCGAGAGAGGGCAATTTTGTTCCAAATGGACAAAACAGTCACGTTTTGGTGAAAAATGTTAAAATGTTGATAATTAGGTCTGCGATTAAAAATTAGTTCAAGGATGAAAAAACTACGGCAACCCCACCTACGTTATATTCACATTGTTGATGCAAAATTTCATTCCAAATGAGGTGCAGTTCAGAAATTTGGAGCGTTGGAAGTGCAACAAGAAAAATATAATAAAAAAACTAGAGTAATTCGACTGCGCGCAGTCACAGGGTATGCCTCCGCTCTCCTGCACGAACACTTGAGTATTGACATATTTGACCCTTGACCTTTATCATATCTGGCCCAAAATCTAATCAGTTAATTGCCCTGTCTAACTTTACCTTTGTACCAAGTTTGATGGAATTCTGTCCAATATTTCTTGAGTTAGGGCATAAACAGTAAAATTTCAGAGCTTGACCTTGACCCTTGACCTATATCACATCTGGCCCAAAATATAATCACTTAATTGCCCTGTCTTACTTTACCTTTTTACCAAGTTTGATGAAATTCTACAATTTGCTTCTTGAGTTATCGCAAAAACGAAAATTCGGACGGACGGACAACCCGGAAACATAATGCCTCCGGCACCCTTGGTGCGGTGGCATAAAAGCGAAAAATGGTTTTCCAAATGCTGGTCTAGTACTCCTAGGGCGTTGCAGAAACTGATACCATTAAAATTTGGGGCACGAATTCTAGAAACAAACCCGACAACAGCAAAAATCCTGCCCTATGTTATGGGAGTATCGTGGGAGGCTTAATAATGTGTGTGTGTGTGTGTGTGTGTGTGTGTGTGTGTGTGTGTGTGTGTGTGTGTGTGTGTGTGTGTGTGTGTGTGTGTGTGTGTGTGTGTGTGTGTGTGTGTGTGTGTAAAAAAAGAAGAAGAAAAACCTTGAGGAAGAACAGTGCCTTGCTGATGATCCATGCGGTCGGGAGTCCATTCATTTGCTGTAAGTAAGGGAACTATGTTTTGAGGTTGATGTGGATTTTTTTTTACCCACCTTGTTGTGATCGTTGTCCTCCTGAAGGATTCTAACTGGCCGATTGTGGAATCCTATTTGACTTCAGACAGAGTTTAACGTTTGTCCGATTTGATTATAAAATCCTACAAAAACCCTATCGACACTTATAAAACTGATGTCCACACAAGTCCTTCCTTGTGAAACAATTTATTTCCTAATTATACACCATACACTTCTCACCCTTGAACAATGAACTTAAAAATCCCCATTTGTTTGCAATATTATTTGGTTCTATTTCATTTATTCTTACTTTAGTTAACAGTTAGACCAACCCGATTCAATTCACCTCTACATTACATCAGAGAGTTTTATTCTAACTTGGTACTTGGTCAGTTCCAAGGAGTACAAGCCACTGAGAAACTATACTTCCTCACGTGCTTGTACTCCAAACTTTTAGATTTCAAAGCATTTTATACTTCCATGAGAGAGAGGTTGGGGGATATTCACCCAGACTGTAGACGTGTCCTTTAGACGAAAAGCCACTTCGTACATTTTCTAAGCAAAGGTTCATTTATCAGCTCGGTCACTCTGCTCCAGAACAACACATTTCTTATCATTTAGGGCAAAAGTCTTTTGGCCAAAAATGACAGCCAAATCAACTTGCAGCATAAAAGTTACATTTCTGAAACTCCATTTGTTGCAATTTAAAATACATTAATATAAATTTTTCCCCCACAAGGTTTACAATTTAAATGAAGTTGAATATAGGATGTTGTGAAACTAACATCATTTATAGCAATCCTTTAAATTATATTATGTTTTCCGAATAGTTGATGGTTTGTGTGTGTGTATGTGATAGAATTGATAGGAAGAGAAGATGAAAAAAACGAGGTGTGTAAAACCATAAATTTCCTCTCATTTACTGGATCCAAAAAAATGCACCAAAACACCCTGTAAGATGAGGTTCATCATAGCAAGTGGAGAATGACGTTTGAAACCATTGTCAGGTAGTATTACAGGGGTGATGAAACTGATTTATAAATGCTTACCTTGAAAAAGTGAGATTTTATTCTGGAAATAAATAATTCTGTCATTGATATATAATTAATTCCAAATCTGTAATTGACAGTATCAACAGCATTAATAACAAGGGTAAGGTTGAATGTCTCTCAACTTATGATTCTTAGCTCACCTGAATTTTAGTCAGTTGAGCTTGTGCTATTGAGCAGTGTCTACAGGTGAGTCAGTCAGTCAGTGAGTAAACATTTCAGTCATTATTGCTTGAACCAAATGCATGATTTTGATTAAACTTGGCCACAAACTTATCTGATGCCTAACGAAGGTATATTGACTGCATCAAAATCTGCGCTCATTAAGGCAGTCTATGGGGAGTTTTCTTGACTCAACCCACCCCCCCCCCCCAAAAAAATAGATATTTGCCCTCTTCTCCAAAACTACACACACGATTTTGATGAAACTTGACCACAACCTTCATCACCAGTAATGTACCAAAGTGTATCAACCGCATCAAAATATACTCATTTTGGGGGTCTACAGGGGGTTTTTGACCCCCCAAAATAGGTATTTGCTCTCTTCTCTGAAACTATCCACACAACTTCAACAAAACTTGACCACAATCTTCATCACCTGTGATGTACCAAAGTGTGTCAACCGCATCAAAATCTGCACTCATTATAAGAGGGTCTTCAGGAGGGTTTTGACCCACCAAATAGGTATTTGCTCTTTTCTCGGAAACTACACACCCCGTTTCGATGAAACTT
The DNA here is from genome assembly GCF_056783735.1 of Eptatretus burgeri. Lineage (NCBI taxonomy): Eukaryota > Metazoa > Chordata > Myxini > Myxiniformes > Myxinidae > Eptatretus > Eptatretus burgeri. The sequence goes on along the minus strand of NC_140961.1, from coordinate 21,229,048 downwards.
TATCACAACCTTCATCACCCGTTGATGTGCCAAAGTTTTTTTTTTCACGGAATTCACAAATTAATGGTCTAAGGGGGTCTGCAGGGGTTTGAGTGACTGTTGCTCCTGATCCAGGTGAGCTTCAGGAGAGGCGGACCTATTTTTCCACATTATACACAAACATTCCGCATGACAAGCTCGTAATCAAATTGGACAGACTTGTAGATAAAGCATTTGCAGGAGGTAATAAAGTGCACATTAAAGTCTCTCCAAAAAAAAGCAAACTGGTCTGTAAAGGAAAATCAATCTTCATGAAGTTTTTCAAAAAATTAACTTTAAGGAAGGATTCGATTTCTCCAAAACAACAGTTTCTTTACATTTGGCAACAAGATACTCCAGCCAACAGTGGAAATACCCATGGGTTCAGATCTGGCCCCTTTCTTTGCATATTTATTCCTGCACATGTGAGTATCTGAGTTCAGAACATGTGCAAAACTAAATTAATAACTACATAAAGGTGTGGAAACATCCTGAGATTCATTGATAATTTATGAGCAATTAATGATGGGTTTGCATTTGATCAGCCACATGATCATATATATCCAAAATATCTGGAATTAAAAAATAGGACCACCTGTCCTGAAGCTGACTTGGATCAGAGGCAACAGTCACTCAAATCCCTCGCAGGCTCCCTTAGACCGTGAATAATTTAATGGCATGAAAAAACTTTGGTACATCAAGGGTGATGAAGGTTGTGGTGAAGTTTCATCGAAATCGTGTGTGTGGTTTCTGAGGAGACAGAAAATATATAAAGCAAGGATTTGTCAATTATGCTCAGAGGCTTTGGTAAAAACTGATAAAAGGGTTAGAGATCATTGCCATATCACGAGGAAATATAGAGGAGCAGCTCATAAGAATTGTAATCTCAATTATAGAATCCCGACATTCATACCTGTATTTCTTCATAATAATTGTCATTATGATACGCATCTCTTGATAAAAGAACTAAGTAAGACTCCTGGAAAGATAATAGCAATTCCTAGTACAGATCAAAATTGCATCTCATTTACAAAACAGATTTATACTCATGAAATGGGTGTAAATACAAATATTAGATTTCTTGACTCTTATAAATTGATGACAAGCCCTCTCAGTTTTTTGGTTTCAAATATCACCTCTTTTCCTATACTTTCTAGTCAATTTAGGACTGAAGCCGACTTAGGTAAAGACATTTCTCTTCCTACAAAAAAGGGCATTTACGCATATCATTATATGGATTCCTTTGAAAGATTTAAAGAAACAAGACTTCTTCCTCAAAAGCGTTTTTATAACAAGTTAGGAAGATGTTATATTACGGGTGAAGAATATGAAAGCAAAACAAGTTTGGAAAGAGTTTGAGATAAAGAATATGGGTGAATATCATGACCTTTATTTAATAACTGATGTTTTATTACTCACTGATGTGTTTGAGAAATTTAGAGAAGTTTGTTGTCATAAAGATTCCAATGGACTTGATCCTGTCCATTATTATACATCTTCTGGACTAGCCTGGAGCGTGATGTTAAAAATGACGAAACAACCCCTTGATCTTCCAAGTGATGTAGATATGCTCTAGATGATTGAGAAGGTGAAAAGAGGAGGAATTTCACAAGTTTGTTCAAAGAGATATGCTAAGGCAAATCATAAATATCTTTCAGACTTCTCACTTGATAAGCCCACATCTTATTTGATGTACTTTGATGCTCATAACTTGTATGGCTGGGCAATGTCTGAATCTCAACCCTATGGTAATTTCAAATGGGTGAAAGAATACGAGTTCAAATCTATCTTTGATGATATAATCTCCACAAGTCAAGAAGATTTAGAGAAACGGGGTTTTGGGTATTAATTTGAAGTAGATTTAAACTATCCTGGAAAACTTCATAACAAACATAAAGACCTTCCTAATGGAGCTGAAAAAGATCCCCAATAAAGGGCGATTCGGTGGTTATCAACATTTCTTTAGTTCTTCAAATGAGTTTAAATATATTCCGACAACTAAATTACTAACATTGTGTGATAAAGAGAAGTATGTTTACATCAAAGAAATCTAAAGCAATTTATAGAAGCAGGACAAGTTAAAATGGTACATAGGGTACTAAAGTTTAGTCAAGGTCATTGGTTAGGTCAATATATTGATTATAATATGAGGATGAGAACAAAAGCAAATAATAATTTTGAGAAAGACTTTTATAAGTTAATGAATAATTCTGTATTTGGAAAACAATGGAAAATATAAGGATTAGACAAAAAATATAAGACTTGCTACAACTTGGGAGCAGGTGGAGAAGTTGATAAATAAACCAAGCTTTAAAAGAGTAGAAATATTTACAGATAATTTTTGTGCTGTTCATTTGAATAAAGAGAGTATAAAGATGGATAAACCGATTTATGTGGGAACATCTGTTTTACATCTTTCAAAGTATTTGATGTAAGATTACTTTTATAATAATCTAAAGAAAAGATATGGTGAGAATATTGTATTGCTATATATGGAAATGGATAGCTTCATACTAGAGATAACAACAGATGAGGTTTATAAGAATATGAAAGAAGATGAAGATATTTATGATACAAGTAATTATGATCCTAATAACCCACTCTTTTCAATCAAATAAGAATGAAAAGGTTGTTGGAAAATTTAAAGATGAATTAGGTGAAAAGATATTAAGTGAATTTGTCGGTGTTAGATCAAAGGCATATGCTTATAAATACTTAACGAGAGGATTAAATGAATTCAAGTGTGAAAAGAAACTTAAAGGTCTAAAAAAAGAGTGTATTAAAAGAGACCATGAACTTTCAACATTACCTTGAATGTATATGGAAGAGAAAGGATGTTTATCGAGAGATTAATCTTATTCGAAATTATAAACACGAAATATTCTCAGAGACTGTTAGCTAGAAAGCTCTAACAGCATTTGATGATAAAAGATACATCATGAGTTATGGAATAAATACATCACCTTATGGGTTTAAAGTATAAGTATAAATAAAAATGGGGTTGGCGGTTTTAACGGGCTACCGCTGCATTATTTTAAATTTATGAATAAATTAAGTTATTCCTGAAAATAAAACACTCTTATTATGACAACTCAATTTAATTAAAGAAATGATCATATGAAAGGGGGCGAAGCCCAGCCCCCGTCAGGGTGGGGGAGTAGTGTCAAAGAGGAGCGTTATGACGATGTATTGTGTACCAATTGGAAAAGGAGAAATATGAGTGAGCCAAGCGAATATTGCGACTTCAAGAAATGGTACACATTACTGCAGCAAAGCCTCCTATTTGACACTACTGATGTAATATGCAAATCCTGTTCAAATTTCAAGTCAATCGGATGAAAAAATGATTATTTTAGAAATTCGACCTCAAAATCAATCGGCTTCTCAGTTGAGACTACCTCTACAACTTGGTGAAGTTTGATGAAGATCGGTTTCAAATTGAGATCTGTGGGGGTTTGACAGACACACAAAGAGAGAGAATAACAAAATCGACTGACCACAATACTTGAAGAATCGTCGATTTTGCAAGTAACAAACAGAGACAGACAAACAAGAAGAAGACATCGAATCCATAAAACAAATTTATCCTCAAAAATAATTGGTGGTTGAATTCAATGACGAAATATGCAACTCCTCTTCAAATTTCATGTCAATCGGATGAAAATTGATAATTTTAGAAATACGGCCTTGGTTGTCCTTTTGGCCTATGTTGACCTCAAAAATAATTAGTGGTTGAATTCAGTGACCTGAAATATAAATCCTCTTCAAATTTCAAGTCAATTGGATGAAAATTAAGGATTTTAGAAACACCGCCTTCGTTGTTGACCTTTTGATCTCAAAAACAATAGACTTCTTCCTGATGACAAACTCCACCATGTGGTGAAGTTTTGTCACAATCAGTTTAAAATTGTGACCTGTAGGCGATAGACACAGACAGAATAGCAAAATCGACTGACCAATATACTTGAAAAGTCTTCGATTTTGCGAGTAACAAACAGCCAGAGTGGGGTCAAAACATAACCTTCTTCACCTTTGGTGGCAGAGCTAATCAGAGATTTCACTCAGAAAATTTTACTTTCAGCACAAAAGTATTGTGACGTCCACGGGACTTGAACAGTCCCGCCAACGTAGAATGAGCCGAAACGATGGAGGCGATTTATTTGTTTATAACCCAAACATGGCGGTTCTAATCGCTCTACTGCAAACGGGACGAGGAAGGTGGCACGAGTCACTTTTCACTGAGTTGATGATGTTTATTCCTTTTTTATTATTACTAAAAATAACAAGACTCGGCAAGAAGAGGGATCCGGGGCGATTCGACGGGATGGTGTGGGATCGGGCGTGGGGAAAAACACAGACAATTCCAATGAATATACAGTTCTCAATCCCTCTAAGGCGCCAAGCAGACAAGCAGACACACACACACACACACACACACACACACACACACACACACACACACACACACACACACACACACACACACACACACACACACACACACACACAAAACGTAGCTATCTCTGGTGGTCAGGCTGGACCGTGGTGTGGACGCAACTGTCCCTGGATCGGCGCCGGACGAGCCGGCCTTGCTCTCGCCAGGGAGGGGGGGGGCAGGAGAAACGGCGGTGCTGTCGACCTCCTGGTCCTGGCCCAAGTCCGCCCACAGCCGCCAGGGAACCAGCTTCTGCGCCAAGCCGCGAGCAGGAGAGGGAGGCAGGTCCACCCGCCGCCCGACCCCGTATTCCGAGTCAGCAGAACCCTAGAGCCAACCAAAGCGAGGCACGAGGCTCGGCAAGGCTCCCAGGCACGATCAAGAGCACGATCAACTCAGCACAGCAACCAGGACGCTCTCTGCCGCCACAGGTTCCACACCAAAAAAACACGAGCGTTCTGGTTGTAATCTTCTTCTTCTTCTTTTTTTGACCCCGAACAGAACCTTTTTATCCTTCGTCCTCGTCACTCCCAATCGAGCCGTTTATTGGCCCACCGCCATCGCCTTCCGCCAATCGTGATCACGGGGCGGAGCCATCCTCTGCACTGTCCTGTGACATCACGGCCAGTCTTCAGAGAATACCAAAAGGGGTTTACGCAGACACTTACCCTATCCCGTGTCCCTATCTAATTACGTGACATTTATCATTTCCCCCCTTGAAGAAATGAACATTTACTAGACAACTTATCACCACTGAATTACTACTTATTACATCGAGATCCTGGTAAACTCGAACAGCATGGCATACCTAATTAAACATCCTAATTACCCTTTGAATGCATACCCCCCCCCCTCAAACGTAACACTGCCCCCTCCTCTGGTACCGCAGCTCCTGCAAGGTATATCACAGGCGCTACCGTACCAGCCTTAACACTTACTGACTCACACCTAATTAACCTAACGAAATAAAGTAGGAGGGGCAATGGGCAGCGAGTCGCAGCTAACTTACCTATCCTGTTTAATGTACTACCCCCTTATGGCCTTATCCTCACCTAAACAATCATTCGTTTTTTTTTTTTTTATTTTATTTTATTTCATGAGAGCACTGAGCGAAGTTGCACTCCATCCTCCGGATCATCGCCCTTGCCCAGCACTCTTCCAGTGATCTGGGGAGGGGAAACAAAAGGTTCCACAAAGACACAACACTTATACTTTACATTCCTACTCTAAGCCTTAACGACACTATTCACAGGATATTTACACTTGACTGCCTCCCCCACTGGATGCTAATAGACCCGCGTTACCTGGGGAGCCAATTTTCAAATTTGCTTGCCCCAAAATTATGCGGACATCATGCCCTTGCTGCACCTGTCAAGTTGTGCGGGATCGGGTGGGACTCACACATCTTCACAACACTCACACCATGGTCATCATCACATTTCTCGGTCATGGTCCTCATTTTAATCATGCAGGCTGAATCCCGTCATGGCCGTGGGGTGGGTTACCACAAGATGATGGGGGCATCTCAGGTGCAACCATGCCCACAGGTAAGCTTTAGTCCAACCCGGACGTTTCTCCGCCCCGCTCCCTTTGATTCCCTCCGCCCTGGTAGCAATCAGCTCTAATCCCGTACAACACACTGGAAGGGGTCTCACTGGCTCCTCTGGCCTTCCTGGGTCGCCAAGGTCCTACGCGCCTTGGTCGCCCAACCAGACCCTCTCCCGGTTGCCTCCAGACACTGTCACCATTAGCCACCAGGTGGTGAATCTCCTTGAAGGGGGTCGCAATTCATGCTCACCGTGAGCTTCAGCAATCCCTGTGGACAAGCACATCATCCCCACCCACAAAACCCACATGACTCCCCCACCCCATCGGCCTTACATGTGACACCTGCATTTCTAACACTTCACCGACCATGACCTTCCCTGTTACCACACCATGCCCAATAAAAAAACAATGTGTGCACCATACATTTCACTTCTTCACTTAAAACAACTCACACAGCACTTCTCACCCGATCCACGCACCAGCCATTGGACAGCCACTCGTGCCCGCTTTGTTTCCAATTACCCACTGTCCCGATTGTCACTCTAAAACCCAGCAGAACTTACAAACCCATGCCAATTTTCCCACAATTCTTTTTTTTTTTTTTTTTTTTTTACTAAAGAAAAGGCACTTCACCACAATCTCACCAGCCGAGCATGGCCGTATATGCTCAGCCCAATCAAGTCTCCCGGACCCCCGACAGTGATTTCAGGACCCGACCTATGAAAGGGCATCTCGGATAGACCTGGGGGTTCAGCAGGAGGATTCACCCTCTCCGAGTCTAAAAGTCTATTGGAGGGTCCCTCTATCGCCGGGTACCGGAAATATCGTTGCATGTGTCCTCTTCGCCCGCACCGGAAACAACTCCCCATAAAAGGCCCCTGTGAGTATCGGTGAAATGTCTCTTCCGGTTCCGGATCCCCTCGGCCATAATCAAATTGCTCTATTGGCTGGGCTGGACCCCGCCGCTTTGGCGCACTAACTACCGAATTACCCCTTATCAAACTTGACAGTTTCTGGCAAATTTCCTGAAACATTTGGGTAATGCCAATTTCTCCCAGCCCCCCTCCCTGATCCTGAATCTCCGCCTGTCGGATCGTCACCGATGGCCTCTCGGGCACCCGACCCGGCCGACTCCACGAGGCCAGCCTGGCCGAGCACTCGGCCGCTCGTTGAACGGTGGGTGGGTCCTGTAACTCCACTAGCGCTCGGACCTCAGGGTCAGGAAGAGCAGCTAAAAAATTCTCGAGTGCCAGTCTGTCCCATGCCTCCACTGTAAGGTCCCGATACGCGATCCTGACTGATTGGTAAATGTCCTGTGCCAGCTCCTGCACTGTCTCACCCGGCTTTAATCTGCGGTGCTGGAGCTGAGCCCGCACCAGATCACAGTTTGCCGCGAACCCAAACCGACGGCTCAACGCCTCGCAAATGTGGGAGCTGGTCAACATCCCCTCCGCGATCACGTTTAACACATCTGCGGCTGGTCCCCGCAACGTTGCCACCAAATTCCCTGTACGTTCCCGCTCATTCCACCCGTTTAGTCGGGAAATGCACTCAAATTGCGTCAGAAAAGCTTCAACGCTCCCTGACCCGTCGAAATTTACCAGGGGGATCACTTTTACGGTGGCCCGCTTCTCAGTTTCTCCCTTGTCCGAATCCAGCCCAGGGATCAAACACCCTTGTGGCTGCGTATCCAATTTCGGAGCCCACTGTGGCCAAAGATGTTTTGTGGTGAGGGTCTCATGGGTCAATTTTGCCTCCTGTTCCAAACGTTGAATGGACCGATTCACCTCTTCCCGCAGGATCTTCTGGGCCCGCACAACCTCCTCCAAGGCTCCTTCGCGAGTTTGTAGCTGCTCCTCAACCAACCCGGACACTCCACTTACAAAAGACGGCTCTACCAGGCCTTTATCCAAGACTTCATCTTGGCTCATAATTTTATCTTGTTCGTCCAAACGAGCTTCCAATCCATTTACCTCCTCCGCCAAATTCATCCCTTGCTTCCTCAGCTCTCCCCACTCTTCAACTTGCAGCTGCATACGAGCATCCACACAGGTACGATGACGTTCCAGGCTTTCATCCACTTTATCAACCCAACTGTTCGTTGCATCAATTTTATCTACCAATTTTTTTCGTATATTTTCCCCCTCCAATGTAATTTCTACCTTTGTTTCCTCCAATCTAGCCTCGAATTTGCTTTGTATTTCTCCCAATTTAACATCCACACACTCCTGCATCTCAGTTTTCATTTTCTCCATCTTTTCCCCCAATTCATCCCTCATTAAATCAATCCGTGCACCCAACTGTACCTCCATTACCCTCAATTGATCTGTCATTTCTGCCCTCTGTGCCGTCATTTCTGCCCTCTGTGTCACGAATTGATTTGCCATTTGTACCGTCATGTCCCCTATTAAACGTTCCAACAGTGTCTGGATCGTCATCGCACCGGTTTCCGGCACTGCCGGCCCCGTTACGGGCAATGAAGCACGGTCCACACTCGGAATGGGGGAGGTTCCAACCCTACCCCAGTCTCTCCCCTCTTCCCCCGACTCGCTGCCAGACACGTGGCCTTCCTCCTCAAACATCTGCACATCCGCCATGATGCAGAAGTCCCGTTTGCCGCCAATTAATTTAAATTTGAAAAATCCCGCCAAAATTTTCCCGCGCTCGCACGCTTTTCTGTAATAATTTTATATTCCAATTCGTGGCGAGATTTTAATCCTGGTATATAATTTAGAGGGATTCCAACATCCAACACCCTGATACCAATGTGACGTCCACGGGACTTGAACAGTCCCGCCAACGTAGAATGAGCCGAAACGATGGAGGCGATTTATTTGTTTATAACCCAAACATGGCGGTTCTAATCGCTCTACTGCAAACGGGACGAGGAAGGTGGCACGAGTCACTTTTCACTGAGTTGATGATGTTTATTCCTTTTTTATTATTACTAAAAATAACAAGACTCGGCAAGAAGAGGGATCCGGGGCGATTCGACGGGATGGTGTGGGATCGGGCGTGGGGAAAACACAGACAATTCCAATGAATATACAGTTCTCAATCCCTCTAAGGCGCCAAGCAGACACACACACACACACACACACACACACACACACACACACACACACACACACACACACACACACACACACACACACACACACACACACACACACACACACACACACACAACGTAGCTATTTCTGGTGGTCAGGCTGGACCGTGGTGTGGACGCAACTGTCCCTGGATCGGCGCCGGACGAGCCGGCCTTGCTCTCGCCGGGGGGGGGGGGCAGGAGAAACCGCGGTGCTGTCGACCTCCTGGTCCTGGCCCAAGTCCGCCCACAGCCGCCAGGGAACCAGCTCCCGCGCCAAGCCGCGAGCAGGAGAGGGAGGCAGGTCCACCCGCCGCCCGACCCCGTATTCCGAGTCAGCAGAACCCTAGAGCCAACCAAAGCGAGGCACGAGGCTCGGCAAGGCTCCCAGGCACGACCAAGAGCACGATCAACTCAGCACAGCAACCAGGACGCTCTCTGCCGCCACAGGTTCCACACCAAAAAAACACGAGCGTTCTGGTTGTAATCTTCTTCTTCTTCTTCTTCCTCTTCCTCTTCCTCTTTTTTTTTTTTTTTTTTTTTTTTTTTTTTTTTTTTCGACCCCGAACAGAACCTTTTTATCCTTCGTCCTCGTCACTCCCAATCGAGCCATTTATTGGCCCACCGCCATCGCCTTCCGCCAATCGTGATCACGGGGCGGAGCCATCCTCTGCACTGTCCTGTGACGTCACGGCCAGTCTTCAGAGAATACCAAAAGGGGTTTACGCAGACACTTACCCTATCCCGTGTCCCTATCTAATTACGTGACATTTATCATTTCCCCCCTTGAAGAAATGAACATTTACTAGACAACTTATCACCACTGAATTACTACTTATTACATCGAGATCCTGGTAAACTCGAACAGCATGGCATACCTAATTAAACATCCTAATTACCCTTTGAATGCATACCCCCCCACCCTCAAACGTAACAGTATATACAAGGAGGTCCCAGAAAATCATATTTATTTGTTATATAAATATGGTGAATATAAG
>NC_140961.1:21191458-21213958 GCF_056783735.1 Eptatretus burgeri | reverse complement strand
GTTGACTCCACCCTCTGCCGTACCATCTGTCATCCCTCAGACCGGCAAGCAGCAGCTTATTCGCTCACTGTAGATCTGGATAAAATCACAAACTGGTCCAACACGTGGAACTTGTCTTTCAATCCGGACAAATCTCACACTCTCACTGTCTCTCCGAAAGGACCGTTTGAAAGCCCCCCCCCCCACCCATGTACTTTCTCAACAATCCTCTGGAAGAAGTCCTTTCTTTCAAGCTTCTGGGTTTCACGATCTGCCATGACCTTTCCTGGGAAAGCCACATTTCAAACCTCACCTCCAAAGCCAGTCGCAAACTGGGAATCCTCCGTCGTGCAAAGTCCTTTCACGGCCCACCTGAGCTCCTGACCACTTACAAAGCTTTGGTCCGCAGCCTGATGGAGTACTGCTCTCCCCTCTGGGCTGGTGCTCCTGCCTCCCACCTTTCTCGGCTTCACGCTGTGGAAACCAAGGCATTTCGGATCATTGGCATCTCCCGTGATGAGGCTGAGTCTTTGGGCCTCTCACTCTCTCACCGCAGGCAGGTCAGTGGTCTTTCTGTCTTCTACCGTCTCCTCTCCAGCCTCGCCCCCTGCTCTCTCTGCGATTTGTCCCCACCACATTTCCGCAGGGCGCTCAAGGTCCGCCAAAAACCCCCTTCTGGTAAAACTACCAAAATCACGAATCACTGCTCACCTTCACTCTTTCATTCCTCTTTTCCCCACCTTTGGAATAAACTCCCTCACTCTGTTCAATCCCATTCTTCCCTCCAGGCCAGTGTTTCTCAAGGTGGGGCGTGGCAATACTTTGGTGGGGAATGAGGATTCAGAATTAATGAATCAATATATGATCGCTTTCATAGCTTTGCTACGAGTTCCCTTCTTGGTTGACTCAGCCATTTCTGGTGGATTTATCTGAAGTACCAGAGCAATACCAAGAGGCAGTGCTGGATTATCCATTAGGCAGACAAGGCATGTGCCTTAGGGCCAGCCAAAAATTCGGGCCAAAAATTATTTTCACATTAAATATTTGTCTTTTTTTTGTTCTTGAATCAGTTCATCTTTTGTCTGGGGCCCATTTCCATGAGCCCGAGATCTAATTTACATTTTTCAGGCCATTCTCTAAAATTTCAAAATGTGCCTTCAGGCCAGCCGAGGTTTAATCTGGCACTGCCAAGAGGAGTTATGCGAGTTGCAACAAGATGAGTCTGTGAAAACTCTTTTCAAGATCAAAGGAACGATGGTGTGGCTGTCTGAGGAGAGCGAAAAGAAATACCCATACTCGACTGCTTTGGCAAGGGAAGTATTGATAAATTTTCCATCATCTTATTTAGTCGAATGTGGATTTGGTGTTGTTACCGATTTGCTGCTGTTACCGATTTGCTGCAAGCGAACAGAAATCGACTGGAAATCACGAAACGTGGTGATTTAAGGCTAAAACTGACAAAATTGGTTCTTCGAATCAAATAAATCTGCAACCAGCGTCAAAGGCAGGGCTCCCATTGAAGTGAGCAGCAATTGATTAAAATTTGCAATTAAGTTTTAATAAAGCCTTTTGAATACATATGTAGTATGTACTGTAGTGTCTCCAATCATGGTGGGGCGTATAATTTTTAGATCCTCGTGGAGGATCTCTAAGTCTTTTTTTTTGTATACCTTGGTCGAGGCTCATATGAGAGCTAACACACAACTCACAGCAAGGAGGCATGAGACAAGAGGGGCGGGAGTGGAAGGGACAAAACGGTGGGGAACAGACACATTAGGTGAACTGGGACGGGATGGGACGGGGAACATGGCGAAGAGAAGATGGACATTACAGGGACTTTCAGGAAGGAAAGCAGGGGAATTGAAGGAAGTGGGCTTGGGTGGATTATCGGGGGTAGAAAAGATCGAGGATTTGGATGGGGGAAGATAAGAGGTGGTGGTGAACAGCTGTTTTGAAAGCCTGGAGGGAAGAATGGGAAAGAATAGAGTGAGGAAGTTTATTCCAAAGGCGGGAAAAAAAGAGGAATGAAAGAGTGAAGATGAGCAGTGATTCGTGATTTTGGTAGTTTTACCAGAAGGGGGTTGTTGGCGGACCTTGAGCGCCCTGTGGAAATGTGGTGGGGACAAATCGCAGAGAGAGCAGGGGGGCAATGCTAGAGAGGAGTCGGTAGAAGACAGAAAGACCACCGACCAACCTGCGGTGATTGAGTGAGAGGCCCAAAGACTCAGCTTCATTGCGGGAGATGCCGATGATCTTAAATGCCCTGGTTTCGACAGCGTGAAGCCGAGAAAGGTGGGAGGCAGGAGCACCAGCCCAGAGGGGAGAGCAGTACTCCTTTAAGTCTTACTCACGTTGTTGTTCTTCTGCTTCTTCTTGTGGACTTTTTTTGTTTCACAGCCTACAGTTTTCATCGAAACTTCCTGAAACTTGGCAAATATATATAAAAATACCCTGCGCAGACAGTAACCATCTCCGATTTTGAAAATTCCTCCTAGAAAAAAAAAGTTATGACGTCAAAATATCTCCACTAATGGAAATCGCCTAAAAAATTATCTCCAAAACTAGGCAAGCTTTTTGAATTCTGTTTGTGGTAATCGAACGGGGCATTAGCAGACATGAATTACCGCACGTATGATACATCACTATGACGTCATATCAATTTTTATGACGTCACTCTTATTTTTTGACATTTTTCGTTTCACAACCCAGAGTTTTCATCGGATCTTCGTGAAACTTGCCATGTATATGCAGAAAGCCCACGCGCAGGCAGTAACCATCTCCGATTTTGGAAATACTTCCTAGAAAAAAAAGTTGACGTCATAATATCGCCGCAAATGAAAATCGCCAACACCATTATCTCCGAAACTAGGCAAGCTGTTTGAATTTTGTTTGCCGGGCATTAGCACAGATAATTATTTATCGCAAACCTGATGCATCACAATGACGTCATATTCGTTTTTATGACGTCATCATGAAGAGGACGAGGATCTTAGCTCATTTGAGCTTGTTTTGAAAATCAAAGTTGGGCGTGGGACAAAAACAGGTTGAGAAACACTGCTCCAGGCCTTCAAAACAGCTGTCCACCACCACCTCTTATCATCCCCCATCCAAATCCTCGATCTTTTCTACCCCCGTTAATCCACCCCAAGCCCACCTCCTTCAAATTCCCTGCTTTGCTTCCTGAAACTCCCTGTAATGTCCATGTTGTATTCCCCGTGTTCCCCGCCCCATCCCTCTCCCTTCCACAGATCCCCTGATGTCTCTGTTCCCCCACAGATCTGTTTCCCACTGTTTTGTCCTTCCCACTCCCGCCCCTCTTGTCTCATGCTCCCCTCCCTTGCTGTGCGTTGTGTGTTTTCTCTCACACGAGCCTCGACAAGGTATACAAAAAAAAACTCCAACTTGCCATTGTATGTTATTATTTCAACAGTTACTATAAATTGCGTTTGAGGTTTCTGTAACGGCTGAAGTGCTTGGATTGTGTTTCTGTGTTGTCGACGGTCAGATATTTGGGCGGTGTATGATATGCGATTGTTCGATTTAGTGATTTTTTTTTTTATCTTATTACACGTGTGGTACTTGAAGTTGAATGTGTGAAATTATGGTTCAAGCAACGGCTGTACTTGCCTATCCTGCGAGGAAACGCCATGAGTATTTTGGCTTCGACACGAGAAACAAGTCTTGGACACACTGACGTTTATTTTTTCACTTTTTTTATTTTTTTAAAAATTTTTTATATATTTTTTAACTTTTTTAACTTGGGTTTTCTCAAAATGCATTAGTCGATATTAAAATTTCCTTCCGTGAAATGAAAAGGTTGAAGGATAATACGTTATATAGGAGTGGTGGGAGGAAGTGAGCATCTGAAGTGATTGAGAAAACGCGCGTAAAAGCTCTGGAACGGTTGGATGTGGAAGATCGGAGGGGGAGGAGGAGAAGGTTGAGGTAAAGATGGTGAGGGGGAGTTTGGGTGGTTCTGGTCGTTTGATGGGTGGGGATAGCGATTGGGTAACGGCATTGATGAACTAGTTAATGGTTTACTAGGCTTGTACCATTAATTAGCATAATAATGTTAATCTTACCTCGAACTCGACACTCGTCTTAAATTGAACTTGTCGTTTTATCTTCTGTCACGTGTTTGGTTTGGTTTGGTTTTTAGCTCCTCCAGTGAATCTAGTCTGGGTTTGATTCCTGGCCCGACTACAAAGCGGTCCGATTGGTAGCGGGAATGAGTGCCCCACCCTTCAGAGGGACGTTAATCCGGTTGTTTCGTCTGCTTGTCCACAAACCAATTTCCTCACAAATAAATAAATAAACAAACAAACAAACTCATGGAAGAGCAAGGTTGCATTGACAATGGGGTAACAATTGGGAACAACCAGCAAGGGAATGAATGAATGAATGAATGAACGAACAGGAAAATAATAGAATGCGAGGAAACCATGAAACCAACAAGAGCGTTGGGATAGGAGGGGCTAATGGTGGGTAGTGACACGAGGTGGCAGTGAACTAGGGTTGAAGCCCTGTACTGGGGCTGGAGGGAAGAGTGGGAATACAGCCTCTACCATGTGGTTCCAAGAAGGGGGTAATAAAGTAGTGGTGATAGCCTGGTGTTGGCTCAGTGGTTAGGGTGGCGGCTTGGGATCCTCGGTTGGCTCAGTGGTTAGGGTGGCGGCTTGGGATCCTCGGTTGGCTCAGTGGTTATGGTGGCGGCTTGGGATCCTCGGTTGGCTCTGTGGTTAGGCTGGTGGCTTCGGATCCTCGGTTGGCTCTGTGGTTACGGTGGTGCCTTGGGATTCGAGGTTGACTCAGTGGTTAGGGTGGTGGCTTGGGATCCTAGGGTCCTGAGTTCAAGCCCCGTCGGCCGCTGAATTGATACACCAGGAGGTTGACTCAGCCCGTCATCCTTCCGAGGTCGGCGAAATGAGTACCAGTTCCCGTGTGTGTACTGGTAGAGGGGCACTGCATCAGCGACACGGTCGCGCTTCAAGAAATGATAGCTACCCCGGCAGCTAAGCTGCCATACGACCACCACCACCACACCAGACTAAGAGACCTTGTGCTTCGGCAGATCGACGGAGAATGCAGACTCTGTGGCTGGCTTAAAAAAAAATTATTTGTATACATAGTCGAGGCTCATGGAAGAGCTAGCGCACTGAACGGATCTAGATGTAACGGACAAAAACAGGTCACAAAACGAACAGTAAAGATACATGCCAAAGGAACAGTAGCGAGAGGAGGGAACACGAACAGCAGAGTTGAAGGTCAAGAAAGAGGGAGACTTGGCCAAACGATATGTGTGGGGAGGAATGGTGGGAAGGAGAGCATGCATGGGATGGATAAGATGGATACATAAGGGAACTCCAAGAACAAGAAGGGAAAACTGGAAATTTGGAAGTCGGAGGGATTGTTTGGGTAGGGTTAATGAGGGTATGAAAGGTCATGGTTTTGGATTGGTGACAATCTGTGATCATGGTGAACAGCTGTCTTGAAGACCTGCAGGGAAGAATGAGATTGAAGAGGTTGTGGAAGTTGATTCCACAGGTGGGGAAAAGAGGAACAAATGAGTGGAGGTGAGCAGCCCAGCTTTGCTATGCGGTGAGACTTGGAGAGGCCACATCTGATGGTGAAGCCAAGAAGTTCGAGATTAAATATCTTCCAGGGGCTAATCTGGAAATAAGTCTGGTATTTGCTTAATGGTTAAGGTGGCAGGCTTAAGATCTTAGGGTCTTGAGTTTGATCCCCTGTCTCACCATTAAATAACACCAGGTGGGTTGACAGCCTGTCATCCTTCCAAGGTCGGCAAAATGAGTACCAGCTTACTGGAGATGGGGCACTACATCAGCGGCACAGCTGCACTCCGAGCAATGATGCAACCAGCAGCCACAAAATAATAAAACTATGGAAATGGATAGGTCATGATCCTCTTTTCATGCCATCACGGGTGATTAAGGCTGTGGTCAAATTTCATTGAAATCGTATGTGTCGCTTCTGAGAAGAAGTTGCAAGTATTTGTGGACGGACGGATGACACGCCATCCCATAAGCTCCCCGGAACTACTTTACAGGTGAGCTAAAAACCATCCCTGGGGATATTGCAACAAACTAACTACATTTGGAAGCTGTCTGGGGCTCAGTGACGATCCTAAAGATAACCCTCGGCGCAAAACTTTGAGAACAGAAAACTTCACAGCTTGGTCCATGCATCGTGACCCCCTTACTGAAATAAAGATGGATGCTTTGAGCCTGCCCTGGGAGGACTCCATTCCACATTCTGAAACCCGCATTTCTAGATAGCAATCAAAAACACACACACACACACACACACACACACACACACACACACACACACACACACACACACACACACACACACACACACACACACACACACACACACACACACACACACACACACACACACACACACACACACACACACACACACACACACACACACACTTTGAGATCAGGGGCGAGTGTATTCAAAATCAACAGCTCGTACATGCAGCCACCTTTTCACCTCACCGGTCGGCTCTGAATCTGATTTGTACATGCTACATTCCCCTCAACAGGGGGGAAAGTGAGAAGAAATCAGAAAGAGGAATAAGGGTGGGCGAGAGCAGGTGAGGGATTCCGGTAGATGTGACACCCAGTTCATCGTCCATCCGAGAGACGAGACGCACAGTGATGAACTAGAACAGGCATTCAGTAGAGCGCATACCTTCGCCAACGCTACATTTTGCCCCCCCCCCCAGAAACCGTTGATTGTGAGGGTATTTAATCCCATACCACATCTGCCATCTCATATGTGTTATGATGGCTTAAAAACATTAAATTTCCTGTATCATATCGTATATCACAAGATTGGGCATTGAATTCACAACATTTTGGCATTGGTTGCATGCAAATTGGATAAAAATCGACCGCACTATGGTAAAATGACTTTTGACCTTTTCATGACCTCGACCTTGACCTTTGTAATTGGTATTAGAGTGTGGGGAACAGAACAGTCAACATTTTGCTGTTGGTTTCATGCAAATCAGATAAGAATTGACCGTGCTATGACTAAAACCGCACATTTTGCAATGTCGTGACCCCCCCCCCTGACCTTTGACTCCCAACCGCTCATAAGGGTTATTACGTCATTGTGTCATGTCACATAGCACAAGATGGGGCATTGAATTCTGAACATTTTGGCATTAGTTGCATGTAAATTGGATAAAATTGACCGCGCTATGGTAAAAAGACGATTTTGACCTTTTCAGGACCTTGACCTTTACCTTTGACCCGATCGCTCCCAAAATCTAATCAAATGGTCCTCAGATAATAACCAATCATCCCACCAAATTTGCTGCGATTCAGTTCAATACTTTTGGAGTTGTGCGAATAACAAACAAACAAACACACATACTCACAAATAAATAAATAAATAAATAAATACACAGCGATCAAAACATAACCTTCGCAACAAAGTTTGCGAAGGTAATTACCCGGCCTGTGAAACACAGGGAGGATGGTTTAGAGCTGGGTTGGGATTCGAATCCAGGCTACTATACATAGAGTGAGCATACGTACCTCGGCTTTCATGCTGTGATGTGGCGATTCTTCACTTTAGAACTGAAAATAGTTTTTTTCACATTCTGATTATACAATTTATTTTGCTTTGTACCTTCAGTGTATTATAGAACCACGGGATTGTAAATGAAAGTTGAAGAACGCACAAAGTGGCTTCAACCCTTGATGCACAAATCGTTTGAAGAAACTTTAAAAAGCGAAACGTTTAATTACCTCCGTCACCGAAGGTGAAGGAAGTTATGTTTTCACCCCTTTATATCTCTCTGTGTACAGGATATATATCTCAAAAGTTGTGGATGGATCTGGATGAAATTTTGTGGACAAGTTTGGTGTGTGACAAGGATGAAGGATTAGATTTTGGTGAAGATCAGGATCCAGATACAACTACTCGAATTTTTTTCAGTGATTCTTCACCTTTGAATGATGGGACCAAAATTATCCAGAGCACGGTATCTCAAAAAGTTGTGGACGTATTCGGATAAAACTTGGTGGATATGTTGGGGGTATGACAAGGAAGAATTGATTAAATTTTGGTGAAGATCCGAATCGGGATCTGGATACGAGGATTATTTAATTTTAAAGTGATTCTTCACCATTGAGAGAAGGGCCAAAAACTATATAGTCCTGTATTTCATATTTCAAAAATATATTGGGTGCGATATGTTCTCGTGGATCAGGCATTGTGTGGCGGAGGTATGCGCTCTATCAAGTGCCCTTCTTGTTAACCTCCGCCATCGGAGGTTACTGTTTTCACCCCTTTCTGTCTGTCTGTCTGTCTGTCTGTCTCTGTCTGTCTGTCTGTCTGTCTGTCTGTTTGTTTGTTTGTTTGTGAACAGTATTACGGAAAAACTCCTCGACGAATTTCGACGAAACTTGGTGGGGGGATTAGGTTTGGTCCAAGGATCATGCCATTAGATTTTGGACCTGGTCCAAAATCCAATATGGCCTCTATGGCGGCCATTTTGAAAAAAATATTTGAATTTTTTTTTTTTGCATTTCTACATGTTTTAAGTGATTTCCAACACCCCCCCAAAAAAAAATTGTTAGAGAAAAAAAAATTCAAATTTTTTTTCAACAAAATTTCGATTTTTTTTTTTTTTTTTTTTTTTTTTTTTTTGCATTTCTCTATGTTATAAGTGATTTCCAACAAAAAGCATGCCAAAATTATAATTGCGGCTGATTTTGGAACTTCAGGCAGATATACCCACAAAATCAATTTCTGGCTCAAGGAATCTAGTTATGACGAATGAATTGAGTATGTAAAAGTTAAAAGTAAAAGGGAAAGTTGCAAACTATAACTCTGTGAGCACTGTTGACATCAAATTGAATGAATAGGATATCGGGTTCACTTGAGTGACCTAGCAGTATTGGCGGCGGAGGTTTTGCACTCTACCGAGTGCTCCCCCTCTAGTTTTTATTTGTATTTATCTATGCCGAAGTGATGGGTTGTATAATGGAGGAACAAAAACGGGAAACGTCAGGGAAAATGAAATTTCACATTTTTAGTGAGGCAGCCACTGCCTGTTGCACCGCAGAATAACATGTGGCCAACACAGGCCAACACAACACACTTTTTTTTACAGGAGTTGGAACTGCTTGTAAGTTCGATTCTGGAGCTTAAATTTTGTAATTTTCCTGAGTTTAAGAGATACTAGTGGTGATTGCATGTGCGGAAATGAAACAAAGCAATGAATGCTGATGTCTCCGGGTGTTTATAAGCATTGCAATCTACCCAGGGATTCGTAGTTATGATGAACAGGCATTCAATAATATGAGTGAGGAAAGCCAAAAAAAAAAAAACTTTATCGTTAAGAAATTGTTGCGGCCTGTTCCGAGTCAAGGCAAGGTTGATCAGACCAAAAAACATGGTGGCTTCAGAAAACCGGCGAGGTTATCCAGGAAACGCCCAAAGACCCCAGAGAGCGAGGTGGCCAAGGATCGCCTGATGAAGGATTTAATTAAGTAAGGCCGTTAATTATATCTTCAAATTGGTGTTTTAATTGACCCAAACACCCAATTTTCAGTCCTGCACTTGGAGTTTTCTTGATATGCATGCAACGTTTCAGGATACTTTGTTTCATGGTTTTGGAGTTGTGGAGGACACACACACACACACACACATTAGTTTAGATAAAATAACAGGACAGGAGTTAGATTTATATCACTATCGGAGTAAACGGAGGCAAGTTAAGAAAATAGCTCGTCAAGCCAAAAGAGAGTATGAGAAGGAATTTGCTAAGAATATTAAGCATAACAGCAAGGCATTCTTTAAAGATATCAGGGGAAGGGAACAGGTTAGGACCATTGTCATTGTGTGCCCATTGAAGAATAGCACCGGGAGAGTAGTTAGTGATGAAAGTGGGATGGCAGGCTTATTAAACAGGTATTTTGTTTCAACTTTTATACAAGGACAGTCAGGCCAATTGCCAATAGCTGAGAGTATCTATCGAGAAGGTGAGGAAGGGCTTTCACAGAAGATCCAGGTTGGAGTGGAGGAAGTAAAGGAACAGCGAGGTAAGCTAAGAGTAGATAAGGTTCTGGGTCCAGATAATTATATGCACCCGAGGGTATTGATGGAGGTGGCTGAGCAGGTAAGTGAGGTATTAACGGATATTTTCAAGAGTTCACTGGAGTCAGGATAGGTACCGGAGGATTTGAGAGATGCAAATGTAACACCATTATTTAAGAAAGGATCCAGAGAAGAATTGGGAAACTATAGATCTGATAGTTTGACTGCAGTTGTGGGGAAGGTGTTGGAGACATTAATTAGGGACCAGATGAGGAACCATTTAAACAAATACAAACTAATTAAAGGTAGTCAGCATGGGTTTACCAAAGGTAGTTCCTGTCAAACAAATTTTTTTGAGTTCTTTGAAGCAGTGTGTGATTGGGTGGATGAGGGAAAGGCAGTGGACAAAGTATATCTAGATTTTAAAAGGCATTTGATAAGGGACCACATTGGAGGTTGTTAGCCAAAGTGAGGGCTTTTGGAGTGGCTGGTCAGGTAGCTTATTGGATTGCAAACTGGCTTAGTGATAGGAAGCAAAGAATGGCTGTGAGTGGGAGGATGCCTTGCTGGGAGAATGTAAGTGGTGGGGAACCTCAGGGATCAGTACTCGAACCATTACTATTCATTGTATACATCAACGATTTGGATAGTGGGGTGAAGAGTAGGCTTTCCAACTTTGCAGATGACACAAAACTTGTATATAAGGAGGATAGGAGAGGGGGTGGTGATCATATTCAGAAAAGTATTGATTATTGTATAAGTTGGGCAAAATAATGGCAGATGCAATTTAATCTGAGCAAGTGGAAGGTGTTGGGGATGGGAAAGTACAATGAAAATAGAGACTACGTGATGCAAGGGTTAATTTTGGAGCGTGTCACACAGGAGAAGAATCTGGGGGTGGTAAGCAGGCAGCTATCCATCCATCCATTGGGACCATACTCTGTGCAAAGTGTTGGTGCTGCCTAAGCAGTCTCCCTGGCTATTGGACACAATCTTGAATGGGTCGCAACTCCGACACTATACCAGTATGCTGGCACTCATTTTGCCAACCTCGGAAGGATGACAGGTTGAGTTAACCCCACCTGGTATTAATTCAACAGCTGAGCGGGATTTGAACTCGGGACCCTAGGATCCCAAGCCTAACCATAACACCAACACCAGGTATATAGGCAGCTATAGGTGAAGCAAATAGGGTTTTAGGTTGTATTCGGAGGGGGATCATTTATAAATCAAAAGCAGTGGTGTTAACATTGTACAGGAATTTTGTGAAGGCTACATCGAGAATATTGTGTGCACTTTTGGTCACCGCAATTCAGGAAGGACATAGATGCCATAGAGGAGGTTCAGCGCAGAGCTACTAGATTGAATCCAGGCCTAGCTAGACAGCCATGAGGAGTAGCTGAAGGAGACAGGGCTTTATTCACTGGAAAGGAGGTGGTTACAAGGAGATA
This sequence comes from Eptatretus burgeri, assembly GCF_056783735.1. NCBI lineage: Eukaryota > Metazoa > Chordata > Myxini > Myxiniformes > Myxinidae > Eptatretus > Eptatretus burgeri. Next base: position 21,202,442 of record NC_140961.1, on the reverse strand, counting down.
TGATAGAGATGTTTAAGATAATGAAAGATAGAGATAAAATAAGTGCAGATGAATGATTCAGCAGAGTAGACAGTGATAGGACCAGGAGCCATAGCCTGAGAGTAAAGAAGAGGAGAGTTAAGACGGTAGCAAGGCAGGGGTCTTTTACTCAGAAATTAGTTAATACATGGAATGGTCTCCCTGGAAAAGTAGTGGCAGCAGAGACAGTAGATAAGTTAAAATTAGAATTAGATAGGTCCCTGGAAGTTATGGAGATAGAGGGGTATGGGGATGTTGACAGTACTTTTAGGTAGTTTTAGCATTGATGGGTGATTGTGTGTATGTGTATGGAGTGCTGTTGGTGGGGTTCTTGTCAAGGGGTGTTGTGTGGTTGATGTTGCAAGTTTTTAACCAAGTTCATGCCCCCTCCCCTGGGAGAAAAATAACTACAAAAAAAACCACTTAATTTAAAAATAACGAAAAACATTTTGCATTTTCTTATTTTGATCTGGTGTTGATAAATTGTTGTGGTGTTAATGTAGCGCAGGCATGATGGGCTGAATGGTCTCCACCTGTGTCTAATTTCCTTGTGTAATTACTTTGACTCCTAGGAAATGCCAAAAATATAATTATGAGCATGGAGGACAGTGGTGATGAAAACTCCACTCACTGGGATCGTATCCATAATCGTTCTCCGGAACACGTATTTTGATAGTTATGGGTTGCCTCTCTCTTATGAGTTGTCTGTGCCTGCCTTTGATAGCTGACCTATAACTAAAGCTCTCATCTAGTACACTACCAGCAGGGGGCACTGCATCAAAGCTTATGCTGTCTTTGGATAGAGTGTTTAGCCAATGTTTTTTTTTTTTTGCATTGCATTGCATTGCATCGATTTTCCCTATGGGCTGAATACATGGCTGGTTGAACACCTTTAAAAATAACTATATATATATATATATATATATATATATATATATATATATATATATATATATATATATATATATATATATATATATATATATATACACATAAGTATGTAAACTGCAGAAGATTGAACTTAATTTTGACAGTGGAGTTACTTGTACAAGTTACAGGGAAACGTGCTAATTACAGGTGAATTCAATTTTGAAAGGGTACAGATCTTGGGCTGGTGTGGGAGATATAATTAGATGATGAACGGAGTGGAATCAGGATTGGAATTGGACAAGCAGTCCGATTTATTGGAGTTAATTCCAGAGACAGAATAGGAGAAGAGCTGGGTTGAGAATAAAGCTTGATGTTAAAAGGGGAAGGTGATGAATACATACTGTTGGTGTTGAGGCCTTCGATTAGTTGCTGAGAAGTGGACAGGGCCAAATAATTAGCGGTGGAAGACCAATTAGCTCATTTATTCTGCACACATCAAGTGATGAGGTTTATCAACTAGCAAAGAACAGATTTACACTGGGAGTCAACCATCCAACGAACAGCTGCATAAGCTTGCTGGGGTGCATCGGAGAGGTGGTTTTACCTCTGAGCTAACAGGTTGTTGGCGGAGCTTTGGTCATTGTTGTCATCTCAAAAGTGCTTTCTTGTTTGGTTGATTAATTACTCCATTTTAGAATTTTTCAATCCACTTTGTTGCCTCGCTGACGTGATCATTGAGGGACATTTCACCCCGTCGAAGGGGAAGGTTGACTTTTCATTTTAAGTGGTTATGGGTAAGTTTGTGGAAAAATCTGAAGAAGATGAAGCAGAAATGTAAATAAAAGTACTGTTACAAGGTGACAATATTAAGATATACTGGATGCAATCAAAATTATTTTTACAATATTTTAAAATCTAATTTGGATGAAGACCTCCAAATGTCGCCTTTTGCATTGACATTTTCGAGGTCTCTCAGCCACATTCACTATTAATGTGATGAAAAGGCTGTTTGTTTTTTTGTTTTTGGGTGGGGGGGGGGTTACAAGAACCAAGTCTCAGGAGTCATGTCAACTGACCTTTTTCAGACACTTAATCCATGGTGTGAACAAGTCTACGTCTGAGTAATATACGCAGTGCTCTACAATGCTCAAGAGCTAGTGCAAGGTGGGATGCAGTTGACCCAACTTATCGTGAATAGAAAAACACAGTGGGATTCCATTTGTGCTTTCTCATTCTTAGTGAGAAGCTCAATGATGCCAAGGACTTAGCTCAGTGCAATATATCCATGAGGTAGTGTCTGCCTTTAAAAAAAACAAAATAGGGCCACTGGACCTGTAGTTTATCAGGGTCCTGGCCTAATGTTATAAACCAAATTTGGTGGCATTCTGCCTGCTTTGGTCTGGAGAAGAAGATTTTTGAAGGAATTTACACGATTTTCCTCCAAAATTGACTGTCGGTCATTTTGACACACTTCCAGTCATGTGGTTGGCATGACGTCCAGAATTTAACATCCCTACCCTGGCCTAATGTTGTAGCTCAAATTTGGTACAATTCTGACTGGTGGATCTGGAGAAGAAGATTTTTGAAGAAATTTACTAAGTCGGCCATTTTGACAGTCATGTGACTGGAACGTGTTTTGCAATTTCTGTTACCAGTCAGGAGATGAACGTTGCTGCCAAATTTCAGCAGAATTGGCCTAGCAATTTGGCCGGAGAAGTCGAAGTTAGAGACAGATGGACAGACAGATGGAAGGTGTGCAGTGACAATACCTTAGCTAGAATTTAAATTCCAGATAAGCTAAAAACGGCTTCAAATTATGTGATTGCTTCAAGAGAGTCTGTCCTTGATTAGGCAAAGGAGCCGAAGAGACTCCAGAAACTGGTAAAATCACATACCTAAATCTTAGTCTTAAATTTGAACAAAGATGTAGGTGGATTTACGTGACAAGTTGGGTCATCTCATCAAGATCGGGTTATTTGCACTTTTGTAAAACATCAAGAAGATTGTTGTTTAAAGCTGTAGCAACTACATAATTAATAGAACACCTTCCCCTGTGCTGTCTTGAGAAACAATGATATGGGTCGGGCCGACAAGCGGAAAATTTGATTGGTCGTGACAATGTAAAATGCCGCAATATTTTGTCAAAGTACTGCTTTACGGAATGGTTTTGAAAGTGCTATAAAGGCGACTTGTGTTCTACAGCGTTCAAGTATATAATTCAAGTGAAATAAAATACCGATTTTAAAGGTTGTACAAATTATTTTTTGGAAGTTTACCGCCGTAGATATAACGTCTTGAACACCACCTTATTTAATACGTTATGTTAGTTCTTCGTGCCTGTTGTTTGTGTCCTTTATGACGTCCTTAAAAAACATAAGTTTCCTGTTTGGAATGATTTTCAATTTTTTTTTTTTTTTTTTTACTGCCAGACAGATTAAAAAAAAATATTATCTCATGACTCTTTGTGCATGCATGATCAGGACATATTCAGAGCCAAAGTTCTGCTAAACCTCAGGTTTGTTTTTTGATTCTTGGTCTGATTCATATACCAACTTGAGGGGCACTCGGTAGAGCGCATACCTCCACCACATAATGTCTGATCCACGAGAACGTATCGGGCCCAATAGCTTTTTGAAATATCATGCTATGTCATGATTTTTGAGCCCTATCTCTCAATGACCCGATCTAGGACAAGAATCGGAAAACAATTTTGAGCTCTAACTCAGACTTCTGGTTCCGGTTCTTGAGCGACTGTGGCAGTTCCTCTTCAGGGTCTCTGCCGACTTTCTTAAAGGTTTCCGGTCGTTTTGTTGTCTGTGTTTACTGTGTGCTTCTAGTTTGGTCTTGTGTTAAAACGTGTGCTAATTGTGGAGTTTTCATCGTCTTTTCATATCGGGTTTCCTTGAGGCCTACCCTTCTTCCCGTTTGTGGGCGCAATCGTGTTTTATTGTATTTTCTCCTTATTACCATCAGTTTTTATTTTCTCCACTTTTCCCTCCACCCTACTTCTATCCCTCTCAATTAAACCCTATGTTTCATGACTCAAAAAAACCTTTCCCACTAACCACGTGATTTCCTGTACCGACTCTTCTTCCGATCGATCTACCATCGACTACTTTTTCCACCCCACATTCACCATACACCTTCACATTTTTTTTCTTCAACCTTTCCTTTACCTAATCTTACCCAATCTTACCTAATTGTTTTGAAATTTTTTTTTTATTTTAACTTCTCACCTTACACCTTCTGCAACCACATGTTTCTCTAACCTCCCCTCTTCTTCTTCTTCCTGTAACTTTTGTCGAACTACCAGCTTCCTTTTGCGTTTGTTGATCCAAATTCAATAACAGCTACACGATTTTTCTTCAACCTTTCCTTTTCCTAATCGTATGTAATCTTAATCAAAAAATAAAAAATAATGGTGTCTTAAAATGTTACAACTTCCTCCTTCACACGTGTGGTTCTCTGTATTATATCATGATTCACAACTCTCTTTCTTCTTCAAAAGACTGTTTTCAATTCGACCTTTCCTTCATCCCATGTCTATTTAAAGTCCAACTGTTACAACGTTTCTTTTCACCATTCTCTTATCTCTCCTTCATTGCATCCCTCATGTAATGTCTTTAATTGTATCTCTGACTTAAAAAAAATTTAATTAGCAATGTATTCCATCAATCATCCTTTTTTTTTTTTTTTTCCAACTTCAGTGCCAATTCACCCCACCTACTTAAATCTTCCTCCTCTTAACTCCCCACCTGTTATAACCTCTCCTTACCCCTCCCATTTTGCCCCTCATCCTACCTCTGTTCTTGGCACCTCTTCACTGTCTCCTACTTCAGTATCAGCTCCTCCTCTGTTGTCCCAAAGTATGTAATGTTCTAACCTATCAGATATCTCACTCTCGAAATCAGTACACTCCTCATCAACACAAACATGCTCCTTCTTTCCTTTCATCACACCTCCCACTCTTCCCAACCCCTCAAATATTGTACCTCCCTCCCTTCTTCACCATAACTCTACCAAGTTTCATCCTTCCCCTCTTCCCACATCTCCCATCACCCTCCTACACCTTGGCCATGCCTGCTGTCATCGTCTCTCCTCACTCTCAAAGGGACTTTTTTTTTTTTTTTCCCCTCTAAGCTTCCCTCTCACCTTTCTCAAAAACTCCCCACTCACCCTTCTCCCTCAACTCTCCCTCCCCCCCACCCTTCTCTCTCCAATCTTACCCCTCCCTTCCTCTTCCCAAAGTTGCCTCCCATCACATCCACAAAGGTGCCTCCTTCCCCCACATTCTCTCTTCTATCTCATCACTCCACCTCCTCCAATCTTCAACTCCCTCGGTCCCCTCTCTTATTACTCCCCACTGTACCTCAACCCATCACCACCAAGCCTTTTCTCCTCCTCATCCGGCCATCTCCCCTAGTTCTTCTGCAATCCCCCACACACTTTCAACAACTCTCCTTACCTCCCCCCCTTCCTCCATCGTCCTACCCACAATCTCCCCTCCCCTGCACCCAAAACCTCCTCTCCTCCCTCTTCCTTAACAGTGTGGACCTCAAATTTCCAGGGCCTTTGCTCAAACCTGACAGATCTTTCCATACAGGTTGCCACTGACAAACAAAACATAATCTGCTTAACAGAAACTGTCCTCCTTCATGATGTCTCTCACTCCCTTGTATCTCTCCCTGGTTACTCACTCCTCCAGTATGACAAAACTGGTCCTCGTCCTGGCAGGGGAGTTGCCCTTTTCATCAAAGACTTTATTCGTCACTTACCATGCACTGCCCCTCCCCCACATCCCCCGTAATACCTGTGGCTACAGCTTCCCTTCCACTCCCACCTCATGTTTATATGTGTGCTGTACCGTCCAACAAACAGTGATGACTCCATTTGCATCTCGCTTTCCGAAAACATGGACCAACTTCTATCCTCTCATCCAAACTCTCTCTTCCTCATAGTGGTGACTTTAGTTGTAATCATGCCAGTTGACTGGGTGTGGGTCCCTTTCTAACCTTCCATGGCACTTCAGCAAAAGACTTCTGTGACTCATTGGGACTGGCACAATCTGTCAACTTCCTGACCGGATCTCCACCAATGGTACTCCATCTCTTCTGGATCTGATTTTGACCAATTTCCCTGAAAATATCTGCTGTTATTCCTCTGCTCCAATCAGTTCATCTAACGACATGCTTGTCAAAGTAGACATCTCTGGCTGTAATTAGAGAACCACCTCAGCGTGTCAAGTCTGGCATTTCACTCGGGCCAACTGGCAGGGACTTCAAGCAGCCACCAAACTTCGAGATTGGTCTCCCATCTCTATTCCTCTGATATCAACTCGTCCTGGGAATTGTTTTAAAGAAACTTGCTTTCTCTCGTGCGCAAATTTATCCCATCTTGTCTTCGGTTGTCCTACCCATCCTACCGCCCGTGGTACAATGAAGCTTGTGGCGAGGCAGTTGGCCTGAAACAACTTGCCTTCGTCTCATGGAAGGCGAATCCAACTGAAGGCAATCTCAGTTCCTTCCACAAAGTTCGGAACAAGTGTGTGTCTACCCTGAGGAGAGCCAGAAAACAACATCTTTCAAAGCTCAAGTCTGAACTCTCAAACCTGTCTCCCTCCTCCAAATCCTGGTGGCGTCTAGTTAAGTCCATTTTTGGTGTATGTTCCGCCTCCATCCCCTCCCTTACCTCAAATGACCGCACAGCTGACACCACATGAAAAGGCCGAATACCAAACTCCATGTTTGCTTCTTAATCTTGTGTCCTAACCCATCGCTTTCTGTACCCACCTTATCCAGTCACACCCAGCTGTTCCTAGATTCTGTGTCCTTTTCTCTTGACAAGGTGGAGTGCTTGCTGTCAAAGCTTGATTCAGATTCTGCAACCGGTCGAGACGGCATCAGCCCACATGTCTTTATAAACCTCCTCTGTTGCTCTTGCTCAACCACTCTCTGTTCGAGTCACCCTCTCATTTGCTCAAGGTCATCTGCCATCTGCTTGGAAATCGGCAAACATTACTACTCTGCACAAAAACGTGCAAAACAGATCCCTGCAACTACAGACCAATCAGCCTGCTCCCAATCATCAGCAAGGTTATGGAATGCATCATCACTTCAGACATTCAACCATCCTCTTCTCCAATGGCCTGATTTCCAAACATCATTTTGGTTTCAGACCAGGTCACTCTATCCTGGATATGCTGCTTCTGCTCTCCCAACAATGGATGGAGATCCTCAGTGCCAGACATGAAATCAGAGCTATCTCAACCGACATATTGCGTGCTTTTGATACAGTCATCACCGTGCCCTGCTCTCCAAACTCTCTTCCTTTGATACTCAAGGACATTTCCACTCATGGCAGGCAGACTTCCTCTCCTGTCGCAGCCATCATGTGCCCCTGAATGGAGTTCTCATCCCCTCTTCGTGGGGTGCCACCAAAACTGATCGATCTGATGTCTGAACTCTACTCTGGTACTGAGAGTGCTGTGAAGTGTGGTGGTGCAATCTCTGACTTATTTCCAGTTGTTACTGGAGTTCGTCAGGGATGTGGACTGGCCCCCTCACTTTTCAGCACTTGTATGGACTGGATTTTAGGGAGGATGTCGGAGAGATCAAGTTGCGGTGCATCGTTTGGGAATGTCAAGATCTCGGACCTTGATTTTGCAGATGATGCAGTCATCTTTGCGGAGACTCTGGATATCCTTTTCGGGGCCCTCGAGGTGCTGAATGAAGATTCGGAGCCGCTGGGATTACGGGTTTCTTGGTTCAAAACTAAGATCCAGGCTTTCGGTGACATCTTGGATGCTGCTGTCCTGTCTGTGTCTGTTTGTGGTGAGGATGTTGAGGTTGTGGAGAGATTCACTTACCTTGGCAGTGATATTCATGTCTCTGCTGGCTGCGAGTCAGAGGTCAATAGACGTCTGGGTCGGGCCTGGGGAGTCATGGATTCACTGGATCATGGGGTGTGGCGCTTGCCGGTACCTGTGCAGGAGGACGAAAGTCCGAGTCTTCAGGTCCTTGGTACTTCCAGTCTTGCTCTATGGATGCGAGACTTGGACTCTGACCAAGGATCTGAGACGGAGACTTAATTCCTTTGGTACCAGGTCTCTTCGGAGAATCCTTGGCTATCGCTGGTCAGATTTTGTGTCCAGCGAGCGGTTGCTGAGAGAGACTCGGATGAGATTTGTTACCTGCATAGTCCGTGAGCGTCAGTTGCGGCTGTATGGACATGTGGCTCGTTTTCCTGACGCTAATCCTGCTCACCAGATTCTCTCAGCGAGGGAGTCTCATGAGTGGAGGAGGCCAGTGGGCCGACCACGTGCCTCGTGGTTGCAGCAGGTTGACCATCATCTCAAGGAGATGGATGGGCCTGGCATCTGCCTGGGGGATGGCCAGACGGAGGCCCCTGGAGTACCGGCGGAAAGTGGACGCAGCGACGCGCTGTTCTGGCACATGCTCCCATACCTGACCTTCCTGTCTCGGTTGGAGTTCCTCAAGGCAGTGTTCTGGGCCCTGTTCTTTTTCTGGTTTCATCAATGATCTCTCTGACTCTCTGAAAAATGCTCTTTATCTCTTTGCTGATGACTCCACCCTCTGCCATACCATCTGTCATCCCTCAGATCGACAAGCAGCAGCCTGTTCACTCTGCAGATCTGGATAAAATCACAAACTGGTCCAACATCTGGAATATGTCTGTCAATCCTGACAAATCTCACATTGTCACTATGTCTCTCCGAAAGGACCGTCTGGAACCCTCCCCCCCCATCTACTTTCTTAACAATCCTCTGGAAGAAGTCCTTTCATTCAAGCTTCTGGGTCTCACTATCTGCCATGATTTCTCCTGGGAAAGCCACATTTCCAAGCTGGCCTCCAAGGCCAGTCGCCGACTGGGCATCCTTCTTTGTGCAAAGTCCTTCCTTGGCACACCTGAGCTCCTGACCACGTGTAAAACTTTCATCCACAGCCTGATGGAGTACTGCTCTCCCCTCTGTGCTGGTGCTCCCACCTCTCACCTTTCTTGGCTTCATGCTGTGGAAACCAAGGCATCATTGGTATCTCCAGCAATGAGGCTGAGTCTCTGTGTCTCTCACTCTCTCACCGTAGGCAGGTCGGTGGTCTTTCTGTCTTCTACTGTCTCCTCTTTGGCCTCGCCCCCACCCTTCCCCCCCGCTCTGTCTGAGATATGTTCCCCCTCTTATTTTCCCAGGGTGCTCAAGTTCTGCCAGCAAGCCCCTTCTGGTAAAACTACCAAAATCAAGAATCACTGCTCACCTTCAGTCTTTCATTCCTCTTTTTTTCCCCACCTTTGGAATAAACTCCCACACTCTCTTCAATCCCACTCTTCACTCCAAGTCTTCAAAACAGCTGTTCATCACCATCTCTTATCTCCCCCCCCCCCATCCAAAACCACAATCTTTTCTACCCCTGCTAATCCACCCAAAACCCACCTCCTTCAAATTCCCTCCTTTCTTTCCTGAAAGTCTCTGTCGTGTGAGGACCTGAAAGTCCCTGCAGTGTCCATCTTGTTTACCCCGTGTACCCCACCCGATCCCTCTCCCTTCCAGAGATCTCCTCATGTCTCTGTTCCACAGTTTTTTTCCTTCCTTCTCCTGCCCCTCTTGTCTTCTGCTCCCCTTGTTATACGTTCTGTGTGTTCGGTCTCATATGAGCCTCGACAATGTATACAGAAAAAAGGTGAGTAATCACTTTAAAAATTAAATAACTCCCATGACCAGTTCTGGATTCGGATCGTCACCAAAATTGAATCAATTTGTCATGGTCACACAGCCAACCTGCCCACCAAATTTCATCCGGATCCGTCCACAACATTTTGAGATATCCTGCACACAGACAAATAAACACAGACAAAGAGGGATGAAAACATAACCTCCTTCACCTTCGGTGGCGGAGGTAAATATAACATTCAATTGAAATAAAGTTGTTCCTTGATCATAAACTGACGTTTAGAGACAGAGACAGACAGACAGACAGACGTGCACCAATTGCTTAACCCCGCTTTTTGCTTCATGTGCGTGGGGTAAAAATTAACCCGGGGGTGTAACACGTCAATGATGGACCAAATGTGTTTGTTTGCTTTTTTTGAGATCGTATAGGATCGTGTGATGACGACTTACACTTGGTGTAGTACCCTGGAGCCTGTGGAACCTTTGCATAGAAATTTCCATTCTGCATACGGAATATAAATCATTGAATGCAATTGGTTTGATTCCTGACAAAGAACACCTTCGAATGTGCCACGGAACCGAAGCTGCACCCCTCTTTCCTCTGATTTGCCAAAGCACTTGATGTGGATTTTTTAAACCCACCTTGTTGTGATCGTTGTCCTCCTGAAGGATTCTAACTGGTCGATTGTGGAATCCTATTTGACTTCAGACAGAGTTTAACGTTTGTCCGATTTGATTATAGAACCCTACAAAAACCCTATCGACACTGATAAAACTGATGTCCACACAAGTCCTTCCTTGTGAAACAATTTATTTCCTAATTATACACCATACACTTCTCACCCTTGTACAATGAACTTAAGAATCCCCATTCGATTTCCCCATTTGATTGCAATATTATTCTTCCTTTTTCATTTATTCTTATTTTAGTTAACAGTTAGACCAACCCGATTCAATTCACTTCTACATTACATCAGAGAGTTTTATTCTAACTTGGTATTTGGTCAGTTCCAAGGAGTACGAGCCACTGAGAAACTATACTTCCTCACGTGCTCTTACTAAGAAAATGTGTCTTTCAAAACATTTTATACTTCCATGAGAGAGAGGTTGGGGGATATTCACCCAGACTGTAGACGTGTCCTTTAGACAAAAAGCCACTTTGTACATTTTCTAAGCAAAGGTTCATTTATCAGCTCGGTCACTCTGCTCCAGAACAACACATTTCTTATCATTTAGGGCAAAAGTCTTTTGGCCAGAAATGACAGCCAATTCAATTTGCAGCATAAAAGTTACATTTCTGAAACTCCATTTGTTACAATTTAAAATACATTAATATAAATTTTTCCCCCACACACTGTTGTTTCTTAATATTTATACATACTAGTGCGGGCCTGTAGGTGCGTGCTCGTAGGT
>NC_140961.1:21101458-21181458 GCF_056783735.1 Eptatretus burgeri | reverse complement strand
GTATTAATTACAAATTCTTCATCTAATGGAATCTCAATGCTTCAACCTACAACAAAGTAACACATAGAATACTCCGAAAATACGTAACTTGTACATAAAGCAGATTCCACGAGGTCAAAAAGATGTTCAACAACTGAAAGTGATTCAGGAAGATTGCTGGAATTGAGCAGGACCTGCCAGAACATCTGCTGGTTCGGTATGTAATAGACCGAGAAATTGTGTTTCTCAAATGCAAGGAAGCGATAACTTGTGCTTGCCGCAAGTGTTGTGTTTGATTTTTCGAGGATGAACAAAGTAAACGTTAATTATTTTGTACATCTACTTTGTATATAAATTGTATTTGTTCGATAGTCTTGTGACTTTTTGGGACACCTCATATTCTAGGATATCGTTCAGTCATAATCCCTGTATGTTTATTATATGTGACTCGTTTTTACTGTTGTCCATCTCTTCCTTCTTTAAATTTTAATTTTTCATTCTTGTTTATTTCTAAATTAATCGTAACAAAATGGGATATCTATTTAAATTGTTACTCTATCAAAAAAATTAAAAAAACACCCTGAAAAATAATGCTGCAGGAATGTGCAGCAAAGTGGAACACAAGAACAAGGCAGTCGGCATCAAGCCAAGGTTGTGAGCTGGAAATTTGGCACTTTGAATAGTTGGGCTTCCTGGCAAAACTCCGAGACTGAAAAATTTGCTGGTTTCTTCCATTGTTGAAGTCTCTTTTTATACACTGGATAATTGAGTAATATGGAGATTCTTTTCGGCGGATGTGCATTTTGGCCTGCATTGCAATTAAATGCTCCGTTTCAAGAATGCTCTGCTTGAACGCATTAATGGGACTGCTCTTTGAGATGTATATATATATATATATATATATATATATATATATATATATATATATATATATATATATATATATATATATATATATATATATATATATATATATATATATATATATATATATATATATAGACCATACTCTGTGCAGAGCGTTGGTGCTGCTAAAGCAGTCTCCTTGGCTATTGGGCACAATCCTCGACAGGTCGCCACTCCTACACAGTATACCAGCATGCTGGCACTCATTTTGCCAACCTTGGAAGGATGACAGGCCGAGTTAACCCCACCTGGTATTAATTCAACAGCCAAGTAGGATTTGAACTCTGGACCCGAGGATTCAAAGCCCGTCACCCTAACCATTAAGCCAGGCATTTGTAAAAAGGGATCGCTGAATTATTTAAAAGTTTCATTTGAAATTCGAAATGTTGTTCGCTGATTTGATGCTACTGTGTCTCGTTTTCCTCTCAATCACTTGGTTATGAAAACACTTACAATCCTTATATTTGCTTCCTACCTGTTGTTTCATCTTTAGCTCACCTGGACTTTAGTCAGGTGAGCTTGTGCGATCGAGCAGTGTCCTTAGGTGAGTGAGTGGGTCATTCAGTCAGTCCGTAAACACTTCAGATATTATCGCTTGAACCAAACACACGATTTTGATTAAATTTGGCCACAAGCTTCATATCTGATGCTTAACGAAGATGTATAGACCGCATAAAATTCTACACATTAAGAGGGGTTACGGTAAGGTCGGGGGGGGGGTGAGTGACCTCCCATAATATTTATTTCCTCTCTTCTCCATGCCTGGTGTTGGCTTAATGGTTAGGGTGGTGGGCTATGGATCCTCGGGTCCTGAGTTCGAATCCCGCTCAGCTGTTGAATTAATACCAGGTGGGGTTAACTCGGCCTGTCATCCTTCCGAGGTCAGAAAAATGAGTGCCAGCTTGCTGGTATATTGTGTCGGAGTGGCGACCCGTCCAGGATTGTGACCAATAGCCAAGGAGACTGCTGAAGCAGCCCCAACGCTCTGCACAGAGTATGGTCCCCATCTCCTCCTCCTCTCTTCTCCAAAACTATACACACAATTTTGATGAAACTTGACCACAACTTGCATCACCCCGTGGATGTACCAAAGTATATCGACCACATCAAAATATGCGCTCACTGAGGGGGTCGACGTGGGGAAGTTTTACCCCCACCCCGCCAAAAAAGGTATCTGCTGTCTTCACAGAAACCACACACAATTTTGTTGAAACTTGACCACAACCTTCATCACCCGTGATCTACCAAAGTGATTTGACCGCATCAAAATCTGCGCTCATTAAAGGGGTCTAAGGGAGATGGGGGTTTGACCCCCACCCAAAATAGGTATTTGCTCTCTTCTCTGAAACTACACACACAATTTCAATGAAACTTGACCACAACCTTCATCACCCATGATGTACCAAAGTTTGTTCATGGCATAAAAAAATCAGGATCTAAGGGGGGGTTTGAGTGAGTGTGGCTCCTGATCCAGGTGAGCTTCAGGATGTGCGGTCCAATTATTTTTTTTTTTTTTAACTTCTGTTCTATGTTCAACAAACAAGATACAGTAATCAAAGACATACTAATTAAAAAGCAAGTTGAATGGAGGGCATATGTAAATAGAGAATACATTTCGATATTTTCTTATTAAAGGTAGGTTGAAAAGAAAGATTGCATTCAAAACTTAACTCTTGTTGTGCAAAAAGACGTCTCAGAGAAAAGTATTGATTGTCAAATATGATAGACATGCTAGGTATCTCATTTAAGCACGTCAATGATGTTTGCAAGTGAACAAGCATACATTTTAATTTTAAGATTAACAAACATGTGAAACTAGTATTTTGTTCAATGCAGTTATTTCTGAAACACCCTCCCCCCCTTCCCCCCAATGTAGTTTTGGATACTTGTGCATTGAAAATGAAAATACCGTCGGTGTGTCTTGGACAATTATGTGTATCTCATTTGTATAACATTTTGAATGTCCCACACATCAAATTACACTTATACAGTGTGAAAGTTTGGATTTCCTGTAACCTTTTGCCACCTTTTCCTTTTTTACCCACAGGTTTTCCTCCACCCAATTCTTCCTTTGTTTCTCCAACTTCCTTGATGTCTATTTCTCAATCTACCTTTACCTCATCTCCAACTCAATCTTCCTCCTCTTCCATTTATTTTCAAACAACATCTCCCTTTCTTTCTCCACAGTCTTTCTCAACATCTCCATTCACCTCTCCAGCTCCTTCTGCTTGCCCGAATCAGGACCAATCTCTTTCTCTTGCTTTCTCAATTGCTACCTTTGTCATGTCATTCTCCTCGCTGCCCTGTGGTTGGCTCCTCGATACATACGGAACCTGGGCTGCACGAGCGGTCGCCTTGTAAGGAGATATCATCATCATCATCATCATCATCATCATCATCCACTGTCATGAAATTTGTCTGGTTCAGATTTATAGCACCTGATCATAAAAAAAAAATGCGATAACTTCCCAGGGATGTAAATAGTGAGGATTCTACACTTATTATAAAGCTCTAAACAGTTTGTATTGAAATATCTTTTGACAGGTTACTTGTGTAGAACCAAGTGGGGAGGACAGGTTTACCACATACATATCGTGTTAATCAGAAAATGTGACGTTAAATTAATTGTTTACTCGCAAATAACACCCGTCACTTCACTGAGGGGATTGCGAGGGGAGGGAGGGAGAGCGAAAACAAAGGTACCCGGCATTTCTGGGCAACGCTGGGTCCCTCCTCCCACCCTTCCCTCTCCGTTTTCCTACCTCTTCCTCCCTCCTTTTTTCCCACCTCTCACCCATCCCTCTCCATCCCTTCTCCCTCTTCTCACCCCCTCCTTCTTCCCATCCCATCTCCTCCCACCTCCACCCTTCACCCTCCCCCCGTACTCCCACCCCACGACCTCCCTCCGGAGTCCCACCCTTCACCCCTTCCTCTCCCTCTTGCCACTTCCACCCTTTCCCTCCCTCTTGCCACTTCCACCGTTTCCCTGGCTCTTGCCACTTCCACCCTTTCCCTCCCTCCTCCCACTTCCACCCTTTCCCTCCCTCCTCCACCATTTCCCTCACTCCCACTTCCACCTTTCCTCTCCCTTCTCCCACAAAGGTACCCAGCATTTCCGGGCAAAGCCAGGTGCCCCTTTCCCCCCCCCCCCCGTCACCTGCCTCCTCCCACCCCAACCCCTACCTCTGGCCTCCCACCACACCCATTCCCTCCCTCCTCCCACACCCGCCCTTTCTCTCACTCTTCTCACAAAGGTACCAGACGTTGCCATCCATCTGGAATCTGACATACATCTAATGTATTACCACAATTAAGCACGTGCTTAGAGCCAACCATTTATTTATAAAGCTGCAAAATATTGAACAGAAATATCAACAAAATTGAACATCATATTGTAATGCTTTTGGGGAGACAATATATTTCACGTTTTTCCATGAAGTGCCAAAATATATACATATTGTTTGCTGTTCCAACTCTAGATAAGCCCACATATAGTTGACCATGTGAAAATTATATTTGAAATCGATTTTGTTGTCAGACAATCGTAACGCACTCTCTAAATAACTATATTGGTATATACATCAAAATCGCTCGTTTTTAGCTCACGTGGAACGTAGTTCTGGGGAGCTTGTAGGATGGTACGTCGTCCTTCTGTCAAATAGCTACACAGAAAACCTGCAGCATTCAGCAAAACGGCTGTCAATAACCCATTTTTTCCACTTCGGCCCCTCCACCTCAACACCATCGGCACCGTCTCATACATTCTTTTCAGAGTTCACTGGATTCTAAATCATCATCATCACATCAAAAGTTACATTATATCTTCAGTAAAATTTGGAAACATTATCTGCTGTTATTATTTTTGTTTGTAAGCATTTTTAATGAAACTAATCATGTGCTTTCGTTTCGTAACATTTTCCCTTATGAATCATGAACCACCGGGAACCTATACCATTGAAATAATACCCCAATATCCACGGATTTGACATTCGTGGCATTTTTCAGGATGTTTCTGCCACGAATGTCAGGGTTTTACTTACTGTACTTTAGTCGGTCTGTGCGAGGCTATCACGGAAAATCGCATCATATAATGCATAAAATCGCTCCAAGCTCCTAATTTGAAAACTAAAGCACCTATAAAAGCAATGTTTCCCGCAATTCGTAGGTATGAAGATCAGGCATTTAATGATGTGAATAAGGAAAAGGAAAAACAAATTTGAGTGCTTAATCATGCAGAAACCGTTGCGGCCTATTCCAAGGCAAGGCATTTTTGAGCAGGCCGAAACAAAGCTCAAGACCCCTGCGAGGGTAGCATGCTGACCAAGGATAAAGCCTGTTTTTATCCCCCGCCGCGTGGTGGAAGGGGGATATTGTTGTCACCCAGGGCGTCCGGCTATCCACCGTCCGTCCGGGCGTCACCGTTTATAGCTGTGAGTGCGATAACTCATAAACTGTTTGCCATATCGATTTGAAATTTGGGTCACACATGAACCACCTGAAAAGGAAGAACCCTATTTATTTTGGGCGTGGCCGGATCCAAGATGGCCGACTGGGGTGGCCATCTTGAAAAAAATGTTTTTTCGCCATATCGATTTGAAATTTGGGTCACACATGTAGCACCTGAAAAGGAAGAACCCTATTGATTTTGGGCATGGCCTGATCCAAGATGGCCGACTGGGGCGGTCGTCCGGCTGGCTGGCTGGGCGTCAACATTTATGGTGTCAACATTTATAGCTGTCAGTGTGATAACTCATAAACTGTTCGCCATATCAATTTGAAATTTGGGTCACACATGTACCACCTGAAAAGGAAGAACCCTATTGAATTTGGGCGTGGCCAGATCCAAGATGGCCGACTGGGGCGGCCATCTTGAAAAAAATGTTTTTTCGACGTTAATTTGAAATGTGGGTCACACATGTACCACCTGAAACGGAAGAACCCTATTGATTTTGGGAGTGGCCGGATCCAAGATGGCCGACTGGGGCGGTCGTCCGTCTGGCCGGCTTGCTGGTATGGCGACAACATTTATAGCTGTGAGTGCGATAACTCATAAACTGTTTGCCATATCGATTTGAAATTTGGGTCACACATGAATCACCTGAAAAGGAAGAACCCTATTGATTTTGGGCGTGGCCAGATCCAAGATGGCCGACTGGGGTGGCCATCTTGAAAAAAATTTTTTCGCCATATCGATTTGAAATTTGGGTCACACATGTACCACCTGAAAAGGAAGAACCCGATTGATTTTGGGAGTGGCCAGAACCAAGATGGCCGACTGGGACGGCCATCTTGAAAAATTTTTTTTCGCCATATCGATTTGAAATTTGGGTCACACATGTAGCACCTGAAAAGGAAGAACCCTATTGATTTTGGGCGTGGCCTGATCCAAGATGGCCGACTGGGGCGGTTGTCCGGCTGACTGGCTGGGCGTCAACATTTATGGTGTCAACATTTATAGCTGTGAGTGCGATAACTCATAAACTGTTCGCCATATCGTTTTGAAATTTGGGTCACACATGTACCACCTGAAAAGGAAGAACCCTATTGATTTTGGGCGTGGCCGGATCCAAGATGGCCGACTGGGGCGTTCCGTCCGTCCGGCTGGCTGGCTGGGCGTCAACATTTATAGCTGTGAGTGCAATAACTCATAAACTGTTCACCATATCGATTTGAAATTTGGGTCACACATGTACCACCTGAAAAGGAAGAACCCTATTGATTTTGGGCGTGGCCGGATCCAAGATGGCCGACTGGGGCGGCCATCTTGAAAAAAATGTTTTTTCGCCATATCTATTTGAAATTTGGGTCACACATGTACCACCTGAAGCGGAAGAACCCTATTGATTTTGGGCGTGGCTGGATCCAAGATGGCCGACTGGGGCGGTCGTCCGTCTGGCCGGCTGGCTGGGATGGCGACAACATTTATAGCTGTGAGTGCGATAACTCATAAACTGTTCGCCATATCGATTTGAAATTTGGGTCACACATGTACTACCTGAAAAGGAAAAACCCTATTGATTTTGGGTCTGGCCAGATCCAAGATGGCCGACTGGGGTGGCCATCTTGAAAAAAATGTTT
The DNA here is from genome assembly GCF_056783735.1 of Eptatretus burgeri. Taxonomy (NCBI): domain Eukaryota; kingdom Metazoa; phylum Chordata; class Myxini; order Myxiniformes; family Myxinidae; genus Eptatretus; species Eptatretus burgeri. The sequence continues at coordinate 21,174,495 of NC_140961.1, read as the reverse complement.
TTTTTGCTATATCGATTTGAGATTTGGGTCACACGTGTACCACCTGAAAAGGAAGAACCCTATTGATATTGGGCTTGGCCGGATCCAAGATGGCCGACTGGGGCAGCGTCAACATTTATAGCTGTGAGTGCGATAACTCATAAACTGTTCGCCATATCGATTTGAAATTTGGGTCACACATGTACCACCTGAAAAGGAAGAACCCGATTGATTTTGGGAGTGGCCAGAACCAAGATGGCCGACTGGGACGGCCATCTTGAAAAAAATGTTTTTTCGCCATATCGATTTGAAATTTGGGTCACACATGTAGCACCTGAAAAGGAAGAACCCTGTTGATTTGGGGCATGGCATGATCCAAGATGGCCGACTGGGGCGGTTGTCCGGCTGGCTGGCTGGGCGTCAACATTTATGGTGTCAACATTTATAGCTGTGAGTGTGATAACTCATAAACTGTTCGCCATATCGATTTGAAATTTGGGTCACACATGTACCACCTGAAAAGGAAGAACGCTATTGAATTTGGGCATGGCCAGATCCAAGATGGCCGACTGGGGCGGCCATCTTGAAAAAAATGTTTTTTCGCCATATCTATTTGAAATTTGGGTCACACATGTACCACCTGAAACGGAAGAACCCTATTGATTTTGGGCGTGGCCGGATCCAAGATGGCTGACTGGGGCGGTCGTTCGTCTGGCCGGCTGGCTGGTATGGCGACAACATTTATAGCTGTGAGTGCGATAACTCATAAACTGTTCGCCATATCGATTTGAAATTTGGGTCACACATGTACTACCTGAAAAGGAAAAACCCTATTGATTTTGGGTGTGGCCAGATCCAAAATGGCCGACTGGGGTGGCCATCTTGAAAAAAATGTTTTTTTGCTATATCGATTTGAGATTTGGGTCACACGTGTACCACCTGAAAAGGAAGAACCCTATTGATATTGGGCTTGGCCGGATCCAAGATGGCCGACTGGGGCGGCGTCAACATTTATAGCTGTGAGTGTGATAACTCATAAACTGTTCGCCATATCGATTTGAAATTTGGGTCACACATGTACCACCTGAAAAGGAAGAACCCTATTGATTTTGGGCGTGGCCAGTTCCAAGATGGCCGACTGGGGCGGCCATCTTGAAAAAATGTTTTTTCGCCATATCGATTTGAAATTTGGGTCACATGTACCACCTGAAAAGGAAGAACCCTATTGATTTTGGTTGTGGCTTGATCCAAGATGGCTGACTGGGGCGGTCGTCCGGCTGGCTCTCTGGGCATCAACATTTATGGTGTCAACATTTATAGCTGTGAGTGCGATAACTCATAAACTGTTTGCCATATCGATTTGAAATTTGGGTCACATGTACCACCTGAAAAGGAAGAACCCTATTGAATTTGGGCGTGGCCAGATCCAAGATGGCCGACTGGGGTGGCCATCTTGAAAAATTTTTTTTCGCCATAGCGATTTGAAATTTGGGTCACATGTACCACCTGAAAGGGAAGAACCCTATTGATTTTGGGCGTGGCCGGATCCAAGATGGCCGACTCGGCTATCTTGAAAAAATGTTTTTTGTAATAAATGGAAAACCGCTTATTTTATTTCAATTATTTTTCAATGGTGGGGGATTCCCCATCTCTGGTATATTTTTTAAATGTAAGGCTGTTAATTATCTTAAAGGGGTGTTTAACTTTACCCAAATACCCAGTTTTCATTCATGCATTCCATTGGAGTTCCCTGAGTATGCATTTAAAGTTTTTTGGACCACAAGGTTTCATGGTTTTTGAAGTTATGGAGGAGAAACACATTTATTATTTTAGACTAGCAAAGGTATCTGGTGTTGGCCCTCCTCTCACCCCTTCCCCTCCCTCATACCACCACTTCACCGACGTCCTCCCACACCATCCCCTCCCTCCTTCCACGCCACCCACTTCCCTCCAGGCTCCCACCTCCTTACGCCCAACCCCACTCCGCACTTCCACCCCATCCCCTCCCCTCCGGACTCCCAACCTACGCCTTCCCCTGCCTCCTCTCACCCCACCCCTCCCTTTGGACTCCCACCCATTCCCCTCCCTCCTCCCACTTCCTTCCATCGCACACCACCCCCTTTCCCTCCCTCCGCCCACCTCCGCTACCTCTGGACTCCCACCCCTTTCCCGCGACAATGGTGGCTCGTGTTTATGTTATTAATTGTGATAAAATGACTTTAAAACCCCAAGTCAGGTGTTTAGTGGTTAAAAAAAAATGTGATCCTATACAGTATCGTGGCAACCTTGCGAGCTCAGAAGATTATCGTCACACACAAACAACGTCTCATTTGCTTTTATACAGAAGATAATATCGCTCCAAGCTCCTCATGAAATGAAAAAACATCTTAAATGAAAGCAGATCGCCCATAAAGGTGAAACCATTCAAAACCAGGCTAGACAGTTTTGAATAAGTGTGCGTACCTCTTGGCCATCCTGCCCGTGGTGTGGGGTTTCATTGCTTTGTAACCACTGAAAATATATTTCAATTCTCTCTTGAACCCATAGTTCACTTGTCCCATTGCTTTATTCACTCTAATCCTATAACTTATTTTGCCTTCCTAACTCTGGGTATATCCCTATGGAGAACCGAGCCGCAGACCATGGACTCTTATGAGATCGAATCTTGTAGAGCACTCAACAAGTGGCTTAAGCACTCAAGCAAGCACTCCACCAAAACGGTTGAAGAAACTTTAAAAAACGAAACGTTGAATTTTTTTTATGTGTCCATCGATGTCGAAGTGACGGGTCGTACAATGAAAGTAGATCGCACAAAAAGGGGGAAACGTCATGTTAAAAAAAAAAATTGCATTACATTTTCAGTTGGCGAGCCACCGCCCAAAGCATGCACGACACCACAGAGCCCAACACTAGGATGGAGTGAAATATAAGAATATGCAGGATGCCTTTGGAATAGTTTGTAAAAGATGTAGGACCCACTAATGACTCATCATGCAAAATTATAATCATTTAAAACAATGACTTCAGGTAGCCCAACTCACTCAAAATATTTATAACTTTCGTGAAAATAAATATTTCAAAGGGGATAACTCCAAAACTACTTTTGCAATTTATATTGCCTGTGTTAATGATATTGTACAACTATGCACTATATATATATATCCTCCCTATGCTATTATAACCGACAATTAGTGAGAGACGGATTGATCAGAAATAGGCAAAACTCAAGGAACAAGATGGCAAAGTTTAACACCAAGAAAGAATAAAAAATGTGATTTTCCGACATTGACTGCATATTTACTAATGGCAATGACTGTTTGATTAACTTTTATCAAGCTAGTTTTATCTGAAATATCCATATTGTTTTTTTTTTTTTTTTTTTTTTTTTAATGTTTATGTCATATTGGAGAGACTTGGGCTACCTGAAGTCATTAAAGAAATTAAATAAAAATTTAGTTTATCACTTATTATTATATGTTACATCTTTTAAAAACTATTCCAGACCAAAAATATGAAAATTACAAAAAATATTCATTTTCACTCCACCCTACCCAACACACGTTGATGGGGCCTGAACGTTTTTTTTTATCAATCAATGTATTTTCGGTTGTATTTAGCAAAGAGTGCAGAGTGAGAGTGCGGGTACTTTTGCTGTGTAACGCCACAAGCTTGCAAATGAACAACCAAGCAGCTTGTCGAGTGCTCGCCAAGTGGCTTTAGCACTCAAGCAAGCCCTCCAATGAAATGGTTGATAAGGAATGGTTGGCTTGGCAAGTGGTAGCAAGCTGATTGGTAATGGGACACACCTGGAAAAACAAAAACATTGCTAATTTATTAACATTTTCAGATTTCACTCCAGATTGTGACAGTTATTTAATCCACTGATTGGATCCTCCAAGCTGAAATTAATATTTCTATTATATACTTTAATTTGTCTGTGAGAGGTCATCGTGGAAAATCGCATCAAATAATGCATAAAATCGCTCGGAGCTCCTAATTTTAAAACTAAAGCATTTCCAAAAGCGATGTATACTTGCGATTTCAGAGGTATGAGGATCAGACATTAGGTGAGGAAAGTGGGGGGAAAAAACAAGAGTGCTTTATTGTGAGAAACCGTTGTGGCCTGTTCCAAGTCAAGGCATTGTTGAGCAGGCAGAATAAAATGGTGGCTGAATACCCCAGATAACTGACCAAGATGATGTGCTGCCATCTTCGTAAGCCTTTTTTTTTGTTTTGTTTTTTTCTAATGAGAACCACATTAATTATCTTCAAAAGGGTTGTTTAAATTTACCCAAACACCCACTTTTCATTAATGCACTCCACTGGAGTTCCCTTAGTAGGCATGCAAAGTTTGGGGCGCTAGGTTTCATGGTTTTGGAGTTATGGACGGGACATGCTGACACACATTGACATTTATTTTTATAGATGTAAAGATGAAGTAATGTAATTCTTGGAAGAAAGAGTTAAATTTCCTCAACAAAGTTGATGTTCTTTCCAGAGTGATGTACTGCGGAGGGGCAGCTGTCATTGCTTGTTCATCACCAGGTGAGTGTGTGTATTTGCAAGTACTCCTTTGTCAGTCAAGAAAAGCAACTTTGCTTACGCAGCCAAATCCAGTCTTCTGTTCCAATAAATTGATGTCTTGTTCATGTTCTTATTCTCATTTCTCTCTTGTAAGTTAGGATATCCCTCCTCCCTCCTCCCTCCTCCCTCCCTCCTCCTACCTCTCAACCCTCCTCAGGTGTTTCAGAACTTGTGTACCCAGGAACAATTGGAATTGCAGTTGGTGGAATTATGATGCTCATAACAAATTTCCAGGTTTTCCTTTCTATTTGACTGCCCGTTCATTATTTTTTTTTCCACTTCAAATACTGCATTGTTGTGCAACTTGTATAATGGCCCCATTAAAGGCCTATGTAATTAGGTGATTTTAAGTTGAGGCTCGTGTTGTGGTCTTGTACTCCTTGAGGTGTTGCCCATAAACATGATGGCTATCTAAATTCAAGCTGGGCCGTGCGTATGATTTATTTATTTATTGATAGGCATTTTGACAATGGCATCCTGTATTTTCAGCTGTAGTCTCTTTGGAAAAGCTGTCCATGTCAAGCATGTGTAATCCACTTAATTTGTCTGGTAATGGTTTCTGGTGACCTCATGATGTGGGGTATTCAAAAAAGTTCTCCAAACAATATCAAGACAAATTAAAACTGGTAAACCAGTAATCCCAGGCTTCAAGGCGTGCCTCCATTTTAACAAATTTCAACACTATCACCCTGTCACATGATATGGGTTTTCCGAGTTAGAAAGTTAGTTCAAGTCTGCAATGGGGTCCAGCTACGGGGTCGCTCATGTTATATCAATGAAGGATTGAAAAGCCCATAGCAATACATGATAAAGAAAGAAACTTCACATTGGACAAATCGAGGCTGGACAAATTTTCAAGTCTCCAAAAAAGTCCAATAACTCCACATTTGCATATTAATGTAAATGGCGAACTTGTAGAACGTTAAAATATCTTCCAGAATGTGTGGTCACTATATGTCTATCTTCTTTAGTTTTCATTTTATGACGTGTCGAAAATGGGTGATTTTAAACTTTGGGGGGGCTCTGGGGCCTCACTGGGGTAAAATGCAGACATAGTGTAAACATATTTGGAGTCCCATCTTCAAGGCCTATCAGAATCTGTCATTAAATTTTTTTCAACTCTCATTTGCATATTTGGCATATTTAATGAGGCGAATCGGCATCATTTTAATCATATAAATTATGCAACGATTTCGACGAAATTAACAACTTAACATTCCAATGGAACCTCGCAAATGTGTGCAAAAGTTTGAGGCTGTCGTGTTATCTCTTCTGGAGAAGAACATGTTTTTAGGTTTTGGAGAAAATCCAATATGGCCACCATACCAGGTGACCTACGTCATCAAAATTTTCAAAGTATAAACATTAAGTGGAGAGTTATTAAGGTGTTAAGTTTCATTGAATTTCATCCAAGCGTTGTTTTCATTTTATGACATTTCAAAAATGGGTCATTTTCAACTTTGGGGGGCTCTGGGGCCTCACTGGGGTCAAACACAGACATGCTATAAACATATTTGGAGTTCCCTGTTTATGTCCTATCTAAATCTGTCATTAAATTTTTTCAACTCTCATTTGCATATTTTGCATATTTAAAGAGGCGAATCGGCATCATTTAAAATCAAATAAATTAAATAACGATTTTGACCAAATTAACAACTTAACATTCCCATGGAATATCGGACATGTGTGCAGAAGCTTGAGTCTGTTGGGTTATCCCTTCTGAAGAAGATGTTTTTAGGTTTTGGAGAAAATCCAATATGGCCACCATACCACGTGACCTACGTCATCAAAATTTTCAAAGTATTAACTTCAGGTGGAGAGTTATTAAATGGATAAGTTTCATTGAATTTCATCCAAGCGTTGTTTTCATTTTATGACATTTCAAAAATGGGTCATTTTCAACTTTGGGGGGCTATGGGGCCTCACTGGGGTCAAACACAGACATCGTATAAACATATTGGGAGTCCCCTGTTTATGTCCGATCTAAAGGTGTCATTAAATTTTTTTCAACTCTCATTTGCATATTTAATTAGGTGAATCGGCATCATTTTAAATCATATAAATTAAATAACGATTTGAACCAAATTAACAACTTAACATTCCCATGGAACTTAGCAAATGTGTGCAAAAGATTGAGGCTGTCAGATTATCCCTTCTGGAGAAGATGTTTTTAGGTTTTGGATATAATCTAATATGGCCGCCATACCACGTGACCTACGTCATCAAATGTTTCATAGTATAAACTTCAGGTGGTGTGTAATTATCCTGTTAAGTTTCGTTCAATTTCATCCAACAGTTTTCCCTCCAGTTCCGCCACAAAATCGGTCAGTAGAACATAAAACGCCTTTAATAATAATAATAATGATAATAATACTAACGAATTCAATGGGGCTTCAGCCATGCTTGAAGCCCTAATTATATAATCTTCCAAGGTAAAAACAAAATAGTATAATGTGGCATATAATATGTATAACACTCTATAATCACCCTCCCCCCCCCCATCATCCCTCTGTAATATGTCCCATATGTTGTCCATGACCGAACTGACTGCTCAGGCCTGCCAGTAAGCGTGCCCTGCTTCATGGAACGACTTTCCTGACCCCTCGCGGCAGCGCGCCATGTGCAAAGGCCATTGTGGTTTCCGTTACGTCAACAGTGATGGCTATGTTGTGGCAAGGTTCGATCCGTGTGCAGGTCCAACGAACGGGTGGTCGCAGTGGACATGGAGGGGACATGGACATGGAGTGGACATGGAGGGTGTGGTGCTGGTAACAAAAGGAGAAAGTCGGAGTTGGAGGTCCACTTCAAGGAGTGGGGTATTTTCATGATTTGTGTATCCTCAAGGTGCCGATGTCCATGCCAGCAAGTACAGGTGTGCTGACGACTACAGAAGTTGCAATTTGGCCAGGACCGGACCTAAACCACGACTGACTTGGCGTCAGTCGTGGTTCTGACTATCTCCATTGTGGGAAGAAGGTTTTTCATGTGTCCTGTCGCAACAGCAGAATCTTGTTTGATTTTCTGTGTGCCGGAAACCGAAGTAAAGATCTCTTTGGGTTTCCTGGCGAACGGTGCACAGTTTTTTTCGGCAGTCCGTTGCTAAAAGGAGACCATGTGGGTGGTACATTTAGCCACATAACCACCTGGTGGTTCACGATTACAATACATTTTCTTGCTAATCTTATAATATATTAATAATAATAACAAGAGCAAGAATTTCTTTGCAATACAAGTCTCCCACTGTTCCTAAAGGCCCAGTCACACCTTGACGTTTTAGCCAGCTTATGCCGATTTTTGGAAAATTTGTGTAAAACGCTGGTACACGTCGAATACGTTATGGGTACGTTTTGTATATGTTAAGACCACACTGAAAAACACTGCCATAAGTGGTAGTACGCTGGCTTTAAACGTTGAACTTTTGGGTTTTCCTCAAATTTTTTCATGCTTGAAATTTTACGACGTATGCTGGCGTATGACTCACACATTCCGCTACACTGGCCATAAGTTGTAGGCACGTTATGCGATCGTTGACACGCGTTGAAACACGTTACTTGTAAGTTACTCATAAGTCGAAACACGTCGAGGTAATGTTTAGCGTACCCGAAACATTTCTAACCTATGAGTAACGTGTTGTAAGCACGCTACACGAACGTTGTTCACACTTTGCAACACGTTACTTGAAACTACTACTACTACTACTACTACTACTACTACCAACATCGACATCAGTAAATTCTCTCGAACTACTACTACTACTACCAACATCAACATCACTAAATTCTCTCGAACTACTACTACTACTAATAACATCGACATCACTAAATTCTCTCTAACTACTACTACTACTAATAACATCGACATCACTAAATTCTCTCGAACTACTACTACTACTACTACTACTACTACTACTACTACTACTACTACTAATAACATCGACATCACTAAATTCTCTCGAACTACTGCTACTGCCACTGCTACTGACATTGACATCTACTCAACATGGAGTCTGGAACACTGACGGGTTCCTCTTGTGAAGCCCATTTGTATATACCAATTCCCCTAAACGCTGCCAATACGCCATTATACGGTAGCTGTAAGTTAGAAACACGTTCAGTAAGTTCTGTGGTCGTCTGGAAGACGTCAATCAAATTCATCTACATACGCCAATGTGCGTTTGAGATACGTTAAATATAGGTTCAAAGCACGCTACTAATAGGTTCAAAGCACGTTACTCGTAGGTTAAAAATTAAGTTTCGGGTATGCTAAACATTACCTCGACGTGTTTCGACTTATGAGTAACTTACAAGTAACGTGTGGCGGACGTGTGTAAACGATTGCGGAGCGTGCCGAGAACTTATGCCAGCGTATGCGGAACTTGTGAGCCATACATCGAGTACGTCGTAAAATTTTCAGCATGCTTGAAATTTCACGACGTACTAGACGTACCACGTAATATGCCAGCGTACTTCATTGTTTTTCATCGTGCTCCTAACGTCTACACAACTTACCCATACCGTATTCGACGTGTCCCAGCGTTTTAGACACATTTTTCATAGGTCGGCATACGCTGGCTAAATCGTCAAGGTGTGACTGCGATGTTGACACTTCCAATTTTCAGGCGGTTATGATTTAAATCGGCGTGCGGCAGGTTTTTAATAGAGAACGCCACGAGTTCGTCGGCGATACGTGCAGCGCATTATGACTAAGTTAAACTATCGTTGGGCATAGGTTGTGAACGCCGACAACAGGCTAAGCATTCGTTGGTATAAGTTATCTTTAACACAACGAAACGTTCTGTGCCCGTTACTAATACGTTATGCATAGGACCAACACGTTATGAATACGACCAAAACTTTAAAAAAAAAACCTCAAAACTTCAGCGTACGCCAACGTTTTACGTGCATTTTTATATGTTGCCATTCCTGGCTAAAACGTCAAGGTGTGACTGGACATTAATGAAGAAGAAGAATTCCTATAACTGTGTTTGGGTCTATTTGGCTAAATGAAAGGAAAAGCAATTTTCATTTGCTAATATCTTTTGTAGACTAGAAACCAATAAAGTCAACTTGGATAACAAACCGGAGATAATTAGTTTGCTCTATTACACACTCGAGCTGATACCTTAGCCAAATGAAGAAGAAGAAAAACCTTTCAAACCCACTGTATTTCGTTTGTTTCTCGGCTTTGCCTATTTCATATTGACAGTAACCCGATGTACGTGCTTATATAATACATCGTGGTTATATACCTGGTATCATTCCAATTGCATTGGGCCTAGGCGTAACACCCAAGCCTAAGGCCTGAGTCCTGCCGATCTGTGCTGATTCATGCAATGATTTTATTGGAGTGGAATCAGGCCAGATGTCCAGCCAATGCAAGCCATAATAAATGTAACAAACAAGCCATAATAAAGAGCTTTACTCATTTTCGCTGCAGTGGTTCAACAGGTTATCTTGGTCTTTTTTAAATTAATAATTTTTTCCAACTGTTTGTTGTTGAAAAATGGGATTGTCTACCAAAAGTACACTTTGTTGGAACAAAACGTTTTGTTTTATTTTAAACCTCCAAAAACGAACTGAGCAGTGAAACACACACACACACACACACACACACACACACACACACACACACACACACACACACACACACACACACACGCACGCAAAGGCCATTTTCCCCGCTAAAGCAGGGGTTAGCCTTGCGGACCCCATGACAATCTTCTCCACTTTACCCTGTTTTCTGCATCTCCCCTTCTTAATCCCCTTGCCCACATTTCCTCTTCCACCACATTTAGCCAAGTTTTTCTCGGTCTTCCCCGTCCTCTACTTCCGACTGCACTCATTTCCAACACTCCTCTCACCCAGTCACTTTCATCCTTCTTCAACACATGACCCAACCATCTCAACCTGTTTCTCTTCACAACCTCCATCACAGACTCTATTCCCATCATCTTCCGCAAGTCATCATTTGTCTTCCTCTCTCTCAACGATACTCCACACATCCACCGAACCATTCGCATTTCCACCCTTTCCAGCCTTTGTTGCTGCTCCATGTTCAGTACCCATGTCTCACTCCCATAAACCATCGTACTCCTCACACATGTAGCATACACCTTTCCCTTCAGCTTCAACGACACTCCCCTCTTCGTCAGCACGCCACTCAGTTCCCGAAACGTCTTCCATGCACATCTCACTCGAGCAACCGTCGAAGAGTCTGATCCACCTTCTCCATTCAGCATGTCTCCGAGATAGCAAAATGTTTTTACCCCTTCCAGCTTCACACCATCTCCAAGATCCAACTCAACAATTCCTTCATCTGCTGTTCCCTCGATGCACACCTTACACTTGAATGTAGCTGCCACACTGGTTAATGACCCTCTCACCCCACTACATTTTCGATAAACCCATTCAGCACACATTGTACACTGAATGGAGTTCACTCCGACACCCTTCCTGCACACAGCACACGGCCACTTCCCAGTCCTTTCGACCTCACCACATGCTTTACCACTTGCCATCACCTTCGTCTTTCCGATATTCACCTTCAAACCTTTTGCCTCCATACATTCCTTCCACTTGTTCATATTCTCCTTCAGTCCATCCATACTCTCTGCAATCAACACCAGATCATCTGCATACAGCAGCTCCCACGGTAAACCCTCCTTTACCCTCCGAGCCAGCACCTCCATCACAACTACAAATAGAAGTGGACTTGGTACCCCCTGGTGCACTCCTACCCTCACCTCAAACTCACCACTGTTCCCATCCTTTGTCCTTACAGCTGTGCGTGCTCTCTTGTACATGGCCATCACTACTCTGATCAACCATTCCTCCACTCCTAACTTCCTCAATGCCCATGTCATAACTTCATGTGGAACCCGATCAAATGCTTTCTCCAGATCAACAAACCCAAAAAACAACTTCTTCCTCTTCTCCATGTCATTCTCCTGCAACTGCCTTACAATAAAAATTGCATCTGTTGTTCCTCTTCCTGGCATAAATCCAAACTGCATTTCGTCAATCTTTACCTTCTTCCTTATCCTCTTCTCCAACACCCTTTCCAATACCTTCATTCCATGCTCCAATAACTTTATTGCTCTATAGGAGCCACAGTCCAGAGGGTCACCTTTCCCCTTCTACAGAGGGACGAGGGTACTCAGTTCCCAATCCACTGGAATGCGGCCTTCTTTCACCACCAGATTACAGATCTCTGTCATTCTCTTCACACCCCAACTTCCCGCTGCCTTCAACATATCTCCCACAACTCCCGTCGGCCCTCCTGCTTTTCTACTCTTCATTGCTCTTATAGCTTCCTCAACTTCCTTCTCAGTTATCTTCTCTGCTGGTCCTAAAACCGGGTTACTCTGGATGTTGCTATCCCATTCATTTTCTGCATTCAACAGCCTTTCCATATATCTCTTCCATCTTCCTTTAATTCCATCTGAGTCCGCAACAATTTGTCCCACTTCATCCTTCAAGCAACTCACCCCCGTCACATCAAATCTCTCTCTCGCTATCTGCTTTGCAATCCTGAATACCGTTCTCTTTTTACCCTCCTCCGAATCCAAGCGTTCTCCGAACATTTTCCTATGGGCCTCCTGCGCCTTTGCAACCTCTTTCTTTGCAGCCTTCTTGGCTTCCTTATAACTTTCATGTGCTGCCTCTTCTTCCACCGTACCCTTCGCCTTTGGCCATTCCTTGAACTTCTTCCTCTTCTCTTCAATCGTCTTTCCAACTTCATCACCCCACCACCATGTTTCCGAGTGCCTCGGTGGTCCTTTTGTCCATCCACATACCTCACCAACGGCTCCCAATCGACTATCTTTCATTGACATCCAACCACTTTCAAGCTCAACCACATCACCTTCAACCATACTCAGCCTCTCTCTTAATGCTTCCTTCACTGTCGCCTCTTTCAACCTCCACACCTTCATCCTCGGTTGGTACTTCACCCGCCGAATTCTCCACGTACCTTTCACCCTTATATCGCAGACAACTAGGTGGTGCTGCGAAACAGTCTCCTCCCCTGGGATCACCTTTGTGTCCCTGAGGTTTCCCCTATTTCGCTGACGCACCATCAGGTAGTCCAATGGTTGTCGTCAACCCACCTGACGTGTATGTAATAAGCTTATTATCCGCTTTCTGGAATTGAGTATTACAGATCAACAAATCAGCTCCATCAGCAAACTCCAAGATCCTTTCACCTTCTCCATTTCTCACACCATATCCATAACCCCCATGGACTCCCTCAAAACCGTCTGGACTCCTTCCCACATGTCCATTCAAGTCTCCTCCAACCACAACAACTTCCTCATCTTTCACATTTTCCATCAACTTCTCCATCGCACACCACAACATGTTCTTCTCTTCATCGCTTCAACCGACCTGCGGGGCATATCCTGAGATGACGTTCACCAAGAGATTTCCGATCACAATTCTCACCATCATCAACCTTTCACTCACTCTAGTCACACTCACTACACTGTCTACAAACTCCTCAGAAAACATGACACCAACACCATGCATGCCTTCCAGGCACCCTTGCCACATAAACTTGTACTTCTGCCCCTGCCTTCCCTTCACCATTCTCACACCACTTCCCTTCCACCATGTCTCCTGCACACAACATATGTCCACTCTTCTTCTGACCACCACTTCTCCAGATCTCCCTGTCATTGTCCCTACATTCCATGTACCAAACCTCAGAAACCGATCTCCACGTGGGGCATCAGACGATTGGTCATCATAAATGGAAAAATTTCCTCCCTTGCTTCGATCGGGTTCCCCACCTTGAGTTTTAACGAGAGGGGGTGAGGACCCCCACGGGGTACTTTGGGCTGTACCCTGCCCATCAGTTGTACTCTGAGCAGTGAAACTGAGTCATCAGAACTGAGCAGTGAAAGTTTGTGTGAATTTAGAAACGACTGATCCTTGTCATTGTTTTGTAACATCAGATTGTCATTTAAACTCGCACACGAGCCCGTGGTGGCAGACATGATGTGATGAATCTGTTGTGAATTCCCGATTCACTCCTTTTTCGTGTTTAATCATAGAGCGAGCATTTGTTACCAAGTGACTTTCAATAACAAAGAAAGGCTTATTAAGCTGGAGAGGGGGTGGGGGCTTAAACCTTCCATCCATCCATTGGGACCATACTCTGTGCAGATCGTTGGTACTGCCTATGCAGTCTCCTTGGCTATTGGGCATAATCCTGGACGGATCACCACTCCGACACAGGACACCAGCAAGCTGGCACTCATTTTGCCGACCTCGGAAGGATGACGGGCAGAGTCAAGGATCCTGGGATCCCAAGCCCACCACCCTAACCATTAAGCCAACAGCAAGCATGCCTAAACCTTAATTGCACTTAATTTGCACAATTCCGGATTGACGCCTACCTTAAGCCTATGCCTTAACGACACTGACGCACAGAGGAAGAAAGACCAACAGAAGTAGGGATAGAAGAAGATGAGGATGAATCCAGCCTGTTCATGATTTCACAAGGGAGCAGAGACTGAGAGCTTGGTGAACATCATCGATCAGGTCAACAGTTCTTGGTGAAATAACTGTGCTCCAGTTCCAATTGTCCCTTGTCTGTTAAAAGACAAATTCCAACGGCTCATCCCAAACTCTGCCTGCCTCATTCAAGGCAGATCACCAACTGCTTGTCTCCAGGACAAACTGAAAACTCACAGGCCATGACATCAGCCCTCACGATTGGCTTCTGGTAGAATCGTCTCTGCCCTGGTTGAATGAGAGGGGTTCAGACATGGGTTTGAATTTGTGACCTTTGATTGGCTTCGTATCAGACCATACCCCATCCCTTGATAGGCCATGCTCTTGTGTTCCAAACGTCCAATCAGGATGCGGCCTGAAACTTGGGAAAGTCACTGGGGCTTGCGTCACATGGGATGCACTTCTGAAGGACATAAGAAGATGAATACAATCATAAATGACATATTTGTCAGGTGAATTACTAAGGGACGAGGAGCTAACTTTACACTTGGTCTCTTGTACACTGATGAGAATTGACGTGACAGCGAATCTAAACACGTAGTAAAGATAAAACTAACCACACTAAACAGCTATTCCACCACCTGAGGCATTTTCGTTGCAATACAGTAAGACCCCGACGTTCACAGGGTATACATTCCTGGAAAATGCAGCGAATGTTGAATCCAAGAATGTCGGGGCATTCCTTCAATTGGAAAAAGGGGGATAGGTTTTTTTATTTATTTATTTTAAAATACACTTCTGGACTGGTCTCCTATATCCACTGCCACTGATATTAATTCAGCCTAGGAATTCTTCCACAGAAACCTGCTCTCTTATGCACAGACTTATCCCACCTCGTCTTCAGTTAGGTTACCCATCCTCCCCCTCTTAGTACTCTGAATCCTGTGGTGAGGCAGTTGTTTTAAAACAACTTGCATTCTCCTCCTGTAAGGCAAATCTGACCGAAGGCAACCTCAGATCATGCCACAAGGCCGCAACAAGTGTGTCCACTCTCGGGAGAGCCAGAGAATAACATCTGTCCATTCTCAAGAATGAGCTTTCAAACTTGTCTTCCTCCTCTAAAACCTGGTGGCACCTTGTCTAGTCCATCTCTGTTGTATGCTCTCCTTCCATCACTTCAAATTGCACCACCAGGAGGATGCCCATTTGGTATCTGGCTTTGGAGGCTAACTTTGAAATGTGGCTTGTCCAAGAGAGATCTTGTCTGAGAGCGATACCCAAGAGTTTTAGTGACTGATCCTCTTTGAGAGGGTTGGTGAGAAAGTATATGGGAGGACTTGTGGTACGGTCTTTTCCAAGAGAGAGCGAGCTAGTATGTGTGATTTCTCTGGATTGAAAGACATATTCCAAGTGTTTGACCAGTTTGTGGTTTTGTAAAGGTCTGAGGAGTGGGAAGAGGTTGCTGCCTGTCTGTCCGAAGGATGAGAGATGTCACGGCAGAGAGTGGAGTCATCAGCAAAGAGATTTGGAGAGATCATTGATGAAGATCAGGATTAAGATGGGGCCGAGAACACTGCCTTGGTGTACTGTAGCTTTGACAGGGAGGGAGATGAAAGGGTTGTATTTAGAGCCACATATTGGCTATGAGTGTGGAGGAAGTCAGTAACCCAAGAGTGGAGTTTGCCTGAGATTCCAGATGCAGACAGTTTGGAGAGCAAGGCAGGATGCCAGACTGTATCAAAATCTCGAGAGATGTCGCTGATCTCATGACTGATATTGGGAGTCTCCATCCATTGTTCGGAGAGTAGAAGCAGCATGTCCAAGGTACAGTGACCAGGTCTAAATCCGAATTGATGATCTGAGATGAGGCTGTTGTAGAAAAGGAATGATTTCACATAAATTGCGATTATGGATTCCATGACCTTGCTGATTGTAAGTAAGCTGATAAGTCTGTATTTAAGTGACTCGGTTTTCTTCACCTTGTTTATGTAATTCATTGATGTTGATGGATTTCCAAGTAGATGGAAGATGATCTTGGTGAAAAGGGCAGAGAGAGGAAGTGGAAGAGCAGCAGCGTTGGTTTTTAGGACACTTTAGCTGATGCAGTCCGGTCCAGTTGCAGTTAGAGTCGAGGGTTGTCAGAAGCTTTTCCACCTTTTCAGGTGCAAAAGACACAATTCAGGAGCTGTTTGATACGACTGGGAAGGATGTGTGCAGAGGTGGACACAAGATTTAGAAGCAAACACAGAATTGAGACATTCGGCCTTCTCACGAGTGGAGTTGGCTGTGGGGCCATTTTAAGTGAGGGAAGGGATGGAAGGGGAGCATACACTTGATGGACTTAACAAGGTGCCACCAGGTTTTAGAGGAGGGAGACAAGTTTGAAAGCTCATTCTTGAGATTGGACCAATGTTTTCTGGCTCTTCTGGGAGTAGACACACTTGTTGCAGGCTTTGTGGAATGATCTGAGGTTGCCTTCTGTTGGAATTGCCTTCCACAAGGAGAATGCAAGTTGTTTTAAAACAACTGCTGCACCTCAGGATTTGGAGTACCAAGAGTGGGAGGATGGGTAAGATAATTGAAGATGAGTTGGGATAAGTCTGTGCATAAGAGAGAGCAGGTTTCTGTGGAAGAATTCCCAGGCTGAATCAATACCAGTGGCAGTGGATATCGGAGACCATTCATGAAGTGTAAAAAAAAAATAAATATGGAAAGTGCAAGTGTGGAAACGGGTCACATTTTTAAACCGCAAATATGCGGGGTCCATGAATGTCAAATCTGCGAATGTTGGTGTTGCACAGTATTTCACAATGTGTTCCTTTAACATGTATCTTGTGTATTTACATTGTTTACTGTGAGACTTAGTTGTTGTAGAAAAATAAGGGTTACTTACTTGGGAGTTGATGGTCTTTTGAATTGTTTCTATATTGTTAACGTGTGTGTGTGTGTGTGTGTGTGTGTGTGTGTGTGTGTGTGTGTGTGTGTGTGTGTGTGTGTGTGTGTGTGTGTGTGTGTGTGTGCGCGTGTGTGTGTGTGCACGCACACTTGTGCCAGTGTAGGTTGCAAACCTGTTTCCTCGCTATCAAGCAACGTTCATCACTGCATGTAATGGGGCTTTCGATTCCTCTGCCTCCATGGCTCTCATCATAAAGGTATTTTATGGTGACAATATAGGGTGGAGGGAAGGAGGGTTTGTGAGTGTATTACTAAATGTAATTGGGTGGGGTCAGGTGGGGTAAATTGACCAGAGACTGGTCTGAGTTGAGTTGGGTGGAAAGGAGCAAACAGGCTAGGAGCTGGATTGAGGAGAAGAGAGGGTGTGACTGGTGGACTGGAGAAGTGATGGAGTAGTTTGTTCAGAGAGTAGGATGGAGAAGGGAGTGCAGTACACAGTGGAGTTTCAGGAGCAGTCAACATGAAAACAGACAAAATGGTTTGTTTGAGCCAAATTTATGCACTATTTAAATTAAATAGGAAAGTCAAACGACATTCGGTGGAGCGCATACCTCCATCAAGCTGAACAGTTTCTGGTTTATATCCCACTGATAGGCTGAATCTGGATCTGGACTGTAACCAAAACATATTCAGCTTGTTTTTTCTCCTACCCAACTCATCCAACAAGTTTTGTCATAATCTGCTTTAAAATATCATGCTATTATCATTTTTTGGTCCTATCTCTCAATTGTGAAGAATTAATTTTGAAATTGTAGTATCCGAATCCTCACCAAAATCGTATCTGTTTGTCCTTGTGACACACCCAACATATCCTTCAATTGACTTCCTCGACTTCCGTCATTTTTTTATGTATACTGAATTCTCTTTGTACATTACTCTTCCACATTTGCTTGCTTTTGATGCAATTTGAAGAGGAGCATTCAAAGCAGAAATTTTATCCGAAACGGGTGCAAATATTTACTTTCCATTCGTGTTCAACAATGACATATATCACAGCCCACCACAGTGTTTTGTCACATCCTGTACACTGCAATCATTTTCGACTTTCATATTGCATCTCACCTAACTCGTCTTCTTATTTATGGAGTGTTTGTTTAAAAAAAAAATCACGACTGGTGCGTCACGAGCCACCAAAAAAAATCACGAGCCACCTTCAAAGAAAATGAAAAGAAAGCCTCCATGTTGGAAATATAATCCAGAATATTTTGCATTGGGATGTACCTTTACTAGATCCAAGGACAAACCAAAGTCACAGTGAGTTATTTGTCGGGTGGCATTGTCAAATGAAGCGCTTAAACCTGCGACATTGCACCGCCATTTATCTACAAAGCATCCGGAATATGAATAGAAGCCATTTCAGTTTTTTTTTTTTTTTCAACAAAAGAAACGGGAACTTTGTCATCAGCAGTTTTCAATGCCTAAAATGACAACTTTACTTATTAGTGTTTTGAAAGCATCTTTCCTGATTTCGCTGAGGATTGCAAAGTCAAAAAAACCCCACACAGTTTGGGAAGATCTTGTGGTGCTCTGTTGTGTGAGAGATGTGTGTAAATGTTTATTTGGCTTTGAAGCAGTAAAAATAAATAATAAAAAATATATCTTACCTCTATTCTAATTTCAAATAATACAGTTTGTCATCACACTCAAGACATGTCCACTCGATTTTAGAAGAGCAACTTGTTCAACATATCTGAGATAAGAGATTCACCATTCAACTTGATGACTCCACACATTGCAAGTTTATCTCAGTTACTGGTTTACGTGCAGTATCCTTGGGAAGGTGAAATTGTCAGAGATTTCCAGTTCTCTAAACCTCTGGAAACTTGGACAACTGGTGAAGAAATCTTCAAAGCTATTGATTCCTCCATGTGTGCACATTCTTTAAAGTGGTCGGATTGTATCGGGATATGCACCGACGGTGCACGTTCCATTACAGGAGTGCACATACTGTAGGTGTGATTTAGCAGGTAAAACAAGTTGCCCCAACAGTATGAGTAACCCACTGCATTGTGCCAGAGAAGCTTCAGCAGCTCACCATTTGGAGCCAGAACTATACACTGTTCTGACAGATACAGTGAAAACAGTAAACTTTGTTAAAGCAAGGCCACTTAATTCCTGTCTTTTTGCTGCACCATACAATGAAATGGAGCTAATCACGTCCAACTGTTGCTGCACACCAAGATCCGCTGCCTATCATATGGATAAGTCTTGCAACAAATATTTGAGCTGCACAAGGAACTGGATGACTTCTTGACAAAAGCAAGCTACAGCCATGCAAGACGATTCAAAGACCAACTCTTTCCTGCTAAACTTGCATATTTAGCTGATATATTTAACCTTCTGAGTGATCTTAACCTTTCTCTGCAAGGCAAAGATACCAACATTTTGATGTTTAGCGATAAAGTGATGGAATATAGGATTCAGAAAGAAACTCGGTTGTGGCAAACTCGCTTGGAAAATGGAATTGTTGGAATGTTTCCGTAGCTCACAGAATTTCTCAGCAATTCTGAGATTGGATTGCTGAGCATCAAAGCAGTTTTGAATGCTCACTTTAATGCCTTGGATACGAAATTTGAGACCTATTTCAGATGACAAGTGGCAGTGGATCCATGCGCCGTTCTCAGAAGATGTCTTTTCGAACACAAACCTGAGCTACCAAGTCCAAGATCAGCTCGTGGATTTGTCACGTGATGGCAGCCTGAAGGTAAAATTCAGGGAGCAATCCCTCACGGCCTTTTGGCTCTATGCTGAAAAGGACTATGAAGAACTGTCAGGTGAATCAATAAAAGTATTGCTTCCATTTGCAACAACCGATGCTTGTGAAGCTGCATTTTCATGCTTAACAGCCTTAAAAACAAAATACAGATCTCAGCTCCAGCCAGAACATGACATGCATGCCTGCCTATCCACAATTTTTCCTCACATTGATGAACTGGAAGGGAAGATTCAAGCCCAGGGTTCTCATTAAGTTGGGTAAGTTATATTCATTCTTTACTCTCTACTTGTACTTGTATCATTTAAAATGTATATCAATAACACTACAATTGTTAAGTGTTGTACTGTTATTTTAAAACACTAATTTGAACACATTTAGAAGCATCTGCTTTTAGACAGACGACACAAAAACGCCTGTTATGCATGACATCACGACTGCAAATTAAAGTTGAATACAGTATTAGTCTGGTATATGCACATAAAAATTGGTTTCAAAATGTTGTGAAAAAAGGGGGTATGTGGTCTATAGGAAAACTAGAAGGGCCCTCGGTGGAGTGCATATCTCCTCCACGTAATACCTGATCCACGAGACCATATCGGGCCCAATATATTTTTGAAATGTCATGCTATGCAGTACTATATTGTTTTTGGCCCTATCTCTCAATGGTGAAGAATAACTTGAAAAATTAAATAATTCTCTTATCCAGATCCAGATTCGGATCTTCACCAAAATCGAATCTATTCTTCCTTGCAACATACCCAACCTGTCCACCAAGTTTCGTCTAAAATCCATTCACAACTTTTTGAGATCGTGCTATACAGGGTGTCCCTAAAAATGACATCATTTGAAACTTGAATATCAAAGTAACTACATGTCCCAGGCAAACAAAAGTAAATAGGCTTCACGTTGAACAATAAAAGATTTATTTATCAAAATTCGAACGAGATTCAGAGGGATGTAGATTTTATAACCATTTTCTCAAAACTTCACAAATGATCAATATGCGCACCGTCTGTGACACGACACACGTCAAGTCGGTGGTCCAGCTCCTGCCAAACACGCTGCAGCATGTCTTGCGTAACATTCTCCAGCGCCTCAGTGATTCTCTGCTTAAGTTTCTCCAGGCTTGTAGGAAGAGAGGGGATATAGACCAGTCCTTTCACATAGCCCCATAGAAAAAAAATCACAAGGTTTCAAGTCAGGTGAACGTGGTGGCCATTTCAACAGCACATTGTCATTATCACTGGCATGCCCAATCCATCTTCCTGGTAGATTCTCATTGAGATAAGAATTAAACATTCTAGTCCTGGCGCTGGTGGGGGGGGGGGGAGTTCGTGTCCATCACTCTTCTACGGCGTTACCTTGGATTTTCTTGTTCTATATACTAAGACCTTCAAGAAAAGTTTGGGTAACACTTCCAGACCAAGTACGTTTTTTCTACAGCCCCGGCCAAACATTTACGGTTTCGCCCGTAGTTATCTAAATTGACCATATCGGAGTTCGATATGGTCAATTTAGATAACTTTGTCAGGTCAGGTTCGATCTGTGACCTGCTACAGGTACCATGTAAACCTGTACTAACCTGTTCCATGGTCGGGTTGTCGGCGACTAAACCGTCTCCCCTACCAGGTTTTCTGGTGAGGAGGGTGTTTGGATATGGACACCCAGCAGGATTAAAAACAAAACCTTCAAAGGGCGGAGGAGCTCCTTGTGAGCCAACGGCCATCCATATCTAGTGCCCAACTGTGTCTGTGGACATCCTCCTGCAGTTGGGTCACTTCTTATTAGGAGGTTGGTGGCAGGATTTGCACTCCGGCCACCGTAAAACCCTTCATTCCGCAAAACGCAAAAACGCAAAAAAATCTGAAAACCCACTCCGTGGGAGTACCTCCTGTGCAGCTTCCCTTCGCAGGGCAGCTCACCGGATGACGGGATTGGGGCAAAGCCTTCGGGACCCCCAATCTTTGATAGGAGGGAAACCACGGGGTAACATCCCTGGGTCAGATTGCGGGAGAGTGTGTCGGAGTGGTGCTGAGGTGTCGTCCACCAGACGGCGGTCTCCTTGGGTTAACCTGAGGCGGTCCCTTCGGGTGGGTGCCTGGAATGTCCTATCCCTAAGAGAGGATGATCACCTGTCTCTGTTATCATCTGAGCTCAAGCGTTTGGACATCGGGATTGCAGCTCTCTCTGAGGTTCGGAGACCGGATTGCGGCGAGATAATGGTGGGTGGTTACACCTACTATTGGTCTGGTCGCTCTGATGGTTACCATACCCAAGGAGTTGCTGTAGCTGTGTCCAATAAGCTGACCCCAATGATAATTGAGGTAACACCGGTCAACGAGCGTATTATGAGATTAAGGATTCGTCACTCCTTAGGTGTCATTTCCCTGGTCTCTGTTTATGCTCCGACTGAGGCGAGTGATCTCACCGTGAAGGATGCATTCTATGCCACACTCGAGTCTGTGGTTGATCAGTGCCCCAGACGAGATACACTTCTCGTCTTGGGGGATTTCAATGCATCGACTGGAACTGATAGGGATGGTTATGAGGTGTGTGTTGGTCCCCATGGGTCAGGAACTATGAACCAGAATAGCACTAAGTTCCTTGACTTTGCAAGAAGTCATGGACTTAGGGTGGCTGGTTCATGGTTTCAGCGCCCGCAAGCTCATCGCTGGACTTGGTATTCCAACGCTGGCGGTGTGGCAAAGGAGATTGACCATGTCCTCATTGACGGTCGTTGGAGGATGATCCAGAACTGCAGGGTCTACCGGAGTGCTCAGTTCCTCAATACTGACCACAGGCTTGTTGTAGCAACTCTAAAGCTGCACCTTAAATCCTGGAGAATGGTACCATCCCAGCCGAGGCTGGATGTTGCCAAGCTCAGGGAGGAGAGAGTAGCTGAGGAGTTTGCGAACAGGCTGAGTGGACACTTGGGGGGTCTGGGTGCTTTGGGGGGGTCCTGAAGAGTTGTGGAGCGCCTTCAAGACCACCGTCCTTGATGTTGCCGGTGGATGCCTTGGAGCTCACCGCAGGGCAAAGAAGAATTTTGTCTCTCAAGGGACACTGGATACCATTGACCAGAGTCGCAGGGCCAGGCTGAATGGCAGAGCTGAGCTGTTCAGGGAGCTGAGGCGTAAAACTGTACGTGCACTGAGGGTGGACAAGGAGGCCTATGTGCAAGGAATCTGTGAGGGGGTAGAGCATCACCTGTGGACAGGTGATTCTCGTCCCGCTTACAGGGGAATTCGCGCATTACGTTCATCCAAGCCCATCCCTCGGAGCACTACAGTTCGAGCAGAGAGTGGTAGGCTCTTGACAGAGGGGTCTGAAGTGAAGGCCCGCTGGGCCGGTTACTTTGAGCGGTTGTACCAGGCTGATCCCCCAACTGTCGAGTTGGACGTCAAGGGTGTTACAATCCCTGTTGCTGACCCTCGAATCAACTGTGGTCCACCTACGCTTGTGGAAACACGGGCTGCGGTGAACCAGTTGAAACGGGGCAAAGCTCCAGGGATCTGTGGCATCCATGCCGAACTTCTCAAGGCTGGTGGAAATGCTGCACTCATGTCGTTGCATACAGTTTTGTGCTCTGCCTGGAACACAGGCATCATCCCAACTGACTGGAAGAGGGGCCTTGTTGTCCCTCTCTGGAAATGGTGATCGCCAAGACTGCAACAACTACCGAGGGGTGACGCTGCTCTCAGTGCCGGGCAAGGTCTTTGCTCGGATAATTCTCGATAGGGTTCGCCACCATCTGCTTGAGCACCAGCGTCCAGAGCAGTCAGGCTTTACACCAAAGAGGTCAACGATTGACCGTATCCTTGCACTTCGTGTCCTCACCGAACGCAGACGAGAGTTTCGGCAGGGGCTGCTTGCAGCCTATGTTGATCTCTGTAAAGCGTTCGATTCAGTGAATCGGGATGTCCTCTGGAGGATTCTTGGTCTTCGTGGGGTGCCACCAAAACTGATCGATCGGATGTCTGAACTCTACTCTGGTACTGAGAGTGCTATGAAGTGTGGTGGTACCATCTCTGACTTATTTCCAGTTGTTACTGGAGTTCGTCAGGGATGTGTACTTGCCCCCACACTTTTCAGCACTTGTATGGACTGGATTCTAGGGAGGATGTCGGAGAGATCAAGTTGCGGTGCGTCATTTGGGAATGTCAAGATCTCGGACCTTGACTTTGCAGATGATGCAGTCATCTTTGCGGAGACTTTAGACATCCTCTTGGGGGCCCTCGAGGTGCTGAATGAGGAGTCGGAGCCGTTGGGATTACGGGTTTCTTGGGTCAAAACTAAGATCCAGGCTTTCGGTGACATCTTGGATGCTGCTGTCCTGTCTGTGTCTGTTTGTGGTGAGGATGTTGAGGTCGTGGAGAGATTCACTTACCTTGGCAGTGATATTCATGTCTCTGCTGGCTGCGAGTCAGAGGTCAATAGACGTCTGGGTCGGGCCTGGGTCGGGTCGGGTAGTGGCATGATCCTTAGACCATACCTAATCCCCCCACCAAGTTTCGTCGAAATCCGTCGAGGAGTTTTTCCGTAATACTGTTCACAAACAAACAAACAAAGGGGTGAAAACAGTAATCTCCGATCTTCGATGGCGGAGGTTAAACATAACCTCCATCCTCCTTTGGTGGTGGACTTAATAAACCACAACTATTACTGCTCCCCATGTTCTTCTGAGCACCTTAATTGTAGAGTGGGTAAGACCTTGTTGCATTACCCTCACTTGTGTGGTTTCCATTACCATGGAAATAGTTATGACTCGTGAGTGCTCCAATACTCCAATGTCAAGAGCTTGGGCCTCCACCATGTTCTTATGGTTTTGATTGCTGCCTGGAGTAAAAAGTGTAACCCAAAACCTATAACAATGACTGGTATATAATGTCATTTGGATAAACTATTATATGTAAATGTTTGTGTTTTAGTTTCTGTGGCACGCTGGAATCCCTCTTCAATTCTGCTTTGTGGCCATCAGCCTTACTTTCCCGTTTTTGGCTATACGATCTCTCGTACTGCTACCTCGCCGCAACATCCCTTTCCCCGCACCATCAAGATACAGCTATGGGTGAGAATCTGGGATCTTAGCAGAAGAGTTCTGCTGATTTTGGGGACTGGGGCAGATTGTTGAATGAATTATTGAAAATTTACTAAGGGAGGGTTGATTTGAGAGGGTGTTTTAATTTTCCCAATGCTTTTTGAAAAAACAATAATGGAGGGATATTGTAATTGTGTCTGTCTGTCTGTGTCCGTCTGTCCATCACGCTATCTCCTCTTAAACCATTGTGCAAAAATTCACTAAACTTGGTCGTAATGATCACCACTTGGCACACAGGTGTGAAAGCAGTAGAGGAGGGTGTCAAAAGGTCAAATACCAAAAAATGCAATTATGAACGTGTTATCAAACACTTTTCAATGAAACTTTGTCTCGGTAATCAACATTGGGGGCTGCATGAAACGTGCAATGATTTTTTGGATTTGACTCCTGGTTCATGCCCCATGGGGTGGGATCTTCGGTTCACAGGGGTCAAAATGGAAAAACAAACATACAAAAATAAACCAATGTCACCCGCAGGGTGACCCATATCTTCCCAAAACGTGACCACATGTGACTTCTTTAAGGTCACACTGAGGTGAACAGAGCTGTTATCCACCAGGAGCGACTCCTTGAGGAATATCTGCCGACAAGAGATTCCGATGAGAATCGTTCTACAGAGTAACCATGAAAAATATGCTTTTGCCTCATAACGTCACCAAATGATGTCATAATGTCTCAAGCTTGACATATCTAGAAAGCACTCATCGAGGTGTTCAATTTGAGGTACTACACGATATGGTTCCTAAAACTTGAAAATTTGACCTTGGGGTCAAATATGTTTGACCTGAGGCGCTAACCATGAAGGTCAAGGCCAATTGCCACCAAAAATTAATCGGCTGAGCGCCAGACCATGAACTATATTCCCATGAAGTTTGAAGACGATCCGATCAAAATTACTCAAAAAATAAGGGTTTTGTCGACTCCCTGATTTGCGACAAAGTGACCTTGACCTTTGACCTTGACCTTCAAAATTTTATGCTGAAAGGGACCTCTATAGGCCTCTGATATGCGAAGTTACATAAATTTCCAATGATAACTGTGCTCTGCAGAGTGATTTATACGTGATTACAGACCAAAAAAACAAAACAAAAAAAAAAACGTATGAAGGTCAAGGCCAATCGCCACCAAAAATTAATCAGCTGAGTGCCAGACCATGAACTATATTCCCATGAAGTTTGAAGACTATGCGATCAAAATTACTCAAAAAATAAAGGTTTCGTCGACTCCCCTGATTTGCGAAAAAGTGACCTTGACCTTTGACCTTGACCTTCAAAATTTTGTGTTCTGAAAGGGACCTCTATAGGCCTCTGATATGCGAAGTTACAAAAATTTCCGATGATAACTGTGCTCTGCAGAATTTTTTTTATACGTGATTACAGACAAACAAACAAACAAACAAAAAAAAAAACATACAAGCTGACTAACATATCTTGCAAAAACTTCGTTTTGGCAAGATAAAAAAAAGATACAAGCTGACTAACATATCTTGCAAAAACTTCGTTTTGGCAAGATAAAAATACATTTCAACTCAATATTTGATGTTGGGTCATTCCTGGTGGAACTCATTTCCTTCTATTTGTTTGTCTATTGTTTAACAATCATGGGGTTTTACATGTTTGAAATAGATTGTGACCTTTGTCATCTGTGATATGAAATCCTTCTTTTCAATAGTTCCCAGTGCCCCATAAAGAACATGAGAAGGGAGTCAAATATATGATTTATTGCGAAGTCAAAACATGGAGGGTGTTCCTCATTTTCTCTTTGAATGCAGATTTGAGTCCACATGACTTTGCATTCTGTTTTTTTTTTTTTTCTTCATTATCTTAGGCTCATAGCGGACATACATGACATAAGACTGTTACATTAGACAAACACAGCCCCTGAGCTTGGGGGAAGTGCTGCCACTTCCCGGGGTACTCTGGGTAAAAGCAACGTCAACAATGGTACTGCTTTTCTCACTGCACTCAGTGTGGCATTTCCTCAGAAGGAATTTCTTCCTCCCCATGGATACCAACATATGGGGTTTGTCCGTGCTTTTAACCTTTTAAATGCAGAATGTCAAGCAAGGAAGCGGCACATACCCTTTTTTTAAAGTCTTTGGTACGACTGTCAGGGTTTGAACCACCGACCTCCCAGACTCTGAGCAGATGCTGTAACTTGGCTAATGTTACACCACCACCGAGTCTGGTGGTGATAGATCACAGTTTAGGCATCTGGTGATGGATCGGAGTTTAGCATACGCTTTTGTGTGGACCCAATATGTGAGGTTTAAAACTATTAGCTAAAGGTTATGGTTGAGGTCGAAGAGCTGAGTTCGTCGATGCAAGTTATTGTGAAACCATTTTCAACGTTTAGGACCTGTATTTGTGTTGGCCGATGGTTGAACATTTTGGTTTTAGGGCTGGACTCAGTGTGGGATAGGACCCAGCAGGATCACATTTCTGACCTTTGAGCTGGTTTAGTGTGGGATCGTTTTCTTATTTTATTTTAATCTTTGATCAATAATGAGGTTTGTTTAAGTTTTTGTTTGGTCTTGGAGTGGGTTGTGAGTGTCGATTGCCTAATGTATAATGTTGGTTCCATTTTATAACTCCAATGATAAGTAAACTTTTGAGGTCGTGGATGTGAATAAACAGACATGAACCTTAATTGTGACAAATGCATGTTGTTCATCAACAATGGCTGTGTTTTCAGTTTATCCCTCTCGTTCTTCAAACGACATGAGTTGCATGAAGTTGAGGATGGAGAAGAACAAGTTGAATTTGAAATTCAACAAGTCCCATCACCTACTGGTTCGGGTTTGTCTAAAATAATGCTCTTGTGACATTATTGTCATGTCATTGATGATAGAGTTGGTAAAACTGTTTCGAGAACAACAAAATAATCATTTGCACAATTCTTCTCATTAAAATTGTATCAAAAAAAGTCTGAATTGGTGAAGGCTTTAGTGCATTGGGGAGTCAAGTGGATGGTTGAGTTGATTTGGAAGTTGTGGAGTATGGAGAAGATGCTGGATGATTGGAGGATGAGCATAACACCACTTTTCAAACGGAAAGGGGATACCATGGACTGTGGAAATGATAGAGGGATCAAATTGATTGAGGGAGCATGCAATTAAAGTAATGGAGAGGATTGGAAATCAAAGTTTCAGGGAAATTGTAAAATATATATATATATATATATATATGATGTAGTCAGATTAAATGCACTTCAGGGGAACAGTGGATGCAATTTTCATCATGAGACAGATCCAGGAAAATATGCTCGAAGGAAATAAGAAGCTATATTACGCATTTATAGATCTAGAGAAGGGATCTGATGATATTGCAAGAGAAGTGGTGTATTGGTGTATGAGAGAGAAGGGTGTACCAGAGACGTTTGTGAGAATCGTGCTGGCAATGTTTTAGGGAGCTGGCGCGATGGTAAGGACAGTGAACAGGGACTCACAACATTTTAGAGTGGAGGTTGGTCTACACAAAGTCATTTCCTTTTTTTGTTTTTTTAAATACATGATCAAGGCTCATGGAAGAGCTAGAGCAGAATGGAAGGAAACAAAATTAAAAGGGGGAAAACACCAACAGCAGAGTATAAGTGAGAGTGAGATCAAGGGTAGGGGGAGAAGGACACATTGGGGTGAGAACAAACTGTGCGTAAGTTGAATTAAACACAGCAATAAGAGGAAATGGAAAGCAGGGGTGGAATAGAAAAGGAACAAACCAATTGACAACTTACAAACGAAAAGAGGTGAGGGAGAGGGGGGTAAAAATCACAATAACACAAAAAAGGGAATGCTGGAAAATAGGGTAATTTATGGATGTGTTGTTAATCACTTTTTAATGAAACTTTGTCTGGGCAATCAACATTGGGGGCCGCATGAAACATGCAAAGATTTTTTGGATTTGACTCCCGGTTCATGCCCCAGGGATCAGGAGTATGGATGGGGAATGACCTGAGGTAGTGGTGAACAATTGTCTTGAAATCCTGGAGGGAAGAATGAGACTAACAGACTGGGGAAGTTGCTTCCACAGGTGAGAGAAAAGAAGAACAAATGAGTGGAGGTGAGCAGTGAGCCTGGATTTTGAGAGGTCAACAAGAAAAGGGTTATTGGCAGACCACATGTGCCTTGGAAAAACCTGAGAGGGACAGAGCTAAGAGAGGGCAGAGTTTGCAAAACCAAAAAGGAGGTGGTAGACTACAGAGAGGCCATCAACCTTCTGCAATGTGAAAGTAACAGGCCAAGACATTTGGCTTCATTACAGGAGATTCCAATGATATTGAGGACTTTGCTTTCCACAACAACAGGAAGAGCAAGGTGTGATGCAGGGGAGCCAGCCCAAAGGGGAGAGCAATACTCAATCAAGCTGCGAATGAAGGCCTTTTATGTTGTCAAAGGTTCACATTTGCCAAGGAAAGACATTGCATGACGAAGAATGCCCAGCCAGTGGCTGGATTCAGGCCACCTTGCCGTTTTTCTGGTCATTTTTACTTCAGAGGCCATTTTTATGTATATGTTTAGGGTGTTTCTAAATTGTATTTTCCATTTTGAATGTAAATATAAAAATAACTAATGGACATACATGCATGCAATTTCCACAATCTTCTAGTCCAATTCAGTTTTTGTTGACATGTCGGTGAACATCCGCACCATGAGTGTAAACATGTCAGTGTGCACCATGAGTGTGTCTCAGAGTCTGATGTTCGATTTCAGTCCACGTTCGCACATGTCCAAAGTCACATTTTTAGCAAGTCACAACCTTTTTCAGGATTACTCTACACACTGGAGAGACACCTGAAAGGCAACCGTGCAAACAATAATTATTACTTTGAGTTCGGCTACAAAATGGTTCAAACTCCGTGCTTTTATGTCTAATAGTTGTTGTTTTAAAAAATTTTTACATTCAAAATGGGAAATATAATTTCCGAACACCCTGTATATCTCAACTAAATACATCTTTATTTTCTATTTAAGAAACACTCCAAGTTAAAAGTTGATACGTAGTATCACGTTAAAAAAGAAAAACTAATTACTTGTTACTTGTATTGAGTTCAAGTGTCTGCCTTGGATCAAACTATATCCACTCGTGTGTCTTCTTAGGGAAATCGTCTTTGTGGGCAAGTGTCCACTCTCGCCTTTATCTGTCACACTTCATATGGCTGTCCCTCCTCCAGTGCAGGCATTACTTGTATATCTCCACTCTCAACCCTTGGCTTTCTACACTGTCTGCAGGAGACATGGACTTGAGTATGTAGATTTGGCTTCTCTATCCCATTAACAACACTAATTTCTTTGTATTCCTGTTTTGTAGTACTGTATATTGCTTTCCCCTCTGCCTTGCTAACCCTTCTTCTTGTCTAACTCGTTCATATCCACCATCCTTTGCCTTCTTCCTCTCTGTTTTTTCTCCTGTTGCTGTTTTCATACATTTCTTTTTCAACCCCCTCCATTCTGCTTCGTGTCGTTTTTAGGTCATCTCTTCGAGCATGACCTAATAATATTGGTGTTCAGAGGAGAGGTGACGGTCCGTCCGTCCGTTCACAATGAAGTTGAAGCAGGAGATCTTGTCATTAGTGATCCTGATAGAGGTCGATGAGACGTGCACGATGGTATTGACTTTCAAGGTCACCGAAGGTGAAGGTCAAGGTCACGAGGCCTTTGAAGTTGCGAAAATGACGATTTTCAAATTCTATCTCCGCCGCCATTTCTCAAGCGATCTTGAATTTGATTGTGGCATATGAATCTATGGGACAATATCTAAATTTTGATCAGGCCGGGTTTTCGATATTCGCTTTCGTTTTCGTGTCACGTGACTTCAAAGTTGGCAAAAAATGCGAAATTACGATTTTCAAAATCTATCTCCTCCTACATTTCTCAAGCGATCTTGAATTTGATTGTGGCATATAAATCTATGGGACAATATCTAAATTTTGTCAGGCCGGATTTTCGATATTCTCTTTCGTATTCGTGTCACGTGACTTCAAAGTTTGCAAAAACTGCCCTACCTTCAGGAGGCTATATATTTTCTCGCAGAGATGACCGTCACTCCTGCACAGGGGTAATTTTAATCATTAACCCTTTGTTGTTTCCTAGTTTCCTGGTATACCACTGTGTTTGCGATCACCCAAAGCTGTGCTTGGATTTGTTCCCCATGGAATGGGCATCTTATGGACGTGTGTAGACAACGGCTTTTAAAAGGTGAGGTTCAAGCAATTTGCAATAACTTTCACTTGTACTATGTCGTCATTTGTGTTGAAAAAATAATGCTGCACCAACTTTTAAGTGTTTAAAATGGAATAAACAAATGATCAATACTGTGATGTGATGTTGCACCAACTGAGAAAATGTGTGGTTACAATTGCCTCGTTCTCATTGAAAATGTTCCATG
Source organism: Eptatretus burgeri (assembly GCF_056783735.1). NCBI lineage: Eukaryota > Metazoa > Chordata > Myxini > Myxiniformes > Myxinidae > Eptatretus > Eptatretus burgeri. The sequence goes on along the minus strand of NC_140961.1, from coordinate 21,143,325 downwards.
AGCCTTGTTCTTGTCGAGAAAAATAAAATATTGTATGCTTGCATAACATTTCCCTTTGTCTTTTCTAGTTGACACAAATTTTCCTTCATCTCCACCAGTACAGGAGAAGTTCATATCAGAACTAGAATAAGCTAAAATCAAACCACATCTCTTTTTGCATGGTAGAACACAGGTGTTTGTTGCAATAACAGCCAGACAATAGTAAGGCCTATGTTTTTCATTGTCAATTCCCGTTAAACAATTCACCACAACTGTTGCCTCCACACCATTTTTGCTTGGAGTCGCACAACTTTGTGTAAGCCAGGAAAAAGTATCAGCTGCTCCACTATAAGGTTACACCATGATGACCACCAAAAACTGCAATAAGATGAGTTATCTCGTCAAGAAGACAAATTTGCTGAAGGGTTAAACTTTCTATTGGTGTGGCGGTTGATTTCTGGTGCCAAAATATTCACAAGCGTCCAATCTATTTTATGACAGAGTTGTGACTTTTTGGAAACCAGGAAGTATCTTGAGCAGTTGCGTATATCAGACATAACTGAGCAATTCCAAGCCTAGAAATTTTATTCCACAAAGCTTGACCGATGAAGCTGCAAAAGTCTTTAGCTTTCGTTTCTAACACGCTTATACTCAGTCTTCATATTGTCTCTTACTTTATCCAAATGTTGGGATGGGATGGGGAAAAAATGGCCACTCCATCAAATTTGTACAAAATGATATGCTGAAATGCTACTTTAGAGTGAAGTGATAAGTCATGGATTGCTTGGCCTCATGGATTGTAAGGTATGACAAAATGCATAATTTACAGAGGAAAAGGTCTTAGAACAGTCTGCTGATGATATAATTGAGGTTCATATGGGGTCATACCGGCTGTTGAAAAGAGCATTCTGAATAAACCTTTCCATATACCAGATGTATACAATTATTCAAACAAATCATGCAGTATCTCCTCCTCATGCAAATAGATGTGATTATGTGACCCTTTATATGGCATCTATTTATTACCCTACACAGGGTGAGGAGGGAAGAAATTGGAAAGTCCAACATTGAGAAAAGGAACAGAAGGGATGAGGGTAGGATTGGAGGTACACTATATCATTATTGTGTATGTATAGGTAGGGAGTAAATTTGAGGGAATTAAAAGTGAGGAAAATAAGAGAATGTAAGACAGTAGGAGAATGAAAGGAGGTGAGTGGAGTTTGGGAGACAAGGGAAGGGAGATTGGAAGGATAGAGGAGTATGAGAATAGAGTACAATAGAAGGGAAGGAGCAGAGAAAGGAGAGTGGTGAAGAAAAATTCTGCCATGTGGGCGTACAAAATGTCATTCAAAAAGGGAAGGACAACAGGGCAGTCAAATTTCTGAGTGGTGACAGAAGAATCGGGAATATTGGACAGGATATTAAGGGAGCTGGGAAAGTGACTTTATGAGATGTATCATTGAGGGGGATGGTGTCGGCGGGGGGGGGGGCATGCAAATGACCCTCAAAATAATAATTTATTGGATGATGATGTCATTGGCATCCAGCTCAGGAAAAATGGTGTTGAACAAGTCAGAAAAAAACACTTATAGAACGGCACTCTGTCGAGCGCATGCTTCCACCAGGCTGAACAGTTTAGCTTTCATATCCTACTGATAGGCTGGATCTGCATCCAGACCTTAACAAAAATCTAATCTGCTTGTTCTTGACACTTACCTAACTCATCCATGAAATTTTGTCATCCTTCCAAAATTTTTTGAGTTATTGCTCGATATATAATTTTTGGCTTCATCTCTCATTGGTGAAGAATCACTAAAGAAATTTAAACTCTTGTATCCATATCTGGATCTTCACCAAAAGCGAATCAATTCGTCATTGTGAAACACTCAACCTGTCCACCAAGTTTCATCCGAATCCATCCAAACTTTTTGAGATATCCTGCACAGCCAAGCAAACGCAGACAGATAGGGGTGCAGACATAACTGCCATCCACCTTTGGTGGTGGAGGTAATAAAATACACAGTGACACCAACATATTCTACAAATGTACTACTACCTCTAACATAGGCATCTTCATGAAATTGTTACTATTGCCACCTCTGACAAAAATCTCAAAAGATGTCGTGATGGCAACCTGTATAAAGATGGTGAGGATTTATTGTGATGTCATTCCTACCTTGTCATTCCTTCTTTGTCATTCTTTCCTACCTTGTTTGGTTGTTTTTTTGGGGCCTCCATCCCGACATGGTTTTTTTTTTCATTTTTAAAAAGTGATTTTTCTGATTTGTGTAATACAGTATTGAGCAAGTTTTCTTTATTGGTGAATTGTTGGCCAGGTCATAATAAATGAACGATTTCTCTGCCAATATGGTGCAGAGGTCATACATTTGCCTTTGAGCCGTCTACTCTGAGTTTGTTCTTGTACCTGAATCAAGATTGTTGGACTGGTGTCCGTGTCACAGGCAGGACTTTACATCAAAAAGTGCACCATCTGTTGGATAGGACGAACTGGAGACCCCTCTGCCTGTATTGACTTCTAGTGGAAATTAAAGATCCTACACTGTCTTTCGCAAAGAGCATATGGTTATAACCAGCACTTTGACTAAATTACAAATTCCTTTCCAAAGTAATGCCACAAACTCTAATCACTGAGTTGGGCTTTGCAGGTCCTCTCGATCGATATATAATGCATGGCAGAGCTTGAACCACATCTTGGATAAGTAAAAGTACGATGACGACAATCAAACCCAATTCCAATGACAGGGTAGTCGCAGCTGCTTCTCTCTCTGCTGGCTGCAAAAGGACAAAACTCTGGGCTGAAAAATGGAATATCATTCAATCTGGGTAAATATCATACTCTCACTCTGTTTCTCTGGAGGGATCATCTCATAAACCACCAATATATTTACATAATCAACTGCTGTAAGAGGTTGAACCATCTGAATTTATGGGCTTCACCATCATTCAGGACCTCTCCGGAGTAGACGATGTATCCAAGCTGACCTCCAACGCCAGACACAGACTGGTTATTTTATGTCATGTTGTGTTTCATATACACACACACACACACACACACACACACACACACACACACACACACACACACACACACACACACACACACACACACACACACACACACACACACACACACACACACACACACACACACACACACACACACACACACACACACACACACACACACACACACACACACCGATGAGCCAAAACATTATGACCACTGACAGGTGAAGTGAATAACATTGATTGTCTTGTTACAATGGTACCTGTCAAGGGGTGGGATATATTAGGCAGCATGTGAACAGTCAGTTCTTGAAGCTGATGTGTTGGATGCAGGAGTAAAGACCTGAGTGACTTTGACAAGGGCCAAATTGTTCTGGCCAGACAACTGGGTCAGAGCATCTCTGAAACAGCAAGGCTTGTGGGGTGCTCCCAGTCAGCAGTGGTGAGTACCTACCGAAAGTGGTCCGAGGAGGGACAAACCACAAACCGGTGACGGTGTTGCGCGCCCAAGGCTCATCAATGCATGAGGGTAACGAAGGCTATCCCGTCTGGTCCGACCCGACAGAAGGTCGACTGTGGCACAAGTCACAGAAAATTTTAATGGTCATCACGGGAGAAATGTGTCACAATCCACAGTGCATTGCACACTGCTGCGTATGGGACTGCGTAGCCGCAGACCAGTCAGAGTGCCCATGATGAGCCCTGTCCACCGTCGAAAGTGCCTACAATGGGCACGCAAGCGTCGGAACTGGACCTTGGAGCAGTGGAAGGTCACCTGGTCCAATGAGTCCCGTTTTCTTTTAGGTCACGTGGATGGCCGTGTGCATGTGTGCTGTTTACCTGGGGAAGTGATGGCACCAGGATACACTGTGGGAAGACAAGCCGGTGGAGGTAGTGTGATGCTCTGGGAAATGTTCTGCTGAGAAACCCTGGGTCCGGCCATTCATGTGGACGTCAATTTGACACGTGTCACCTACCGAAACATCGTTGCAGACCAGGTACACCCCTTCATGGCAATGGTATTCCGTGATGGCAGTGGCCTCTTTCAGCAGGATAATGCCCCCTGCCAGACTGAACACAATGTTCGGGAATGGTTTGAGGAACATGATGAAGTGTTCACGGTGTTGCCCTGGCCTCCAAATTCTCCAGATCTCAATCCAATTGAGCATCTGTGGGATGTGCTGGACCGACAAGTCCGATCCACAGCGGCTCCACCTCGCAACTTACAGGACTTGAAGGATCTGCTGCTAATGTTTTGGTGCCAGATACCACAAGACGCCTTCAGGGGTCTTGTAGAGTCCATGCCTCCTGCAGGTCGGCGCTGTTTTGGCGGCACACGGAGGACCAACAGCATATTAGGCAGGTGGTCATAATGTTTTGGCTCACCAGTGTAGAAATTATTGCGGGCCTGGGGTTCGGTGAGAAGACCACCGGGGAGGGGGGAGCTATCTTGGGTTCCCACCTGACTCCCCGGAATTGCAGGCCATCGCACACGGATAATTCCATGAAGCAGCAGGTCGCTAACTGACCGTGAACGCCAATAACTCAACCACGTGACCTCGGGTCTTCCCGTCAATGGGTTAACCGGGTTACCTAATTAATCACGTGATTTAATTACCAGGGAACACGCCCTCGGTACGTCTTGTCCGAACCGGATCACTTTACCGGATTGGATGCAGCCGAGCGACACTGCCAAGGATGTACCGGCTAAAAGGAACGGATTGTTGGGAATAAAGTCCCGGCTAAACTCAGATTCGGACCATGCTGGATCAATGAAAGAGTAGACAAAAACGAGCTGGGAACATTTCTAATAATAATTTATTTACAAGCAGGCCAGGTCAAGATATGTGGCACAGTGAATCGTTTTATTATTGTGTGTAATGCAGGGATAGAAATAAATGTGAGATGCGGCAATATACAAGCAACTTTCAAAAGCAGACACAGAGCAGAGTTATCCCGATATAATTATTGTACAAATTTAACTTAAACGAGGACAGGCACCAGGACAGACACAGACACAGACGGACACACGGACATGGGGACACGGACACACAGACACGGACACACAGACACAGACACGGACACACACACACGGACACACGGACACGGACACACAGACACACACACCGATAATGAGGAGAGGAGATGAGGCTAACAGTCTCTCAATACCTTGCATGATTGCCCAATCACGTCACAAATATGTTTTGGGGGGATGCTCCGCTGGGCAATACCTTCCTGACAGCTGGCGCACTGTCTCTTGCTTCGTTGCACTTCATGCAGCTAGCGTCGGTTCAGAGAATGTGACGCGACCTTCGGGCGTGAAGGGAGGGACTTGGGTGGAGAAGGCAGAGTCGGGAGCGAATGGGCAGAGTGGTAGACAGGACCAGGTGAGTGGGTGGAGTCAGCGACGTGTGGACGGAGAAAGGTGGGAGGAGGAGGCAGAGTCGCAGGCGATGACAACAGAACGGCGTCAGAGAGATCGATCCCAGGCCAGGTAGATAACGGGACGAGCCAACAGCAGCGATGGGCAAGACACCAAAACTGGAACTATGGACGGCCTCACCACCCATCCTTTATAGACCCTGGCATGCAGGGTCGGGGCATTACCCCAAAGCGATAGTCACCCGAATCGGCCGCTCTGATTGGGCCCGGACCACTGCGTGGCCAGAACCGGCTCCACTCCACTTCCGGCAAGATAACTCCAAGCTGCGGAATCCTCTCGCTCCGAGCTCCATGATATGAATCGTCCCGCACCGATCTCCGCGACATGAATTGCCTTGCATCGATCTCCCGGACCGTGCCCCGGCTACCGGCCGAAGGTCGTGTCGGCCCCACATGCCCGCCCGAGCACCCCCGATTAGCGCTGATCAATGCCTGCTCCACGATGCGCCACGGGGCCTCGCGATCCGAACTGCACAGCACACCTCTGCCTGATCGCGGAGAGGCGAGGAGCCATCCGCTGTCCGTGGGGAACACCCGTGGCCATCACCGAGGACCGACTGTAAGGTATTAGGGTAAACCCATGCACAGATGGTAAGATGTTAGGATAAACCCATGCACAGACCAGAACAACATGTGTGCCATTCATGCCCTGCTCTGTGCAATGATAAGGTGTCACGAGCTAAGCACGGATCCACCTGCCATCGAGCATGTTTTGTTCAGTACGCGTGGATCCACCATGGCCCACGTGGTCAGTGCTCAAATTCGGCCAATTCTGCTATAGTGTGCGCGGAGCCAACCCCGATCTCTGTCAGGAATTGAGGGGAACGATCGGATATAATAATTAGATGGAGGTTTCGAATGAAAAAGAATAAAGGTGTATCAGATGGAGGGAAAAGAGGATGCCAATATAATTAAATCCAGAAATGGGTTGAAAAGAACGTGCCGCCCGTATCTTGCACACTTGTGTACTGTACAGCGTGGCATGGTTGTTGTTTTTCTATTATCAGCCTCTGATGATGTAGTTATTGGCACCAACCTGCCAGCCACGCTATCGCCGATATTGGATCATTTGCTTCTGTGTTGTGAAAAACAACATCTGTGCAGCCTCTTTAAGAGATATTCGTTTGTATGCCTTTTCAATGCAACCAGCACTCTCATCCCAGGTCGTTGTGAACGTCAGACGATCATCTCGAGCTTGCGGCAGACGTTCCTTTGAGGGTATCGCTGTATCCTCGCAGCTGCGCTGTCGATGCTTGTGTGGTGGTGTTGCAGCTTCCATATTCCCCTCCTCCGGCCGCGGCACGTGCTGCACGTGTTGGCCTCCGCGAGGACCCAAATTCCTATTTACCTCAGGAATAAGCAGAGAAGAAGAGTATAAATGAAGTTCGAGTGGTGTAAGCAGACTGAGCTATGAGATCCACACATTGCACTGTCCCGTTGTCCTGCTAGACAAAAGGGAAGGGACTCTCTGAACGTATATTAATGGAATAATTGTCTATGGACCACTGTATGATGGTTGCTATTGCTTTGGAGGGATGTGGTTCCCAGAACCACAACAATATACATATATATGTGTGTATATGTGTATATATATATATATATATATATATATATATATATATTGTATATGTAAGCCCCACTAGACCCCACTGGTAGTAACCCCATCATATTGCATATCGTTGGAATCCTCTTGCTCATCCACACAAGGTGCTCGTCGTTCATAAGTCTGAATTTCTAATGACCTCAAAGGCCTTTGTCCATGATGCAATGGAACACAATTCTCCACTAAGAGCTGGTGCTCCTTCTTCTCACCTCTTTCCTGGACACTGTGGATTGATAAGGTCTCAACATCATTGGCACCTCCTCAAAAGAAGCTGAAGTACATGTCCAACTGATCTCCCATCATGGACAGGTTAGTGTCCTCTATTTTTACTGCCTCTATTTTGGTTGTGCTCCATCTGTCATTAGAATGCTTCCTCAACTACACACATGCTCTTCCAATAACATGCTTGTTAAACTCCCAAAATTTGGACTTGCTGCTCACCTCCACTCTTTTGTTCCCCTTTCCTCACACTTGTGGAAATGCATTCCAAGAGACATACAATCCTAGTCTTCCATCGATGACGTCCTGTTGGCAGTGCACCACTTTCATGCCATCCTTCATGTCAACCCATCATCTTTTCCACCCCATGAACCCTCCCCTCTCCAAGCTTTCTTACTCACAGATTACTCCATTCTTTTCTTCATTTATCTTTCATTCCCTTGCTTGTTCTTCCATTATCTGTACGTTGCCTTTCTTCTTTCATGTTACCATCCTGCTCTTCTATGGGCCTACACATTGCATACCAAAACGTTATATCATGCATTCACTTTGAAGCAAATGATGTTTAACTTATTTGTGCACTGGGCCACACCATTGCAGGAAGGAAGGATGTTCAATTTGCTGGTTTGGGAAGCACCATCCCATCTCTGGGTTTGACATCACTTTTGGGCATTGCCTTTGCTGGGGTTGCAGCCATACCAAAGCTTCAGGCACAAGGATTGGCCTTTTGTCTGCAGGTTCAACTCGTTTTTTTATTCTATCTTACAGGAAGTTTAATTCTGGAAAAAATAAGCTGTGTTGTCTCTTTACCTGTCTAACTCCCTGTACACATATCTTTGTGCAGGTGATGAGCCGTGCTTTTCTTTATGGTGGTAATGCAGCTTTCATCGCCATTGCGTAAGTGTTTTATTTTCTCTTTTAACTTAGTCTTTTTTTATTCTTTATTTTTAACTGAATTTATGGTCTTTTTTGTTATGTTTGTAAATGTTTACAAAGAACATTATTCCTTTTTGACATTTAATTCATCATAACATACCGTTTTGGGAATTTTTTTTGTTTTGTCAACCTTCTGTTTCACAGTTTATTCTTTATAATATGCAAGGTTCTGATGTTTGAAAATATTTTTGATGTTGACATCCTCATGTGAACACAAAGGTTCGAGTTCTTGTGTTGTATTGATGTTTAAAATGTAGAGCTCCTCAGTCTGTAATAAGTGTCAACTTTGTAATAAAGAGAGGTGAACTATCTTTAAAGAACATTTGTAGGACCTGTCTTTTTATTATTGTATGTTTGTTGGTTTTTTAAAGTAAATAATAGGCATGCTTACCCGTAGCTTTGCTGACTGTTAAATTAAAAGACAGCACGTTGTACTTCACAAGCATTTTGGTTGTCTATAAATGTCGATGAGAATGTAAAATGATGAGCCACACGCAAAAAATGCATATTTATAATGCGTAGTTGTTTTACCTCCGCCACCAAAGATGGACTTAGGTTATCTTTTCACCCCTGTTTATCTATCTGTTAATTACTTGTGAAAATCGAAGATTTTTCAAGTATATTAGTTGATCTGGTTTGTGATTGTCTCTGTCTATCTGTGTTCGTTTGTGTGTATGTCAATTGCTCCAATCTCCATGAAACTCCACTACCTGGTACAGAGAGTGACAAACTGGAAGCCTATTTTTGTTGACATCAATGTCAAAAGGTCAAGATCACAAAAATATGTGAGAAGGAGACTCTTGGAAGCATCCAAGGGTGACTACAGGAGTATGGGGAAGATGCTGTCGACCGCAACATAGTTGGTCAATGGGACAAATGGATAACGTCTGCATGAGTTGAAAATGCTGAGATGTGCGACTGCCCTCGCAGTGGCAGGCCATGATCGGCATGGACAGATGTCAATTTTTGAAAAGGTGAACAACATCGGTGCAGATCTTTGCATAGCCCAACTCTTTCATTATTCTGCACATGCTTGCTTCACTAATGTCCAGTTGGAGTGACAGTTCTCTAACAGTTCCATGTCTGTCTGCTATAATGATGGTGTTCACCTTTTCGACATTGACAACCGTCCATGCTGATTGTGGCCTGCCACTGTGGGGCAGTCACGCATATTGGTATGTTCAACTCCTGTGGACGTTATCTGCTTGGTCCATCAACTAACTGTGTTGCAGTCGAGAACATTATCCCCATATGCCTTCTGGAGTCGCTTTTGGATGTTTACAATAGTCTCCTTTTCACACACAAATAATTAAATAACAGCACGTTGCTTCTGACGGACTTCCATGGACCCATGTTTGATGACTGCTACAGCAATACCACATCCATCCATCCATCCATCCATCCATTGGGACCATATTCTGTGCAGAGCATTGGTGCTGCCTAAGCAGTCTCTTTGGCTATTGGGCACAATCCTGAACAGGTCGCCACTCCGACACAAGTTACCAGCAAGCTGGCACTCATTTTGCCGACCTCGGAAGGATGACAGGCAGAGTCAACCCCACCTGGTATTAATTCACCAGCCGGGTGGGATTTGAATTCAGGATCCTCGGATCCCAAGCCCACCACCCTAACCATTAAGCCAACACCAGGCATAATGCCACATGTGGGAATACAATGTAATTATCAAAGTGTTGTGGATTTGGAAAGACCCCACAGAGTTGCATTTCACACATACAAGAACCCTGGAGTTTAGATATTTTCAGAGTGATTCCGTTTAGTTAGGTTACCCATCTCGTATCAGGAATAGGGATGTGCATCGTGATTGTAGTTAGAACGTTCCCCATTGTTCTCTTCCTCATTCCCAAACCTTAATTCTTCAACTCCATATTCAAATACTCATTCTCAAACATCCATTCTCAAGCCCTCATTTTCTGATGCCTGCACTCGAACCGCCATTCTAGTGTTTCATTTCCAAACATTTTTTCTCAAGCACCCATCCCCAGGCCCTCATTTTCCAACACCCACACTCGGGCCTCCATTCTCATGCATAATTTCTAAACCACTTCACATCACCAGAATTTCAAACAAATAATCGCCATTCCAGTATTGTGTTTGTCATAAATCCTTCACCGTTACGGCATTCCAGTCATCGTTGATGAAGCGCAGGGCTCCAAAAGTGCCCGCCCCCCGCTCTTCAAGGATGAATTTGAGCGGCTGAATCGCAGCGAGCGACGTCCAATAATTGTTGGATACCGAAAAGTGGATGTGTTTGGAAACATAGTCCAGGGACAATAAAAATATCTGATGTTTGCAGGCAGAGTTCATGTGCAGTTTGGCCACAGTCCAAGCCAGAAGAAGAGAGCAGTCCAAGAACAGTGCAGAGCGGGAATGCCACTGAGGGCTGAGTTCTGAACCCGGATCCTCAGGGAGTTCACGTTCATTTACCTCATTAGTGTTTGCATAAAGTACAAAGCGTCTATATACATTCACCTCATGAGTGTTTGTATAAAGCATCTATACAGTCATGCGCCGCTTAAGGCCCGGTCACACCTTGACGTTTTAGCCAGCGATGGCAACGTGTTAAAATTTATGTAAAACGCTGGCTTACGTTGAACTTTTGATGTTTTTTTTTTTAAAGATTCGAACGTATTCATAGCGACTTGGTCTTATGTATAACGCATTGGTAACTACACAGAACGTTTCGTTGTGTTATAGATAACTTATACCAACGAATGCTGAACCTGTTGTCGGCCTACACAACCGATGCCCAACGATAGTCTAACTCAGGCATAGCGCGTTGCACGCATCGCCGACGATGTGACGTAGCCTATTAAAAGGCTGACGCACAACGATTCAAATCATAACTGCCGTAGAAATGGAAGGGTCAAAATCGCGGTCACACCTTGGCGATCTTGCCAGCGTATGCCGACGTAACAAAAAGTGTGTCTAAAACATTGGGGCACGTCGAATACGGTATGGGTAAGTTTGGTATGCGCGAGTAGAACGCTAAATACGCTATCATAAGTCGTAGTAAGTAGAGTACGTCAAGAAATTTTGAACATGTTCAAAATTTTACGACGTACTCGGCATATGACACACGTTCGCATGCGAAGGGGATAAGTTTTACACACGATGTGCGGACGCTTACACACGTCCACAAAGGCTACTTATAAGCTACTCATAAGTCGAAACGCGTCGCGGTAATGTCTTTTTTACGCGAAACTTATTTCCAACTTATGTTTGACGTGCTTTGAACCAATTCTTTATGTAGTCCCAACACACATCGACGTATGTAGACGTATTCCAATGACGTCTTCCGGTCGACAAAAAAAAAAAAAAATGAATGTGTTTCTAGCTTACAACTGCCATATAAAGACGTGTTCCCAGCGGTTTTGGGAATTGGTATATAAAAATGGTGTTCATAAAAGGGGAACCCAACAGTGTTTTCGAGTCCTTTTTGAGTCGATGTCCATGTCAGCAGTAACAGTATTAGTATTAGTATTAGTATTAGTATTAGTTTGTTCATGTTGGCAGTAGTAGGTGAGTGTGAGGGGGAGGGTGTGGGTTATGATGGATCGTCCTTGCGTCCGCGTGTCCACGGGTAGGTTCATAGGCTGCCACTCAACGATTTAAATGGCTGCATCTCCACTATTGAAAGTAGACGCTTGCGCTCAACAATTGGATTTTTTTTACACTCAGCGACTTTTAAACGGTACCACTCAGCTAGTTTCATTGTTTACAATGAACGATTTAAATTGCTGTCACTCGCCTTTGTTTGTTTTTTTTTTTTTTTTTTTTTTTTTTTTTTTTGACGCTGGGGTTTGGAAATTTGAAACGTTTCTTCTGAACGTGTTAAAACGCTCAAACTCGACTATTTTAAATAGACGCTGCCGATGGACAATTGGAATCATAGCCAAGCTAGACATCGAAGTGTGAACATCCTCGTCATGCCGAAGAAAAGTTTGAAGAATGCTGCAAATAAGTGTCCTGGCCGTGGCCGTGGACACTGACGCAAGGACGATCCATTATACCGACGTCTTTCAGCCTATGAGTAACTTAAAAGTAACGTCTGTCGACGTGTGGCAACGATCGCGTAACGTGCCAACAACACGTTAATCATAGGTAGGAAATAAGTTTCGGGTACTCTAAACATTACCTCGGCGTGTCTCAACTTATGATTAACTTACAAGTAGCATGTGTTGACGTCTGTCAACGATCGCAGACCGTGCCTACAACTTGTGGCCAGCGTAGCGGAACGTGCGAGTCATACGCCGGCATACGTCGTGAAATTTCAAGCATGAAAAAATTTGAGGACAACCGAAAAGTACAACGTTTAAAGCCAACGTACAACGACGTATGGCAACGTACTACGATGTATGCCAGCGTGCTCTCAATGTTATCAAAACTTACCCATAACGTATTCAACGTGTGCCAGCGTTTTAGAAAAAAAATTCAAAAATCGGCATACGTTGGCTAAAACGTCAAGGTGTGACCGGGCCTTTAACGACGTTCCGGGCAACGAAGGATCGCATATACGACGGATCTGACAGCTCTGAAAAATTCCTATCGCCGAGTGATGTAGCCTCGTATAAAAATAGCACGTACAAATATGTACGCTGTACAGTACATAATACCTCATAATGATAATAAACGACAGTGTGGCCCCGTTATAATGCGATCGTTGAGGTCCATAAAATGTCATCGCGAAAAAAGCAGGGTCGTGCTAAATCGGGATTCAAAGAAATCGGCTTTCAAACTGAACCAATGTTTGCATGTTTACCTTCCAGCAAGTAAATTACCTTTGAATTGAAGAATTCCACGAATAAATCGTTGTTACAGTCGAAATTAAAATAAAATTAATTTTTCGTGAAGCTTTTTATGTTATTAAAACAATCGCACTGTTCCAAAAATATATATCACAATTGACAGGAGCTCGTTTCTTCATTTGTAAATTATAACATCGATGTAATGATTACGTATTCATAAAATCCAAACGCTATTTATTCATCTTTCTATAATCGATGCGAGAGGAGATTGTAAGCTGCTGCTAACAACACCGATGGTCGTCATGAACAGCACAAAGGTAAAACTAACGTATCTTCCGTCTCTCTTGGATGTGTGTTACAATTGCCGACAGTATTCAGTACAGTAACATTCTGTACAGGTTTGTATCCGAGGAGCAATAGGCTACAACATATAGCCGAGGTGTGTAGTTGTGTGTAAGTACGATGTTTGAAAAGGAAAAAAAAATGATGTTCGCACAATGACGACGTCGCTTAACGACGCGTTTCTCAGAACGTAACCCCGTCATTAAGTGGCACATGACTGTATTCGTTTACCTCGCAAGTGTTTCCATAAAGTGTCTATTAGTTTACCTCATGAGTGTTTGTATAAAGCATCGAAATTCATTTACCTCACGAGTGTTTGTGTAAAGCATCTATATTCGTTTACCTTACAAGTGTTTGTACAAAGCATCTATATTAGTTTACCTCACAAGTGTTTGTATAAAGCATCTATATTAGTTTACCTCATGAGTGTTTGTATAAAGCATCTACATTCATTTCCCTCATGAGTGTTTGAAAGAGCATCTATATTAGTTTACCTCACAAGAGTTTTATATAAAGCATCTATATTAGTTTACCTCACAAGTGTTGGTATAAAGCGTCGATATTTGTTTACTTCAAGAGTGTTTGTTTCAAGCATCTATATTTGTTTACTTCATACGTGTTTGTATAAAGCGTCGATATTTGTTCACATCACGAGTGTTTGTATAAAGCATCTCTATTTGTTTACCTCATGAGTTTTTGTATAAAGCATCTGTATTCGTTTACCTCATGAGTGTTTGTATAAAGCAGCTATATTCGTTTACCTCACGAGTGTTTGTATAAAGCATCTATATTAGTTTACCTCACAAGTGTTTATATAAAGCATCTACATTAGTTTACCTCACAAGTGTTTATATAAAGCATCTATATTAGTTTACGTCATGAGTGTTTGTAGAAAGCATCTTTTTATTTACCTCATGAGTGTTTGTATAAAGCATCGATATTTGTTTTCTTCATGAGTGTTTGTGTAAAGCGTCTTTATTTGTTTACCTCACGAGTGTTTGTATAAAGCATCTTTTTGTTTACCTCATGAGTGTTTGTATAAAGCATCTATATTTGTTTTCTTCATGAGTGTTTGTGTAAAGCGACTTTATTTGTTTACCTCACGAGTGTTTGTATAAAGCATCTGTATTCGTTTACCTCATGAGTGTTTGTACAAAGCATCTATATTGGTTTCCCTCACCAGTGTTTATATAAAGCATCTATATTAGTTTACCTCACGAGTGTTTGTATAAAGCGTCAATATTCATTTACCTCATGAGTGTTTGCAGAAAGCATCTACATTCGTTTACCTCATGAGTGTTTGTAGAAAGTATCTATATTAGTTTACCTCACAAGTGTTTATATAAAGCATCTGTATTAATTTACCTCGCAAGTGTTTGTATAAAGCTTCTATTTATTTGTTTACTTCAAGAGTGTTTGTTTCAAGCATCTATATTTGTTTACTTCAGACATGTTTGTATAAAGCGTCTATTTGTTCACATCACGAGTGTTTGTAAAAAGCTTCTATATTTGTTTACTTCATGAGCGTTTGTATAAAGCGTCTCTATTTGTTTACCTCACAAGTGTTTGTTGAAAGCATCTATATTAGTTTACCTCACAAGTGTTTGTATAAAGCATCTATATTAGTTTACCTCACAAGTGTTTGGATAAAGCGTCTCTTTGTTTACTTCAAGAGTGTTTGTTTCAAGCATCTATATTTGTTTACTTCATATGTGTTTGTATAAAGCGTCGATATTTCTTTACAACACGAGTGTTTGTATGAATCATCTCTATTTGTTTACTTCAAGAGTGTTTGTTTCAAGCATCTATATTTGTTTACTTCATACGTGTTTGTATAAAGCGTCGATATTTGTTCACATCACGAGTGTTTCTATAAAGCATCTGTATTCGTTTACCTCATGAGTGTTTGTATAAAGCAGCTATATTCGTTTACCTCACGAGTGTTTGTATAAAGCATCTATATTAGTTTTCCTCACAAGTGTTTATATAAAGCATCTTCATTAGTTTACCTCACAAGTGTTTATATAAAGCATCTATATTAGTTGACCTCACAAGTGTTTATATAAAGCATCTATATTAGTTTACTTCATGAGTGTTTGTATAAAGCATCTATATTTGTTCACATCACGAGTGTTTGCATAAAGCATCTCTATTTGTTTACCTCATGAGTGTTTGTATAAAGCATCTATATTAGTTTACTTCATAAGTGTTTATACAAAGCATCTATATTAGTTTCCTTCATGAGTGTTTGTATAAAGCATCTCTTTTTGTTAACCTCATGAGTG
Source organism: Eptatretus burgeri (assembly GCF_056783735.1). Classification (NCBI taxonomy): domain Eukaryota; kingdom Metazoa; phylum Chordata; class Myxini; order Myxiniformes; family Myxinidae; genus Eptatretus; species Eptatretus burgeri. The sequence continues at coordinate 21,127,726 of NC_140961.1, read as the reverse complement.
TATGTATAAAGCGTCGATATTTGTTCACATCATGAGTGTTTGTATAAAGCATCTATATTAGTTTACCTCACAAGTTTTTATATAAAGCATCTATATTAGTTTACCTCACAAGTGTTTATACAAAGCATCTATATTAGTTTCCTTCATGAGTGTTTGTATAAAGCATCTCTTTTTGTTAACCTCATGAGTGTATGTATAAAGCATCGATATTTGTTTTCTTCATGAGTTTTTGTGTAAAGCGTCTTTATTCGTTTACCTCACGAGTGTTTGTATAAAGCATCTATATTAGTTTTCCTCACAAGTGTTTATATAAAGCATCTTCATTAGTTTACCTCACAAGTGTTTATATAAAGCATCTATATTAGTTGACCTCACAAGTGTTTGTATAAAGCATCTATATTTGTTTACTTCATGAGTGTTTGTATAAAGCATCTATATTTGTTCACATCACGAGTGTTTGCATAAAGCATCTCTATTTGTTTACCTCATGAGTGTTTGTATAAAGCATCTATATTAGTTTACTTCATAAGTGTTTATACAAAGCATCTATATTAGTTTCCTTCATGAGTGTTTGTATAAAGCATCTCTTTTTGTTAACCTCATGAGTGTATGTATAAAGCGTCGATATTTGTTCACATCATGAGTGTTTGTATAAAGCATCTATATTAGTTTACCTCACAAGTTTTTATATAAAGCATCTATATTAGTTTACCTCACAAGTGTTTATACAAAGCATCTATATTAGTTTCCTTCATGAGTGTTTGTATAAAGCATCTCTTTTTGTTAACCTCATGAGTGTATGTATAAAGCATCGATATTTGTTTTCTTCATGAGTGTTTGTGTAAAGCGTCTTTATTTGTTTACCTCACGAGTGTTTGTATAAAGCATCTGTATTCGTTTACCTCTTGAGTGTTTGTACAAGCATCTATATTGGTTTCCCTCACAGGTGTTTATATAAAGCATCAATATTAGTTTACCTCACAAGTGTTTGAATAAAGCGTCAATATTCGTTTACCCCATGAGTGTTTGCAGAAAGCATCTACATTCGTTTACCTCATGAGTGTTTGTATAAAGCATCTATATTCGTTTACCTCATGAGTGTTTGTAGAAAGCATCTATATTAGTTTACCTCACAAGTGTTTATATAAAGCATCTGAATTAGTTTACCTCACAAGTGTTTGTATAAAGCGACTATTTTTTTACTTCAAGAGTGTTTGTTTCAAGCATCTATATTTGTTTACTTCATGAGTGTTTGTATAAAGTGTCTCTATTTGTTTTCCTCATGAGTGTTTGTATAAAGCATCTCTATTTGTTTACCTCAAGAGTGTTTGTATAAAGCATCTATATTTGTTTACTTCATGAGTGTTTGTATAAAGCGTTTCTATTTGTTTACCTCAAGAGTGTTTGTATAAAGCATCTCTATTTGTTTACCTCAAGAGTGTTTGTATAAAGCGTCTCTTTTTTACCTCATGAGTGTTTGTATGAAGCATCTATATTTGTTCACATCACCAGTGTTTGTATAAGGCATCTATATTTGTTTACCTTATGAGTGTTTGTATAAAGCATCTATATTTGTTTACTTCATACGTGTTTTATAAAGCATTGATATTTGTTCACATCACGAGTGTTTGTATAAAGCATCTCTATTTGTTCACATCACGAGTGTTTGAATGAAGCATCTATATTTGTTTACCTCATGAGTGTTTGCATAAAGCATCTCTATTTGTTTACTTCATGAGTGTTTGTATAAAGCATCTATATTTGTTCACATCACGAGTGTTTGTATAAAGCATCTCTATTTGTTTACCTCATGAGTGTTTGTGTAAACTATAAAACGTCTCTATTTGCTTTCCTCACGAGTGTTTGTATTTTGTTGTATTAATAGTATGGTATTAATTTGTGATTAGAATGATGCTGTTTTGAATGAAAATATATTATGGAATGAGTTGAGTTTAAAGCAGAATGAAGCAATTATGTATGTGAGTGTTATCACCCGTGACATTCGTGGATTCGGCATTTGTAGTTTCGTGATGGACATCCTCGTTACTTCTGTTGAGGTCAGCCTCACGAATTTTTTTTTTTACCCCAGTCCTTCACGAACCTGCTGTCCATCCCTGAAGTTCGACTGAAGGTGTCAGGAATGTGGAATTAATTGGTGCATACTGTGTTGTTCTTTTTTGAGATGTAGGCTCCCTCCTGTTCACCGCACATGTACCTCATGAGTTACAAATTAATATATCACCAATGTTACAAATAACTTTGTCCAAAAGATATGTTTGTATTGTGATTGGTGTCATTCATTACAACACAGTAAATCTGGAACTGAGGTCAAAAATCTGTTGAGTTGTCAGGCCAGATTAGATCTGTGACTTGCTCCAGGTATCATGTAAACCTGAACTAACCTGTTCCTTGGTCGGGTTGTCGGCGACTAAACCATCTCCCCCACCAAGTTTTTTTTTTTTTTTTTTTTTTTTTTTTTTTTGGTGAGGAGGGTGTTTGGCTATGGACAACCAGCAGGATTAAAAACAAAACCTGTCGAAGGGCAGAGGAGCTCCTTGTGAGCCAACGGCCATTCATATCTACTGCTCAACTGTGTCTGCGGACGTCCTCCTGCAGTTGGGTTACTTCTTATGAGGACGTTGGTGGCAGGATTTGCACTCCGCCCACCGTAAAACCCTTCATTCCGCAAAACACAAAAACGCAAAGAAATCTGAAAACACACTCCGTGGGAGTACCTCCTGTGCAGCTTCCCTTCGCAGGGGAGCTCACCGGATGACGGGATTGGGGCAAAGCCTTCGGGACCCCCAATGTTTGATGATGGGAGGGAAACCACGGGGTAACATTCCCGTGTCAGATTGCGTGCGAGAGAGTGTGTCGGAGTGGTGCTGAGGTGTCGTCCACCAGACGGCGGTTTCCTTGGGTTAACTTGAGGCGGTCCCTTCGGGTGGGTGCCTGGAATGTCCTATCCCGAAGAGAGGATGATCACCTGTCTCTGTTATCATCTGAGTTCAAGCATTTGGACATCGGTATCGCATTACTCTCTGAGGTTTGGAGACCGGATTGCGGCGAGATCATGGTGAGTGGTTATACCTACTATTGGTCTGGTCGCTCTGATGGTTACCATGCCCAAGCTGGCTATCGGTACCTGTGCAGGACGAAAGTCTGAGTCTTCAGGTCCTTGGTGCTTCCAGTCTTGCTCTATGGATGTGAGACTTGGACTCTGACTTAGGATATGAGACGGAGACTTAATTCCTTTGGTACCAGGTCTCTTCAGAGAATCCTTGGCTTTCACTGGTCGGATTTTCTGTCCAACAAGCGGTTGCTGAGATAGACTCAAATGAGATTTGTTACCTGCATAGTCTGTGGGCGTCAGCTGCGGCTGTGTGGACATGTGGCTCGTTTTCCTGACGCTGATCCTGCTCACCAAATTCTCTCAGTGAGGGAGTCTCGTGACTGGATGAGGCCAATGGGCCGACCACGTGCCTCGTGGTTGCAGCAGGTTGATCGGCATCTCAAGGAGATGGGGATAGGCCTGGAGGCATCTTCCTGGGGGATGGCCAGACGGAGGCCCCTGGAGTACCGGCGGAAAGTGGACGCAGCGACGCGCTGCTCTGGCGCATGCTCCAAACACCTGACCTGACCTGTAACTTAACTCTCTGTGGCGACATGTGGAGAGCGAGCTGATCCACGCTCGTTCATTACATAGCTCGGGCACTCAGTAGAGTGCATACCTCCACCACGCAATGCCTGATTCACGAGAACATATTGGGCCCAATACATTTTTAAAATACCATTCTTTTTTTTGTTTTTGGCCCTTTCAATGGTGAAGAATCACTTCAAAAATCAAATAATTCTCCTATGCCGATCCGGATTCAGATCTTCACCAAAATTGAAGCAATTCGTCCTTTCCACACCCCCAACCTGTCCACCCAGTTTCGTCTGAATCCGTCCACAATTTTTCGAGATATCGTGCTTTATATCGGTTTAGCCCTATCTCTCAATGGTGGAGAACCACTTTAAAAAATTATCAGATCCGTTTCTGGATTCGGATCGTCACCAAAATTGAATCAATTCTTTCTTGTCACACACCCAACATGTCCACCAAGTTTCATCTGAATGCGTCCAAAACTTTTTGAGATATCCTGCACATAGACAGAAAGGGGTGAAAACATCACCCCCTTCATCTTTGGTGGCAGAGGTAAATATCGTGCTCCATATCGTTTTTGGCCCTATCTCTCAATGGTGAAGAATCATTTAAAAATTTTAAATTAAATAATTATCATATCCAGATTCGGACCTTCACCAAAATCGAATCACTTCTTCCTTGTCACACACCCATTCTGTCCACCACGTTTCATCCGAATCCATGCACAACTTTTTTAGACCATGCTATATATAAGTTTAGCCCCATCAATGGTGAAGAATCACTTAAAAAATTATCAGATCCAGATTCTGATCTTCACCAAAATTAAGCATTGCTGTCCTTGGCAAGTCACCTCCACACGAAAAATATTTGAGAATGATTACTTGAAAACTGTGGCCAAAAATTGTGTGACAGACAGACAGACCCAAATGCAATACCCTCTCCTTCGGCAAGGGTAATAAACAATTTAGATTATTAATTTAAGTAGTTAAAATCTTTTGAGTATTTTGAGTTTTCACTCACTAAAGGAAATAGTTCTGTTCATTATCATGGTGGAAGCTTTTTCATGGTGACGCTAGTTATCACCTCCAGGGTGGAGTTTACTTCCTGCAAAGACTGACCCTCCTAAAGCATTGGATAGGACATTATCTTGGCTTCTGCCACAAGTCTTGTTTGGGTAACTACTGTCTAGCACCCTCTTTTTGTTGAGTACTGTACCTACCTTTTGTCGTCTTGGGCCTTGAGCTCGTGACTTGAATGTCGCCAGAGTAAATCGTTTTCAACCATGTTGTTTCTTGCTGTGAGCACTTTATCCTTCAGCATGAGTCACCCCTAAGTTTTTTTTTTTTTTTTTTTTTTTTTTTTTTTTTTTTAGGGGTTTGACTACAAATCTCTGCCCATGTGACTGTTTTCAGGTTCCCATCAATTCACTTTGGAAAGTTGTTTGGCCTCATGATGTCAGCTTCAGCAATCCCCTTGCTCCTCCAGTTGCCTTTGGTTTCTTTCAGCAAGGAGCATCCACACATGGTAAGTAGGCCAGTTGACCCATCATACCTTCATCATATTGACACCCTGTTGATTTAATTATGTTGTATGTCCCAACTCGATTCTTACCCTGAATATAATCCAATTTTACCATCCACATCCCTCCATAGTTTAGTGAATATCCTAGTTGGTCTCCTGCTAAGGAATTTGGTGAGATTACCAGAACACAATGGCCACAATGTCCTGCATCTTAATGTTCATGACACATGGCTTTTCCTGCAGACTGCACCAGAATGGTAACTTTATTCATATTCAAATCCACACAAGAACAAATCTGACACGACCGCTCGGAGGCGACCACGCTACCAAGTTTATTCTACCTTCAGTGTTTGTCGACATTTATCCACCAAGTAACCCACATTTACCTCTCTACCTTCACCAAGTAACCCACGTTTGTCATTCTTCCACCAAGTAACACACATTTACCTCTCTACCTTCACCAAGTAACCCACATTTGTCATTCTTCCACCAAGTAACGCACATTTACCTCTCTTAATATGCCAAACTACTGAGGCCATTTCCACTCACTTTTTCCTGCTGACTAGTTCATGATTTACCACACCCTTTATGTTTGTTTGAAAGATATAATTGTCATGGATAATTTGTTCATTATTTAACTGACAATAAGTTGGTGCAAATAGTTACAGTGCCTTCAGAGATTATTGACACCCCTCAACTTTTGTCGCATTTTGTTGTTATAACCTGAATTTAAAATGGATTCAATTTAAATTTTTTGTCACTGATCTACAGAAAATCCCCCATAATGGCAAAGTGAAAACATGTGTTTTTTTGTTTTTTTAAAATACAAATTCATTAAAAATTAAAAGCTGAAATGTCTTGCATCAATAAATATTCAACCCCCAAAGTCAATACTTTGTAGATGTGCCTTTGGCAGCAAATCAGCTTCGACTCTTCTTGTGTATATCTGTATCAGCTTTGCACATCTGTATTTGGGGATTTTCTCCCATTCTTCCTTGCAGAGTTGCTCAAGCTCTGTCAAGTTGGATGAGGCGTGTCGGCAAACAGCAATCTTCTGGTCTTTCCACAGATTCTCAATGGGATTCAAGTCTGGGCTTTGGCTGGGCCACTCAAGTACTTTCATGTTCTTGTTCTGAAGCTATTCCAGTGCTTTGGTTGTATGCGCCATTCATTGTTCCATGTATCCTTACAAGTCTTCCAGCCCCTACCACTGAAAAGCATCCCCATAGCATGACTCTGTCACCACCATGCTTCACGATAGGGATCTTCTGTTCTTGCGTATGGCAGCTTTGGCTGCCGGGTAGCTATCATTTCTTGGAGCACAGCTGTGCCGCTGATGCTGTACACTGGTACTCATTTCGCCAACCTTGGTGGGATGACAGGCTGAGTCAACCCCACCTGGTGATAAATCGGCAGCCAACGGGGCACAAACTCAGGACCCTAGGACCGTAGCATCCCAAGCCAGCCACCCTAACCACTAAGCCAACACCAGGGTTACAGTAGGGATGCTGTTGGATGGGTGATGAGCTGTGCTCGGTTTCCGCCAGATGTAGCGCTTTGCATTCAGACCAAAGAGTTCAATTTTCGTCTCATCAAACCACACTCTTTTGCCTCATGCTCTCAGAGCCTTTCACGTGCATTTTTGCAAACGACAGGCATGTTTTCATGTGCCTTTTTCTCAGGAGTGGTGTCCGTCTGGCCACTCTCCCATAAAGCTTAGATTTGTGAAGTGCTGCAGAGACTGTTGTCCTTCCGGCAGGTTCTCCCATCTCAGCCAAGGAACTCTGTAGATCTGTCAGTGGTCATTGGGTTGTAGGTCACCTCACTGACCAAAGTCCTTCTTGCCCAGTTGCTCAGTCTGGTCAGATGGCCAGCTCTAGGAAGAGTCTGGGTAGTTCCATATTCTTTCCATTTCCTAATGATGGATCTCACTGTGCTCTTGGGAACTTTTAACTCAAGAAATTGTTTTATACCCTTCCCGAGATCTATGCCTCCTCACAATTTTATATTGGAGTTATACGGACAGTTCATTGGACTTCATGCTCGAGTTTCTGCTCTGACATGCACTGTCAGCTGTGGGACCTTATTATAGAAAGGTGTGTTTATTTTAAAATCATGTCCAATCAATTGAATTGGCCACAGGTGGACTCCAATCAAGTTGTAGAGACATCTCAAGGATGATCAAAGGAAATTGGATGCACCTGAGCTCATTTTGAAATGTCAGCAAAGGTGTTGAATACTTATTGATGCAAGACATTTCAGCTTTTAATTTTTTTAATTTTCTAAAAACTTGTATTCACTTTGTCATTCTCGGGTATTTTGTGTAGATCGGTGACAAAAAATTTAAATTTTATCCATTTAAAATTCAAGCTGCGACACAACAAAACGTGACAAGCGTCGAGGGATGTGAACACTTTCTGAAGGCACTGTGTATATGTATATGTATATGTATGTGTATATATATATATATATATATATATATATATATATATATATATATATATATATATATATAACCAAAATCTTTGTGTTTAACTTTGTTTTTCTTGCTTTATCCTCTTTCGTATTTACTCACGATTCACATCCTTCAGGTCAATCTTCTTCCACATCTGTATGGGTCTACCCCAACCCCACCCCCACCTTTCTGGTTCTCAGTCAACACCTCCACCCCTCTTTCCAGGTCACTTCCACTGCACCACCCACTTCCCAGGTCTCTGTCCCTCCCTACTGGACATCTACTGGGTCTCTGTCATCCCCCCAATCCTAGGTCTTGATGGTCTCCATTCCCCATCTTCCCCAGTCTGTCATTCACCCTTCCTCTCTCCCACCCTCCCCACCATCACTCTGCTCCAATACAGTAGAGACTTTAAATGTGGTAAAACTACCGAAGTTCTTGGAAATGACACCTTGCACAGGTGAACACTCCGAACCATTCGCCTCCTTTCAGTGATCATGCACAGGCGCACTTCGCACTGTGCTTCTCCAAAATGGTTCAAGTGTATAATGTTGTTGATGGCGTTATTGCAAGTTTATGGAACGCTATTTTACCGCTAATTTTCGCAAATGCTTTTTGGACATGATTTCACCATCCTTGTCGGAAATGAGGGCAGAGCTGGCTCGGATCCTTGGCATCTGAAAATCTCAGCCTTTTCGTACAGCAAAAGCTCTCTACCTTAGCCTTTCCTTTTGCTGTTATAACCTTTGGTATGTTTATGAAATTGACATCATTAGGCACTTGGTGTCTGTTTCTTACTCGAAGTTGCTTGCGTACAGCACTTTCTTTGTGCGTCGTTTCTACGATGATGACGCCGAAGTAAATTCGGCAAAGATAGCATCATTGGAAGAAGCCCAAAAGTGTTAGTTAGGCTGTGGTCACAAGAAAATGTTGAAACAACACAAGGCATTCATGGCCAAAATATTTCTGACATGGTCCTTCTTTTTATTATTATTATTATTATTATTATTATTATTATTATTATTATTATTATTGTTGTTTGTTTATTTCTTCTTTTATTTATTACAACTTCTCTTTTCCATGTTGTATCAACATTCCTCGGAAGCAGGTTCGATCAACTAGAATACATTTTGGGTTCATAACCATCTTTAAAAGTTTGCCAAAAACACCTTTATTCCTCTACTCTTCTGCCGTCCAGTGGTTTTTAATGAGCAAATTTAAACTTTGCTCAATACTTTCCTGGGCCAAGGAGTCTATTTGTGTTGAGGACAAGCATGTTGAATTAAAGGGGTCTTTTAAGAAGCACACTTATGCCACATAAACTTGGCAGTTTCAAGATATTGTGGGTTAAACTTTGAGAACAGCCATTCATTATAAGCAAGGTGTGTTGAGCGACGGTTCCTACGGCAGTAATGCACGTCCTCCCAGTTTCGTACCATGCACATAAATGCCTTGTAAGACGTGGACAGTCAATTGGTTGAGGTTTTATGACCATGTAACCACACTTTCCACTCGAAGTATTTTGTGCATGACAATTCCCTTCTTCTTGTTCATTTTAAATGCATGTATACTGCTTCATATCGTTGCATGGATTTTTTAATTAAAACTTATTTTTTAACGATTTTACATTGCTTATTGTTTGCTTAGTGACTTGTGATTTTTTTATTTTTTGTATACACTGTGGAGGCTCATATAAGAGCTAAAATTATGCAGAGGTGGCCAACATAGACTCTCTTTGTGAATCCTCACTTGTAATACACTGCAAGTTTGACTTGTAGGCGTCTACATCTCGAGACTTGTCACAACAAAGTGAAGTTTGAAGTTTAATTGTCGGCTTCGCGGTTTCCCCCGAGGAAAGACTTGGTGGAGTAATCGTATTGTTAATGAAAACCTCAGGAAGGAATGTCTTCCAGCAATGTAGGCTTGGAGGTCTAAATTGAAGATTTTGTTCATGTTGTATTTCAGGGGAAAATGATTGCTTTATTATAAAATTGGTCTGTGGTGACAGGAAGGTGCATGCCTTTTTCATGCCTCCACCGCCGAAGTTGCTGGAGGAATTATGTTTTCGGGTTGTCCGTCCGTCCGTGATAGGATTTAATTACCACGATAACTTAAGAACGGCTGAAGGGATCAAAGTGACACTTGGTATATATATATATATATATATATATATATATATATATATATATATATATATATATATATATATATATATATATATATATATATAATGCATAGATGAACTGATTAGATTTTGGAGTCGAGAGGTCAGAGCACAGGTCATGTTCGGAAAAAAAAATTATGTTACCTTGCTTGCTAAGTTGTGAACCAGTGATTGGATTTTAACCAAACTTGATAAAAGTTTTTTTTGTATACCTTGTCGAGGCTCGTATGAGAGCGAACACACAACGCACAGCAAGGGGGGCATGAGACAAGAGGGGCAGAGTGGAAAGGACAAAACAGTGGGGAACGGAAACATCAGGAGATCTGTGAAAGGGAGAGGGTTGGGGTGGGGAACATGGGGGATACAAGAAGGACACTACTGGGACTTTCAGGAAGGAAAGCAGGGAAGTTGAAGGAGGTGGGTTTGGGGTGGATTAACGGGGGTAGAAAAGTTTGAGGATTTGGATGGGGGACGATAAAAGGTGGTGGTGAACAGTTGTTTTGAAGGCCTGGAGAGAAGAATGGGATTGAATAGAGTGTGGGAGTTTATTCCAAAGGTGGGAAAAAAGAGGAATGAAAGAGTGAAGGTGAGCAGTGATTCGTGATTTTGGTAGTTTTACCAAAAGGGGGTTCTTGGCGGACTTTGAGCGCCCTGCGGAAATATGGTGGGGACAAATGAGACAGAGCAGGGGTGGGGGGGGGGAGCGAGACTGGAGAGCAGAGGAGACGGTAGAAGACAGAAAGACCACCGACCTGCCTGCGGTGAGAGAGTGAGAGGCCCAAAGACTCAGCCTCATCACTGAAGATGCAAATGATCCGAAATGCCTTGGTTTCCACAGCGTGAAGCCGAGAAAGGTGGGAGGCAGGAGCAACAGCCCAGAGGGGAGAGCATTACTCCATCAGGCTGCAGACGAAAGCTTTGTAAGTGGTCAGGAGCTCAGGTGGGCCGAGGAAGGGCTTTGCACGATGGAGGATTCCCAGTCGGCGACTGGCTTTGGAGGCCAGGTTGGAAATGTGGCTTTCCTAGGAAAGATCATGGCAGATCGTGAGACCCAGAAGCTTGAAAGAAAAGACTTCTTCCAGAGGATTGTTGAGAAAGTGGATGGGGTGGTTTCTAAACGGTCCTTTCGGAGATACAGAGTGAGAGTGTGAGATTTGTCTGGATTGAAAGACATGTTCCACGTGTTGGACCAGTTTGTGATTTTATCCAGATCTGCAGTGAGCGAAGAAGCTGCTGCTTGCCGATCTGAAGGATAACATGATACGACAGAGGGTGGAGTCATCAGCAAAGAGATAAAGAGGATTTTCAAGAGAGTCGGAGAGGTCATTGATGAAAACCAGAAAAAGATTGGGGCGCAGAATGCTGCCTTGAGGAACTCCAGTCTGGACAGGTAGAGGGGATGAAAGAACTTCATTTAGGGTCACACGTTGACTGCGACAGGAGAGGAAGTCTGCGAGCCATGAGTGGAGATGGCCTTGGATACCATAGGAAGAGTTTGGTGAGCAGGGCAGGGTGCCAGACCGTGTCAAAAGCACGCGATATGTCTTGGGATATGGCTCTGATTTCATGTCCGGCATTGAGGACCTCCATCCATTGTTGGGAGAGCAGAAGCAGCATATCCAGGGTAGAGTGACCTGGTCTGAAACCAAATTGATGATCGGAAATCAGGCTATTGGAGAAGAGGAAGGATTTAATGTCTGAAGCGATGATGGATTCCATAACCTTGCTGATGATTGGGAGAAGGCTGATTGCTCTGTAGTTGCAGGGATCTATTTTTGCACCTTTTTATGCAGGGCAGTAATGTTTGCTGATTTCTAAGCAGATGGCAGATGACCTTGAGCAAATGAGAGGGTGAATAGAACAGAGAGAGGGTGAGCAAGAGCAGGTCATGATGTAAAGCAGAGGAGCAGGTAATGTATGTGTTATGATATAAAGATGAACTGATTCGATTTCAGGATCAAGATGTCAGAAGTCATGTCAGGTAAATATGTGATACTTGAGAACAGCTGAAGGGATTTAAATCGAACTTGGTACAAGTATTATCATGATGTCATCATGTGAGCAGAGGCATATTGGTTGATGTCATGACATCGAAGAATGCCGTCCGTTCTCATTTACTCTGAGTGTACATGATATGGGATTCTGGATGCAATCTTCTGAAAATTGGTGTTTCGTCTAAGAATGCACTAACCACCCCCATTAGCCCCTCTCCCCCTCCCCCACAGTTTTTGTTTTCAAGCTGTCCAACCACCCCTCCCCTCCCCCTTCCCACTTTTCAGTTGATGGATCTGTGCCTGCCTTGAAGTGGAATTTGAATTTCAAATGTTCATTTGGAGCCATTTGGGTTGAACCCAGTTCGGTAGTACGTGATTACTCTTAAATCTTTCATCTTGGTTCTCCACTGGCAGAACGTCACATCATGGAGTACCATGTATGTTCGTTCTTCAGGAGCAGGGACAAGGACCTGAATTTTCCATCCATTAGCATTTGCTTGTGGATATGAAAAATCCCATGGTGCTTTGTGAAAAGAGCATGTAATTGTGCATCAGTACTTTGTGTGATGTCACCAAGTTTGAATGCAAAACGTATTGTTGCGGTTCTCGGAACCGCATGCATCCAACACATAGTGGTCCCAAGACAGTTATTCCATTAATATACATGTAGATAGATGCTTCCCTTTTGTCTAGCGGGACAACAGGGGCGTTCTTTGCGAGGATCTCAAAGCTAGGTTTGCTTTCATCATTCCTTCTTCATTTCATTTGTTACTTAATTCCTACTCTTCTTTTCTGATTATTCCTGAGGTAAATCTGAGCCACATGCGCCCTTCGCTGTGAGATGGGCCCTCAGCGAAGGCCAAGCAGGCATTACACTGGACACCCCTCTGTAGAAAGCACACTCAACACGACGCCCACGCTGCACGAAACACGTACCGAGGCGACGGAAGAAACAGCACCTTAGGGGCGCTCGAACACGACATGAGCATCGACGGCACAGAGCTCCCGTCCTCAAGCGATCCCTCCATCGAGGCCGGTAATAGTAAAACGGCAACCACACCACGTTGGGCAAGATGCGAGTGTGCAAGGCGCAAGTGGTGCTTTCCTTTCAACACATTTCTGGACAAATTATATCGATCGGGTTTCTCCCCGCACACACGATAGCAGAATCGGGTGAGCGCTGGCCACGTGTGTAATGGCGGATCGGAATGGAAGATGTTGTACGGAACGTGCTCTCAAAGGCAGACCCGTGCGCCGCTCGCGACACTTTGTTATTCTACAGAGCCGGGCACGGATGGGCGCATCTTACTGTCTGTGCATGGGTTTGCCATAACATCTTACCTTCTCGCCTCTATGGCCAGCGAAGCTGCTTTTGGGCGGAGGCATGTTGTACAGCTCGGGCTACGTTGGCACACACAGAGCAGGCACATTGACCAGCGCTGGTCGGGGCACCCGAGCGGGCGTGCGGGACCGACGCTGCCCTAGGCCCATCGTCAGGGCATGGGCTGGGGGTTTTGCAGGGCGATTCATGGTGCGGCGTTCAGAGTGGGCGATTCGTATCATGTCGTGAGGTCGGAGCAAGACATTTTTGCGGCATGGGGCACCTTGCCGGAAGTAGAATGTTGCTGCTTCCGGCTATAAAGGCCGGGCCGCGCGGGGGGGGGCAGGCCCAATCAGAGCGCTCGATTCGGGTGACGACACCGCGTTTCGGGGTGGCCCCCCGCCCCACAGGGCCTATAAAGGTCCGAGCGGAGCATTCTCTCTCTCTCGCTCTGCCCTGTCTCGCCTCTTGTTCAAGCTGGTCTTCGACTCCGCCTCCTGTCGTCATCACCTCGACTCAGCCTTCTGTCATCATCGCTGGACTCCTCCTCCTCCTCTCCTCCGCCCACACGACGCTGACTCCACAGACCCACCTGGTCCCACACACCACTCCGTACACTCGCTCTGGACTCCACTCTCCCAACTCAAACCCCTCCTTGATGCCCACGGTCTTGACGCGAGCTGCCCGAAGCAGTAGACGACGGGCCAGCTGTCGGGGGGGGGGGGGGTACCGTGCCATGGAGCATTCCCTCCAAACGTATTGGTGGCGTATTTGGGTACCACGTATCAATTATACCAAAGTACCGAGAGACCGTAGCCTCAACTCCTCTCCTGTCTTGTTTCAATTCCCCTTCATCAGGTTTTCTGTGTCTGTGTGTCCTGGCACCTGTCTATGTAAGTAAGCCTGCAGAAGATTGTTATTATTATTTTCGGGTTAGGTCTGCTCTGTGTCCTCTTTCATAAGTTGCTTGTTATTGCCGAACAACACGCTTCTTCCCTATCTCTGCTTGCACGTCCCAATAAATATTGATTATACCACATACTTTTCCTCGCCCCATTGTAAATAAATAATTATTAGGATTGTTCCCTGCTCGTTTCTGCCTTTTCTTCCATTGAACCAGCATGGTCCGAATCCTAGATTAGCCGGGACTTTATTCCCACCGATCCGTTCCTTTTAGCCGGTACGTCCTTGGCAGTGTCGCTCGGCTGCATCCGATCCGGTAGAGTGGTCTGTTTCGGACAAGGCATACGAGGGCGTGTTCCCCTGTAATTAAATGACGTGGTTATTTTTAGGAAACCGCATTAACTAGACTGAGGACCCTAAGTAACGTGGTTGAGTTATTGGTGTCTATGGTCGGTTAAGCGACCCGCCGCGTCACGGAATTATCAGTGTGCGACTGCCTAAAATTCCGGGGAGTCTGGTGGGAGCTGAGATAGCTTCCCCCCCCGTCGTGGTCTTCTCACCCGACCCCCGGCCCGCAACAGTATATTCATGTTCCGCCCAATACAAGTCTTGCCTCAATGCATATTCATGTTTTGCCGCATGAATATTTATGCTTTGCCTGTGTCACGTCATCTCCGCTCAAAGCTTGAGGAGAGTGGTGTTGCACTGTCTGGCGGGGCGTATGCATGTATCTGGAAAAGGCATGGTTTTTACCGATACACTTGGCGTATTTTAACCTGTGCAAGTATTGGTTAAACTGTCTGGAGCATTTTTAAAATGCTCCAGACAGTTTTAAATTTAAAAATGACCTCAGTCTGATGATTTTTTTCAGGATATGATGACGAATCGCATTATTCAGCCACTTAGGTGAAAGTGCCACTCACGACAAAGAACAGAATGTCTGTATTCACAAGTGATATTCGTCCAAAGGTCAGTAAGCAAGACCGAGGTCACAGATGAATTGCTGCCACAGATTGTCGAGCAACAGACCACAGCAGTCGCATCGCCTTCTGAAAATGAGAATACTCATCGAATGGAAGATGCACAACAATTCTGCCCTAATCACAGGACCAAGCATCCTCTTGTACATTGCAGAACATTCAAAGCAAAAACATTGCAATCCAAACTCATCCTTCTTAACCAATGGAATATATGAATGAGATGTGCTCTGTCAACTAATTATTCAGCCAAGGAGTTTTGAGTAAAATTATGCTATTCTCAGTGCGACAGCACCCGTCATTTCTCAGCACTTCATGATGCCATTTGTGCTACCCTCGACAAACCAGCACAGAGACAATTTATCAAGGACTCTTCGAACTCTGAGAGTGTCGGATGGGCTTTAAATACTTGGTGAGGAGCGACCATCAGTGATTAACAGGTGCATGGAAATTTTTGGTAACAGTGGATCCAGAGAAAGGTCTTGTTCCAAAATCTGTCTTGTGAAAGTATTCATCACTGGTAACCCTGAAAACTTTCTGGAAATTTATGCTGTGTTGGATGACCAGTCAAATTGGTCTCTGGGCCGCAACAAATTCATGCGTGTTCATATTGTTGCGGGCCAGGGGTCGGTGGCGAGAACGACCACTAGGTGGGGAAAGCTACGTCGTCTCCACCAGACTTCCCGGAATTGTAGGCTGTCGCTCGGATAACTCCGCGAGCCGGCGGGTCATTTAACCTACCGTGGAACGCCAATATCTCGACCGCGTGGCGTAGGGTTATTTTGTCTAGACCAGTGTTTCTCAACCTTTGATGGCCCATGGCCCCCCCTACCGAGTCGCTTAACATTCGTGGTCCCCTGCCCTTCAATAAAAGATGCAGATTTCGTTTTATGAAATTTATTTACTCAGTCTTAAGATAAATCAAAGTAAACATTTTTCTAAGCAATACAATCAATGAGACACTTGCTGTTGGGCTTGTCTGACGAGGCCTCTTATGTCCGGCTCCGTCTTGAACACAGCAAGGCGAATATCATTCCCAACGTCAAGACGGTTTCTGGACTTCGTTTTAATGGTCGCAAGGTCAGAAAATCCAGATTCCCAAAGATATGTTGTGGCGAATTGAATGAGCATTACGGATGCCTTCTTGCTGAGTAGTGGATACGCATCCTGAACAGACAACCAGAAGGTGGAGTGGTCTTCTTTGTGACTGAAGACCAGCTTCATTGCTTTTGAAACCTTCAACTCTTCCAGCTTCTCTGCTTCGTCTTCAGTAGTTTTAATTTTGGCGTTAAACGGGTCTTTGTGCCATGGAACATCCAACGGTGCATCGTCGAAATACGATTTGAACTCAGCGGAGAGATTGTCGAGATGTCTAGTGATGCAATCTTTGATGCCGACGGGAAGCTCAATCCTCTGCATCTGCAGGTGCTCGTCCAAGAAAGGAAACGAGGCAGTGGACCCGGCCTTGATTCGTGCCTGCCAGACTCCCATTCTAGCAGACAGTCCGGCGAGCTTGTCTTGAACGTCACTGACTGTCACATCACGGCCTTGCAAGGACTGGTTCATTTCCTTGAGTTGGCCAGGTAGGCGAGCATCATGACGAACTCTCTCATTGTCGAAGTGGACATGGAGGTTTTCGTTGTCTCGCAGGAAGATTTCCACCTCAACCCGGAGTTCATACAGCCGAGAGAGGCATTTCCAACGGATAGCCAACGGACTTTGGTGTGGAACAGAAGTCCAACATGTTCCGCTCCCATTTCGTTGGCCAGGAGTTGGAAGAGCCGATGACTTTTTGCCTTCGCACGAATGAAGTTGATCACTTTGACCGCGACGTCCATGACTTCCAGCAAACGAGGCGGAAAAGTCTTTGACACAAGAGCGTATTGGTGTAGCGAACATTGGGAGGACGTCACATGGGGCCATTCGTTCTTCACAAGCGTGACGAACCCTCCTCTGACGCCGACCATCGCTGGGGCACCATCAGTACAAATGTGCTTGAAATTCTGCCAACCGAGTCCATTAGCTTCAAAAAAAAAAAGAGTCCACAATAGCTTTGATATCTGCCGCTGTCATTGTGGTTGGTAGGGTATTGCAGAACAAGAACTCATCCTTCATCTTTCCCTTTCTCTCGTAGCAAGCGAAGGCGATCAACTGGATCTCCAGGGCGGTGTCGGTAGACTCGTCTATTGAAGGCAAGCCTGGAGCGTGCTTTGTTTGATTTCGGAGCAAACTTGACGTCACACATCAGCAGCCATGTTGTCAATCCATCGTCGGATCATGTCATTAGAGAGCGAAACTTGCTGGATCTTCTTTTTCGCCTCTGGTCCGATCATCAATTCCACCATTTTCTCTGTACCTGGCTTGATAAGGTCCTCAGCAATAGTGTGCGGCTTCTTGCACTTCACAATTCGGTATGCCACTTCGTCGCTGGATTGAAGAGCAGGTTTTTCTTCTGGCCGGAATCCAAATTTGGGAAGTGTCGCTTCACGGTCATATCGTGATCGTTTCACAGACAGGGCGTCGATATTATCTTCCTTCCTTCCGGGATGCATCTTGTCGCGATGGTTTGAAAGTTTGGAAGGACGTAGAGACGCATTTGGCATCACGACTGAGAAGTGCAGACATTGCGCGCAGTCCCCTCCATCTCGACTGACATTCGTGAATCCAAACTTGACATAGCTGTCATTCCATTTTCGAACCTTCGACATCTGAGAAAAAAATTGGAAAAAACAAAATTCTAACGTTTTTGTAAACATTGGTTTACTATGATTGCTTTGTTGGCTCCACCTTCTCTTTTAAAATTGTGGTTAAACTCATCTACCCTTTTTACTTTGACACTATGACTGGAGACTCGTCACCTTAATTGTACATTACAAGCTTCTGCATTCTGAATCACAGTTTTCGGCGTCCACTCATGGCCTCCCGGTCGAAGGCCGATGGCCCACTTGGGGGGCCACGGGCCCCCGGTTGAGAAACGCTGGTCTAGACCCAATGTACCTAAGTAACCACGCGGTCTCGGCTACCGGGGATCCACGTCCTCGGAACGCCTGGCCGAACCAGATTCACTCTACCGGCAGCGGTAAAATTACACCGACCGACTACCACTCTGCCATCCATCTTTCCGGCTCGGATGCAGTCGAGCGGGCCTGCCCAGGACGTCCCGGCTACAATTGTCCGATTACCGGGGATAAAACCCCGCCTAAACTCAGATCCCAACCATGCTGGACCAATACAAGAAGGGACAGAAACGAACTGGGAACATTTCTGTGATGATTTATTTACAGTAAATGAAGACACAAAGCAAGACTTAACGTGAATATGCAAGCAAGGAATATTTACAATGATCCAAAAACACTTATTCAGTTCTACTTAAAAGACAGGCCCACACGCAGACACGCACAAATTAAAACAAAGCCAGAGTTCTTTATTGGACCCTCGCAGCCGAGGAGAGAGGCGAGCTGGGGGCCAGAGTCCAGCTGGGTACCTGACCGTCAGAGGAAGGGAGTGCTCCGTGATGCGGCACCTGACAAAGGTCGTTGGTTTGGTCCCTAGTTGCACGTGTGGGACTCGTGGTTTGTGGCGGAGCTCGGGTGGTGAATAGCAGGGTCCATGGAGGGGGTCAGGGTCGCTCTTTCCTTTCCTGTAGAGAGCCAGCAGAGACACGTTCGCCACCTTCACGACCTTCTGCTCAACCCTCCGCTTCAAAAGAACTGCACGCTCAACAACAACCCCGTCGAAAACCTCCGAACAACCTTCGTAACAGCAAAAACCCTTTCGTGACAGCAAAAACCCACCAAACTCCGCTCTCAGAGAGTGCTCAGGGATTTATCGACCTCCTTCAATGGGGAGGGGCCCTTGGTGAAACACACCTCGCTGTCTGCCTTTGATTGGACAGGGTCCTACGGCCCACCCTTCCGGGGCGGGGCCTCGGCCCCTGCCGGAAAACCCCAGCCACTCTTCCATGCGGGTTCATACTTGACGAGTAACAGTATCAACGTTGCAAAAAAGTCGTCGTGAAAGAGTTACAACGTTTGTGGAAGCGGCAAGGAACGGTGGACTGGACGTTTTTTCCCCGTATGTTGTGGTCAGGGAGGCGAGGGTTGCAAGCGCTGGAAGGTACCGTGGTTGGTTGTTGGATGTTCAAGATTTATTTAACCTAACTAAAAAAACATCGCAACACACACCTTTGATTCTCCCACTAGACAAAGGAAGGGGATCTGACTACACACATACTTAACGACATAACTGACTTTTGGGACCTGTATGTTGAATGCGTATGGTTTCTAGATCCGTAACAATATTTTGCTTCATGCATATTCATGCTCTGCCCATGTGACCCGTCATCTACGCTGCAAGCGGGGAGACCAGCATTGCCCTGTCTGGTGGGATGTGTGCATGTATCTGGAAAAGCCACAGATTTTATCAATGCACTGAGAATGTCAGGACAGGTCAAATGAGATCTGTGACTTGCTACAGGTACCATGTAAATCTGTACTAAGGAGGATTTTTCACTCCAGCCACTGTAAAACACTTCATTCCGCAAAACATTCTAAAAGCATAACTAAATCTGAAAACCCACTCCGTGGGAGTACCTCCTGTGCAGCTGCCCTTTGCAGGGCAGCTCACCAGATGACGGGATTGGGGCAAAGCCTTCGGGACCCTAATCTTTGATGATAGGAGGGAAACCACGGGGTAACCTTCCCATGTCAGATTGCGGTAGTGTGTGTCAGGGTGGTGCTGACGTGTCGTCCACCAGACGGCGGTCTCCTTGGGTTAACCTGAGGCGGTCCCTTTGTTGGGTGCCTGGAACGTCCTATCCCGAAGAGAGGATGATCACCTGTCTTATCATCTGAGCTCAAGCGTTTGGACATCGGAATTGCCGCACTCCCTGAGGTTCGGAGACCAGATTTCAGCGAGATCATGGCAGGCGGTTACACCTACTATTGGTCAGGTCGCTCTGATGGTTAGCATGCCCAAGAAGTTGCTGTAGCTGTGTCCAATAAGCTGACTCCAATGGTAATTGAGGTAACACCGGTCGAGCGTTTTCTGAGACTGAGCATTCGTCACCTCTTGGGTGTCATTTCCCTGGTCTCTGCATATGCTCCGACTGAGGTGAGTGATCTCACTGTGAAGGATGCATTCTATGCCACACTCGAGTCTGTAGTTAATCAGTTCCCCAGGCGAGATACTCTTCTAGTCTTGGGGGATTTCAATGCATCGACTGGAACTGATAAGGATGGTTATGAGACATGTGTTGGTCCCCATGGGTCTAGAACTGTGAACTAGAATAGCACTAAGTTCCTTGACTTTGCAAGAAGTCATGGACAGGGTGGCTGGTTCATGGTTTCAGCCACCATAGGCTCATCGCTGGACTTGGTATTCCAACGCTAGCAGTGTGGCAAAGGAGATTGACCAAGTGCTCGTTAATGGTCGCTGGAGGATGATCCAGAACTACAGGGTCTACCGGAGTGCTCAGTTCCTCAATAATGACCAGATGCTTGTTGTAGCAACTCTGAAGTTGCAGCTTCGGTCCAGGAGAATGGCACCATCCCAGCCTAGGCTGGATGTTGGCAAGCTCAAGGATGAGAGGGTAGCTGTGAAGTTTGCGAACAGGCTGAGTGGAGCTTAGGGGGAACTGGGTGCTTTAGGGGATCCTGAAGAGTTGTGGAGTGCCTTCAAGACCACCGTCCTTGATGTTGCCAGAAGATGTCTTGGAACTCACTGTGGGGTGAAGAAGCATTTTGTCTCTCAAGGGACACTAGATACCATTGAGCAGAAACGCAAGGCCAGGCTGAATGGCAGAGCTGAGCTGTTCAGGGAGCTGAGGCGTAAAACTGTATGTGCACTAAGGGTGGACAAGGAGGCCGATGTATGAGGAATCTGTGAGGGGGTAGAGCATCACCTGTGGTCAAGTGATTCTCGTCCTGCTTACAGGAGAATTCACGCATTGCGTTCCTCCAAGCCCATCCCTCGATGTACTGCAGTTAGAGCAGAGGGAGGTGGGCTCTTGACAGAGGAGTCCGAAGTAAAGGCCCGCTGGGCCGGTTACTTTGAGCAGCTGTTCCAGGCTGATCCACCAGCTGTCGAATTCGATGTCAGAGGTGTCACAGTCCCGATTGCTGACCATCCAATCAACTGTGGTCCACCTTCATTTGTGGAAACACAGGCTGCGGTGAACCGGTTGAAATGGAGTAAAGCTGGGATCTGTGGCTTCCCTTCTCCATGCTGGTGGAAATGCTGCACTCGTGTCATTTCCTGCAGTTCTGTGCTCTGCTTGGAACACAGACATCATCCCAACTGAATGGAAAAGGGACCTTGTTGTCCCTCTCTGGAAAGGGAAGGGTGATCGCCAGGACTGCAACAACTACCGAGGGGCGACGCTACTTGAACACCAACATCCAGAGTAGTCAGGCTTTACACCAAAGAGGTCAACGATTGACTGTATCCTTAATTTTGGGGTCCTCACCGAACACAGACGAGATTGTCGCCAGGGACTGCTTGCAGCTTATGTTGATCTCTGCAAACCATTCGATTCGGTGAATCGGGATGCCCTCCGGAGGATTCTTGGTCTTCGTGGGGTGCCACCAAAACTGATCGATCTGATATCTGAACTATACTCTGGTACTGAGAGTGCTGTGAGATGTGGTGATACCATCTCAGTCGTATTTCCAGTTGTTACTGGAGTTTGTCAGGGGTGTGCACTGGCCCGCCCACTTTTCAGCACTTGTATGGACTGGATTCTGGGGAGGATATCAGAGAGATCAAGCTGCGGTGCATCGTTTTTGAATGTCAAGAACTCTAACTTTATTTCGCAGATGATGCAGTCATCTTTGTGGAGACTCTGGATATCCTTTTGGGGGTCTTCGAGGTGCTCAATGAGGAGTCGGAGCCATTGGGATTACGAGTTTCCTGGGTCAGAACTAAGATCCAGGCTTTCAGTGATATCTTGGATGCTGCTATCCTGTCTGTACCTGTTTGTGGCGAGGATGTTGAGGTCACGGAGAGATTCACTTACATTGGCAGTGATATTCATGTCTCTGCTCGCTGTGAGCCAGAGGTCAACAGATGTCTGGATCGGGCCTGGGGAGTCATGGATTCACTGCATCATGGAGTGTGGTGCTGCCGGTACCTGTACAGGACGTCAAAAGTCCGAGCCTTCAGATCCTTGGTGCTTCCAGTCTTGCTGTATGGATTTGAGACTTGGACTCTGACCAGGGATCTGAGATGGAGACTTAATTCCTTTGGTACCAGGTCTCTTCGGAGAATTCTTGGCTATTGCTGGTCGGACTTTGTGTCCAACGAGCAGTTGCTGAGAAAGACTCAAATGAGATTTGTTAGCTGTATAGTCCGTGAGCGTCAGCTGCGGCTGTGTGGACTCGTGGCTCGTTTAACTGATGCTGATCCTGCTTAAGGCCCTGTCACACCTTGACGATTTAGCCAGCGTATGCCTGACGTATGAAAAATTTGGCTAAAACGCTGGCACACGTCGAATACGTTATGGGTAACTTTGTATACATTAAGAGCACGCTGGCGTACGTCGTAGTACGCCGAGCTGTTAGACAAATTTTCCATGCTTGAAATGTTTTGACGTATGCCAGCGTATGACTCGCACGTTCCGCATAACGCTGGCCATAAGTTGTAGGCACGTTATGCGATCGTTGACACACGTCGACACACGTTACTTGTAAGTTACTCATAAGTCGAAACACGTCGAGGTAATGTTTACCGTACCCAAAACTTATTTATAACCTCTGAGTCACGTGTTGTAGGCACGTTATGCGATCGTTGACACACGTTACTTGTAAGTTACTCATAAGTCGAAACATGACGAGTTAATGTTTACCGTACCCAAAACTTATTTCTAACCTATGAGTAACGTGTTGTAGGCACATTACGCGATCGTTGACACACGTTGCTTGTAAGTTACTCATAAGTCGAAACACGTCAAGGTAATCGTTAGCGTCAGTGTTCCAGACTCCCTGGGTTTTTTTTTTTGTTTGTTTTTTTCTTTGATATGATGGTGATGTTGACACTTCGATTTCTAGTGCGGTTATAATATAATTAATAGGCTTCCGCTCAATGATTTAAATTGTAACCGCACTAGAAATCGAAGTGTCAACATCACAGTCATACCAAAGAAAAAACAAACCAATGTCACCCGCAGGGTGACCCGTATCTTGCCAAAAGGTGACCACGTGTGACTTCTTTAAGGTCACACTGAGGTGAACAGAGCTGTTATCCACCAGGAGCAACTCCTTGAGGAATATCTGCCTACGAGAGATTCCGATGAGAATCGTTCTACAGAGTAACCATGAAAAATATGCTTTTGCCTCATAACGTCACCAAATGACGTCATAATGTCTCAAGCTTGACATATCTAGAAAGCACTCATCGAGGTGTTCAATTTGAGGTACTACACGATATGGTTCCTAAAACTTGAAAATTTGACCTTGGGGTCAAATATGTTTGACCTGAGGCGCTAACCATGATGGCCAAGGCCAATCGCCACCAAAAATTAATCAGCTGAGCGCCAGACCATGAACTATATTCCCATGAAGTTTGAAGACGATCCGATCAAAATTACTCAAAAAATAAGGGTTTCGTCGACTCCCCTGATTTGCGACAAAGTGACCTTGACCTTCAAAATTTTATGCGCTGAAAGGGACCTCTATAGGCCTCTGATATGCGAAGTTACAAAAATTTCCAATGATAACTGTACTCTGCAGAGTGATTTATACGTGATTACAGACAAACAAACAAACAAACAAAAAAAACATACAAGCTGACTAACATATCTTGCAAAACCTTTGTTTTGGCAAGATAATAAAACAGGGAGTCTGGAACACTGACGCTAACCATTACCTCGACGTTTTTCGACTTATGAGTAACGTACAAGTAACTTATGTCGACGTGTGTCAACGATCGCGTTGCGTGCCTCCAACTTATGCCAGCGTATGCGGAACGTGTGTCGTACGTCGAGAAATTTTCAACATGCTGAAAATTTGTTGACGTACTCAGCGTACTACGACGTATGCCAGCATGCTCTTAACGTATACAAAACTTATCCATAATGTATTCGACGTCTGCCAGCTTGGTTCGGCAATTTTTTCATACATCAGCATACGCTGGCTAAAACGTCAAGGTGTGACAGTGGCTTCACACTTCGATGTCGAGTGCGGTTATGATTTGAATCGTCGAGCCGCAGCCTATTTATAGCCTATGCCACGTGATCGTCGGCGATACGCTGCCGCGCCTATGCATAAGTTAGACTATCGTTGGGCATAGGTTGTGAACGCCGACAACACTCTCAGCATTCGTTGGTATAAGTTATCGATATGTGATTGAAACGTTCTGTGTACGTTACTAATACGTTATGCATACGTCCAACTCGTTATGAATACGTCCAAAACTGGGGAAAAAACATCAATTGTTCAGCGTACGCCAGCGTTTTGCATACATTTTGATACCTTGCCATACGCTGGCTAAAACGTCAAGGTGTGACAGCCCCTTTACCAGATTCTCTCAGCGACAGAGTCTCGTGAGTGGAGGAGGCCCGTGGGCCGACCATGTTCCTCGTGGTTGCTGCAGGTTGATCAGCCTCTCAAGGAGATGGGGATGGGCCAGGCATCTGCCTGGGGGATGGCCAGACAGAGGACCCTGGAGTAATGGTGGAAAGTGGATGCATCAAGCCTTTGCTCCATCAACATCATATTACTTTAATCTATAACACTGGATTGAGCACTTGGTTAACAACGGTGCGTCCGTGATAGGATTTTGTTTCAGTGATAACTTAAGAACGGCTGAAGGGATGCAAGTCAAACTTGGTACAAGTGTGTATTATGATTTAATGATAAACTGATTTGATTATGGGGTCAAGAGGTCAATGGCCAGAGGTCAAAATTGTTACCCGCTAACTTGTGAACTATTGATGGGATTTTAACCAAACTTGGTATAAATATATATTATGATGCAAAGATGAACTCATTAGATTTCGGCATTAAGAGGTCAGAGGTCATGTCAGGTAAACATGAGATACTTGAGAACCGCTGAAGGGATTTAAATCATTCATGTACAAGTATGGGCAATCTTCTTCTTCTTCTTCTTCTTCTTCTTCTTCTTCTTCTTCTTTCGGCTCGCTCCAGTTAGGGGTCGCCACAGCGGATCAACCGTCTCCATTTCGCTCTATCCTCCACATCTTCCATTGACACTCCAACCACCCGCATGTCCGCCCTCACCGTATCCATGAACCTCTTCTTTGGCCTTCCTCTTCTCCTCCTGCCTGGCGGCTCCATCTTCAACATCCTTCTCCCGATATACTCCGCTTCCCTCCTGTGCACATCTCCAAACCATCTCAATCTCGCCTCTCTCACTTTGTCTCCAAACCGTCCTACCTGCGCTGTCCCTCCAATATACTCATTTCTTATCCTATCCATCCTCGTCACTCCCAACGAAAATCGCAGCATCTTTAACTCTGCCACCTCCAGCTCCGCTTCCTGTCTTTTTGTTAGTGCCACCGCCTCCAAACCATACAACATAGTTGGTCTCACTACCGTCTTGTATACTTTCCCCTTCACTCTTGCAGCTACCCTTCTGTCACAAATCACTCCTGCAACTCTACCACACTCTCCGTTACTTTGGACAGTTGATCCCAAGTATTTGAACCCATCCACCTTCCCCACCTCAACGCCTTGCAACCACACCATACCACCACCCTCCCTCTCATTTACGCACATGTACTCCGTCTTACTCCGACTGACTATCATTCCCCTTCTCTCCAGTGCGTACCTCCACCTCTCGAGGCGCCTCAGCCTGCTCCCTACTCTCCCTACAGATCATGATGTCATCCGCAAACATCATAGTCCATGGAGACTCCAGTCTGATCTCGTCTGTCAACCTGTCCATCACCATTGCAAACAGGAAAGGACTCAGAGTCGATCCTTGGTGCAATCCCACTTTAACCTTAAACCGGTCCGTCATTCCGACCGCACACCTCACCGCTGTCACACTGTCCTCATACATATCCTGCACGATCCTCACATACTTCTCCACCACTCCCGACTTCCTCATACAATGCCACAACTCCTCTCTTGGCACCCTATCATAAGCTTTCTCTAAATACACAAACACACAATGTAACACCTTCTGGCCTTCCCTATACTTCTCCATCAACATTCTCAAAGCAAACATCGCATCAGTGGTGCTCTTTCCTGGCATAAACTCATATTGCTGCTCAGAGATCGTCACCTCTCCTCTCAACCGAGCTTCCACTACTCCTTCCCACACCTTC
>NC_140961.1:21096458-21098958 GCF_056783735.1 Eptatretus burgeri | reverse complement strand
TATATATATATATATATATATATATATATATATATATATATATACACACACACACACACACACACACACACACACACACACACACACACACACACACACACACACACACACACACACACACACACACACACACACACACACACACACACACACACACACACACACATTGTTGCGAATTCGTGCCCGCCGGCATGCGAACGGCCACGTAACTCGAATTGTGGCACGTCGCCCACCGGACGGACAATTTAGTCGTGACCCTCTTGGAACAACGCCGGGAGCTAGTCACGGGTGGGGGTTTAACCTCACCACGATCGTGCCAATTGCCCACCCGCGCAGGATAGGGTTGCTCGCCAAATTCGATCTACCTAAGTACCTGCACGAATGGTCGACCGGGCGACCGTACCACGCCACAGGCCGACTCCGGACACGAACCGCTTAAGCAGTCCGTTCCGTGCTGCCGTGATAACCGAGCGGTGTTATCGTCGGCCTTGACGATTCCGATTAATTACCGGGATGTTGCACCCACTACGAACCCCTTACGTGATGCAAGATGGAGGGTCAATAAAAAAGGAAAAGAGACGAAGCAGAGCAGGAACAGTTCAACAAGCAAGCATTTTTATTCACACACATACAGACAAGCACGTATATACAGCCATACAGTTAAAAATGCACAAAAAGCAAATGTAACAAAAGAAACGATGCAGAGCTACAACCGAATACGTGTACACACGGCAACACTTAAACAGTTCTACTTCACAGACGGCGCCAACACACACATTTATACAAAAAGCAAAGGAAGGAAAAGAAAGAAAGAAGTCGCGACTTGCCTTTTCTGGCTGGTGAGTCCCTCTCCCACGACCGTCAGTGTGGTCGCGCCTTGCCCCGACCTCTCTCGCGGCCGGCGAACCCTCTCCGGCACTCCCCATCTGGACGCGCAGGTCCACCTCACGACTGGCGCTCCCACGTCTCCCGTTCGTGCCTTCGTGACAGGGCCACTCGCCAAGGCGCGGGCGCAGGACCTCTTCCCGAAGACCAACTCTCCACAAAAAACCGATCGAAGACCAACCAGACCACCAGCCAAGACGAAGAGGAAGAGGCGGAAGAGGAAGCGGCCCGAGTGCCCCGCCCGTGTCCGTCTTTCATAGCGCGGGGCTCCACCCTTCACCCCGCCCCGTTCTCGGCTCCACCTTCCTTCGCGAGGGTTCCCGAAAAGGGCGTTCCCTCACGCCCTCTCTCCACCCCGCCCCGTGCAGGGGCCGGGGGAGTCATTTTTGGCTCTGGGCCAGAGAATTATTCCCCCAAAATGAGATCCTCCTACACATGACCTCTGACCTTTGACCTGCATCGCCCTCCTCCACTCCAAAGCACGGGGAAGTCAAACGGAAGAAACAGGCGGGGAAACCTGCGCATCCTCGCAGTTCCCTCCTTGGCGCCTTTGTTTGCCGTTCGGAAGCGGACGTAGTGGCGAAGATGTAGTAGCGTAGATGGTGGAGGTGGCATGGTCGCAGTGTGGTTGGCGCTGTGATGGGGATGGCGTGGTTGTTGAGATGCTGTTTGAAATAAAAGATAGAACAGAAAAATGGCTAACTGGAGGATCGCAGCCCGAATGGATCACATAAATTCCCTCTATACAACGGGTTTGGGCTAACGACACATGTACCTATGGAGATATCTCACCTGAGGGCCCTTTATGGTGTAATGCGAATTTCCACAGCCGTAACAATATATTAATTCAGTGTCCCAACGGGGCTTGGACTCAGGAACTTTTGGGTCCCAAGCCACTGCCCTAACCACTGCGCCAACACCAGGCTTTGTGGGGCAATCTATAATTCTAAAAATCAGTCAGTTTGTGTGTGTGTATATGCATATGCGCACCGTACTCTAACACCATGAAAACTAGCAGCCCAAAACTTTGCATGCCTTATAAGGGAATGCCAAGGGAGTGCATGAATGAAAACTGGGTATTTGCATAAATTTAAACACCCCTTTTGTAGATAATTAATCAACAGCTTACCTCAATGAAAGGCCTATCTTTTTGGTCAGCCGAACTTCGCCTCATATGGGTCTTTGCCACCATTTTGATTCAGCCGATTCTCAGCACCTGTTACTGTTAAGGGAAAGATGTTGCTGCATCAAATGATCTGACCTGATAATGGTCTAATGCTCACCATAACAGGCAGGAGGTATGATTAAAATTCAAATGATGAATGTGGTCATCTTTTGTTAAATATTTATATGGTATGCTGTCCTGATGAGGGTAAATAAGCCTGAAATCCAGATAAGCTGCTCCGTTTTATGTTTAACCTATGGTAACCATAAAGTTTCTGTTTGTTTGGCAGAATGACCAGGCTGAAGACTCCGGGTTGGAAGTGACGCTTTGGTTTGCACTTGTGCAGGACTTTATGTCCATTGGAGATTTGGGGAGCGCTCATCATGCTCCACACATTTTGATTATATATATATATATATATATTGTTGTGGTTACCAAATTCGCAAACCA
>NC_140961.1:21083958-21088958 GCF_056783735.1 Eptatretus burgeri | reverse complement strand
CTCATATTTGGTACATCTTAACCTTAACTTACAAATTTTACACTAAACCATGGCCCACAGGATCATTGAACTCTGCAAAAGAAAAGCAGTTGGCAGGGAGCCAGGCTGCTCGCATGCAGTCTCTGGCTCAAAACAATGCAGGTGACAGGGAACGTGGCTGGCTGCTCACACGCAGTCCAAGGCCTTCCCTTTTTGAACTGAACTGAGCAGATTCCCGAACCACAATGGTGCATGGGCTGCGCGCAGTCTCCGTGCCAGCTCCACGGCTGGCACACGCAATGAGCACAACGAATGGATGCATGAACACAAACACGGTGCACGGGCCGCCACTGCAGGCCCGTGTTTATAGCTGCCAACAGGGCAGTTCTACTTGGCTTGCAAACTGTTGCTTTCTGATCCTGGCGCACATGGAAATGAACAGAGGGAGGGGGGCAAAGCAAAAAGGTGAACGGGGCTGGTGAACGTGGGCAGTGGGCATGGCATGGCAAAGGCAGCAGGCAAACACAGCCCGCAGAAGAAGGCCGCTGCAGGCAAACACAGCCGGCAGACGAACTGGCCGGCACAGGCCTCGGAGAAAAACAGCCAGCAGATGAAGTTGGCCGGCCTCCGCCTTGAAGCAAAACACGGCCAGCCGATGAAGTTGGCCAGCCTTTGCCGTTCAGTGGAGGTTGGTGGAGAGGAGTCATTGGTGCCTTGCCACTTGGAAGGTGGGCTCGGACCGACCTACCTGTCTCCCCTCCCAACCTACTCGCCTTGCCTGTCACTGTACATACCCACTTTCCCTTAATTTGTTAAACCCAGCAATTTAGCCCCAACTTATTTTTTGTTGTTTATTTTTGCTTCCGGGGTCCACTATAAATCGTCCCTAACCCCTTTATCGTCCTTGTTCGGCTAACCTATCCTGTCACCTAGACCTACTCCCAACCCCTCGTTCCTTCCCGGAGAAACTGTGAATAAGAGAGAGCTAACGTCCTGTGTCGAGGCCCATGAACCTCAGAATGGCCTCCCCAGAGTTCGGCGATCTATAGCAAAGTGGGTCCAGCGGCCCACAACGACAGCGAGGGATGGATGGTGCGGAGAGTACATCTCCCTAATCTACCCTATCCATTTAACAGTTAAACTACCCCGGGGCTTTCAACAGCGCCTCTCGCTTCACAACTATTGGTTCCTAACAACCCAGATTCCCGTCGCCTGTGTTGGTGTCCTCTAACAATCCATTCGGGCCTCGCCCCCAATTTTCTCTCCGTGCCCTCACACGGTCTCCTGGCTGGGACACGTGGCTCCCTTTGGCAGGCACGACCCTCTGCCGATTCTCCCGCTATGGCACCCCCCGGGCACTACACTGCCTCCGAGCCTACCAGCTCCCTAACACCGGGAGTGCCCCCATAACACCACCTCCCTGAAACGCACACGTGGCAGGCCGGCCTCCCGGGCCCCTTTCCGAGGTCACCCGTGCCCCACAACACTGCCCACGCGGCTAATGGCGCCCCGGGCCCCGCACCAAGCAGGCGCACCCGTGCCCACTACTCTATCCCGGCCCCCATGAGGCCCCTTGGCCTACCGCGGCCGACTAGCCTGGTGCCCGGGGTACCCACTCAGCGATACTCACCTTTCGCAGCCACGCTCCCAAGCCCGTCAACAGGGCTCCTGCACCCCTCCAAATGGGTCTCGAGCCAACTTTCCGTTGGACCAACAACAAAACGACCTCCATTTTTTCAATTTGACTAACCCCTAACTCACTTTATACTGACCCCGGGGTCCCCTTGGCGGGAGTCACTCCTCCCCCCAATCACTCATCGCACCATGCATTCCCCATTCCTCACACACACAGACCCGCTGGCCTCACTCACTCACCAAGCACATGCTTCCCTTCACTCACCAACAACTCTTCAACACACTCACCGCTGAACTCTGCCATCCTCCTAACTACCTCCCCTAACTAACTGCGTGCTCCCACGTCGTCCCTTAAACTAGTATACGTTCCTCATAACACTGCGCAGCTAAACTACGTCCCCTCTACACATTCACAAGTCTGTCTCTGTCTCCCAAAATAATCCCATTAATCCATTTCCCAACCTAAATCTGGCTACAATCCCTCTAACTAATCCATTCCACGGACTCCATGAGGACTTGCCCCTGCCCCATGGAGTCGGTCTAACTAAAGCTAACCCTTCCCCTAACTAGTTTCATCCTGTGCCCAGAGGTAAGGCAGGTCTCTCACCCGCGGTGCCTCAGAGAATCCCTGTGCACTCCGAAAGTGAGGCTTGTTTTTTTTTTTTCATGCGCAGCACCTGCGCGGCAACTCAGAGCTCGCGCACTTTACACCTGCCCGTGACATCATGCAGCTGCACGCGTGTTCCTCGTCCTCCTTGGGCGCTACCATCCGCAGGTGCCTCCTGCCAGGATTCCAGCCACTGCCGTGCAGCCATGACGTCACCGTGCGCCGCAAAAAAAAAACACAAGCCCCACGTCTCCCGAGGAGTTCCCCCACGCGAACACATGTGCTTTGCCCGTTGGAGCTTAACACACACGATCGAGTGGAGAACCCGTCCGGTCCAAATCCGTTTACCTGCCTAAACTTTGTCCGTCCGCGGGATCGGCAAATCCACCGCGTGCGTTTCCGGACCGGGACTTCACTCTCTGCAGCGAGCACGTGGTGGTCTCGTGCGTTGCACAGCACGGACCGCGTGCTCACTGCTGGGTGAACCCGGCACGGTCCCCGAAACAGCTCCCAGCCGCTACCCGGCTTTCTTTTCTCACATGTCGCCGTCGTGGCCGTTCGAGCCATTCAGCACGCACACCTGCGTGTTCTGGCAGCTCACACTCCATTCCATTAAACTCACACCGGGAGAGCGCGAACACGTGCTCCCGCATGCTAACCGACATCTCCCTCTCATACCGCTCTCTCACACACACGGTCTCCCTTGCACACAGCGACCTTGCACCCCACAGCCGTTCACTCACGCGTGCGAGGGGCACTCACACCGCGGTGCCTCACTCGCACTCCGTGCCTCATCCACACACGCGGAGGAACTCAGCACGCGGTGCCTCATCCACACTCCGTGCCTCACTCACACAGGGCACTCACCCGCGGTGCCTCATCCACACTCCGTGCCTCATCCACACACGCGGGGGGCACTCACCCGCGGTGCCTCCCCACTCCTTTGCGTGGGGCACTCAGCCGCGGTCCCTCATCCACACTGGCCGTTTCACTCACACACACGGCCTCTTCCACCTGGGTGCCTCATCCACACTCCGTGCCTCATCCCTCACACACGCGGGGGCACTCACCCGCAGTGCCTCACTCATACACGCGGGGGCACTCAACGCGGTGCCTCATCCCACACTGGCCGTTCCCCTCCACACACGGCCTCTTCTCACACGGTGCCTCATCCACACGGCGTGCTGGGAAGCACGTACTCCGGCTGCTCGCCACCACACACCACTCACACACGGGGTCGCTTCCACACACGGGGACGCACTCACACCTTGCACCACACACACAGGGACAACCACACTGGGGATTTGTGTCCCCACAAGGGTCTCCGGGGCCTCTATACCCCCAAGCTCGCCGTGCACCGTCCACAGCACTCCTCCCCTCAACCTCGCAAAGCACGACAGAGGAACTCACCTGGTGTCGGCTCGCCTCAAGGGGGCATACTCCCTCCCTCTCGTTCCTGGAGGAGGCCACCCAGGTGCTCGCACTGGGTCCCGACACGCCCCCGTTGCACTCACCCCCATTATCCTCCACTACCTCTGTGTGTGTGTGTGTGCGCGTCACTTACCCCGTCTTCATCGTGTTGTCTCTCCTCTATTTTTTCTGTCTCCCGTGTCTCTACTTTACATTTTATAAATTTACTGTTGTCCCCTCCTGTCTATTAGTCTCCGCTTCTTTCTGGCGTCTTTCCCTTATCTTTAAGTAGGTCAACCTTGCTTTCTCTTTGGTGCTCCCGTCCTTCCTGTTTTTCACTCCTTGCTCTTTCCACGATCTCAGCGTACCTCATCCTTGCTTTCCATTCATTAATTGTTCTTTTCTCTCCTACATCGCAATTACTTTCACTCTCGTCTCTTGTCTCCCGGTGCTTTTTTCCTTACCCGCCTCCCACCGCGGGCCTGTCCACGTTGCACCTTCCCAGCTGGTTCGTTCCGACACGTGGGTCGCCATTTTAAGTTCCCTGCTCACGGCCTTCATGCCCGCCTGCAGGCATCGGCCCATGTTCTGCGTCTCACCCGTGGTTCTTTCATTTCTTTTTTATTTGCTGTGTATTCGCATCCATCGTCGTTTTCACTTCATTTGTGTTTGTATCCATCTTTTCATCCATTTTTGTGTATTCGCATCCCATCTTTTCGTTCATGCCTTTCATTTCGTTTTTCATATTCGCATCCATTTTTTCGATCATTTTCGCATTCATCATTTGCCGTTCATTGCCGCCAGCATGGCTTTATGAGCTGAGCCATGTCGGATGCACTCAGCTGAGCCGTTTCGGCAAGGGTTGAGAAAGAGTTTTGGTGGAGATCGGGAGGTGTCATGCACTGCGGCCGCTGCACGCCATTTCGGGCTCTGGGTTCAGTTGAGGCGAGTCTCCCCGTGTTCCTGCACAATCAACATTTCCTGCTCGGGGATTCCATCTGGACCATGGATTCTACATTACTACACATTCTACATCCATTTCTAATACCCCGGCTCCCGCTGCGCCTTGAGACGCCATCTTGCTTCTCGTGAAGGTTAATTGCTAGCTGTCGCTCGTAATTTGGAGGGAATCAAAGTGCTTCTCTCTCACCCTGGACCCGATTCCCGTGGTGCTTAGCCGGAGACAGGAGAGCCCGTTTTCTGTTCTCCGATACCAGTGCCGCGAGGAGCGATGGAGGCCCCATGTCTATGCGACCTGACACCAGTGTTTGCTGTATTCGCGCCCGCCGGCGTGCTGGCCACGTAGCTCGAATCGCGACACGTCAGGCCGGATGACAATCCAGTCGTGACCTCTCGGACTAACGCGGGG
>NC_140961.1:20996458-21073958 GCF_056783735.1 Eptatretus burgeri | reverse complement strand
AAAAAAAAATCAGTCTGATACATGTCCCAACAGTTTTGGAAAAAAGAACAGATTTCCTGGTCATTGTCATTTCGCTCAAACAGCCATAATCGTACACATCATAAATAGGGAAAACTAACCATGAAATCTGAGACCTCGTTTAAAATATTCATTACATTGCATAGGATGTTGACAATTTTTTTACATTAGCTTGTCTAAAAGTAGTTGCTAAAACTGGAGTTCATAGAACACCCCCTCCCTCTCCCCACCCCTCCCTCTCCCCACCCCTCCCTCTCCCCACCCCTCCCTCTCCCCACCCCTCCCTCTACCCACCCCTCCCTCTCCCCACCCCTCCCTCCCTCTACCCCCCTCTCCCCCTCCCCACCCCTCCCTCTTCCCCTCCCCACCCCCTCCCTCCCCCCCTCCCCACCTCCTCCCCCTCCCTCTCCCCTGTATAAATATTTTGTGCATGTACTGCTAAACGGAAGGTTTTTTGAACATGCTAAGAAGGCAATCTGTGTTCTGCAGTTTAAATATATAATTAAATTGAAATAAAATAAAGATTTTGAGGGGGGTCGAAAATAAAAGTTTTTTTTTTTGGAAGTTTACCGCCGTTGATGCGTCTTTTACACCACATTATTTAACACGTTACATTAGTTCTTCGTGCCTGTTGTTTGTGTCCTTTATAATGTCCTTAAAAACGGTAAGTTTCCTGCTTGAAATGATTTTCAATTTTGTTTCACTGCTCGACAGTCAAAAAAAAATTTTTTTACTCCTCTTGGTGCATGCACGACCAGATTGGGATTCCATATATATTGCCAATTTCAGAGCCAAAGTCCAGTAATACCCTGGTTATCTCCTTTTTATGTAGATTCACAACTACGTTGTTGCATCATTTATACCACAACCCGATTTGCGCTGCCTCAACTCACACTTGCATCACTAAAAGCCATGCCTTTTATTAGAGCTTTTCTCAGAACTTACAAAACTGATGAAGACACCAGAATACATATTTTAATTACTAAAGTGGGAGATCGCAAAATTGCTGAAAGAACTACTGTACTTTGCTTTGCACTTAGAGAAATGCACTGTACTGTAGATTGGTTAAGATGCATCTGAAAAGTGTTACCTTAGAAGTGAAATTCGATGTTATTTGTGAAATGGATGCTGGTGAACATGCCATTGATGTTGCCAGATTATTAAGTTTTTCTCCAAAAAATGCTGATGCTCATCGAAGGAGGAAGATGAGGAACCCCAAAGTTGGACCACTTCCAGAAGAGGTTTATTTTTATTAAAATGTCTGGTAATTGTTTGTTTTTAATACAAGTGCAGTTTATGTATTTGAATATAACTGATTAACCAAAAAAGTGTAATATCAGTAAAAAGTGAAATATAATATGTGAAGTGGTGACTTGGGAACACATCCCCCACTTATCCCATTAATTATTGTGAGAAAAATTGCTTTGATTGCCATTGTTTCGATATTAGTCGCACTTTTCAGGAATGTGTCCCAGACATAAACTGTGGCCTAAAAAGTACAGTACTGCTAAACCACAGGTTCATGTTGAAAATAAGTTGTTCCTCGATCATTAACTGATGATTGTGGAAGGACAGACAAGGTGAAGCAATTGCTTAACCCCACTTTTTGCTTTGCACGTACGTGGGGTAAAAAGTGAAGTATTGTTGGAATGAAACACACAAGTTACAGAAAAAGTAAAACATCGAATTTATATCACTCAACGTGACCAATGATACAAAAATGTCAAAACCGATAATTTTTCGTATCATCGGTGAAGTATTCAACTTTGCGAAACATTTTAAACATCAGTGGCAGTTATTGTTTTTTTTTTTTAACATCAAACTTTTCTAAAATTGTATTACTTTGAATTTAAAAAGCTATAGTTTTGTTTGTCCCAATAATCACCGATCAATGAATATCTTCCAATATTTTTTCACATGCTGATAAAAACGTCGAAATATTTTAATTTCACGACAGAATGTGTCGGCGTTTTTGTTATGAATTGTGGATATATCCTGACCAATGAGTTGTCTTGTTGACATGTGATGCTGAAGGCCTATATAGCCCGCAGTATTACCAAGACAAGTGACACACTCAACATTCTCAATGAAGGGCCCAATTAAAATGGCAAGTCAGTTGACAGCAATGAAGACAAAGCTCTTGTCTTCATTGCTGCAAAATATTTTGAAAGTATTGACACTTGGTATTCCATTCCCAAAACCGATTTTTAAGAGTAGGTTTGATTTTTGAGACCACGCTCCACAACCATCCATTCCTTCAGCGCGTGTAAAGTTTTTATTTTTTTATTATTATTTTTAAACAGGATCTAAGGCTCATAGTGGAGCTGCCACACAAACGTCTCACACATGTGGATATGCAGACGAATGCTCGAGACAGCACAGGACTGTTAGACCAGACAAACACAGCCACTGAACTGGGGGAAGTGCACTCTGGGTACCAGTTACGCCACAACAATGGCGCCGCTTTTCTCACTTCATTCGGGGGGGAGGGGAGGAGGGGGGAAGTCCTCCTCTCCCTTCATGCTAACCTCGTTGCTCAACCTTCGAGGAAGCAAACACGACTTCTGATGGGACAGTTACAAGGAAGAGGCTGTTGATCAAATGTCAGCCTACAGTGCTGATAAAGCAATGCAGTTACTCTGAATTGTTAAAGAACATTTTGAAACGTGAGAATTCACTCGGGCAGCAAAAACGCTGCTGAAGTTTTTGAAGAAACATAACCAAAACGTTTTCCATCTATTTAAAGGTTTACAAACGAGCATGTATAATTTATTGCATGAGTCATGATAGTTAAGGAGAAACCAGAGAACCCCACTGACTATTCCAAAACGATTTGCGCTCCAAACACTGAACGTCTCTTCCTTTGGCATTACGTGCCAGTGAGCCAGTCCAATGTAACCTTTTATAAAATTAACAGAATTTCTCAATAAATGAAGAAGAACCAAATGAAACATGTCGTAGAGAACAGATGTCCCAAATTAGTTCTGGGTGATGAAAGTTCAACGGTTACAGCAACAGATTGACTTTGATCATTCACGTATGTGTATATATGGATAAGGAATAGAGTCAGAGCAAATGCTTGTTGGTTGGAATTTTTTTTTGCATGAAAGTAGATGATAGTGCTGGTAGTCAAAAGCATAACTGATTAAACACGAGCATTAACATCTTTCCAGGATCGGATAAAAGCCGAGTTCAAAAAATCTGAGAGGTCATCACAAAATGAAGGATGTTGTTTTGTATTTCTAAATGATTGCTCTTTTTATCCTATATCTAGTATATAAAGCTCATTATAACTACTGCTTCACTGACTAATAGTAAAGATCGGTACCTTCCGGGTGACATAGAAAGCTGAAATTTTGAGTGCCAATGGACATCGTAGCCGATACACCGGGAAAATCACATAACTGTCGGAAAAAAAAAATTGTGAATGAAAATGAATAAATCTTCTTCTT
This sequence comes from Eptatretus burgeri, assembly GCF_056783735.1. Lineage (NCBI taxonomy): Eukaryota > Metazoa > Chordata > Myxini > Myxiniformes > Myxinidae > Eptatretus > Eptatretus burgeri. The sequence continues at coordinate 21,070,488 of NC_140961.1, read as the reverse complement.
GCGTATGGCAGCTTAACTGCCGGGGTAGCTATCATTTCTTGGAAGCGTGACTATCGCTGATGCAGTGCCCCCTCTACCAGTACACACTGGTACTCATTTCGCCGACCTCGAAGGATGACAGGCTGAGTGAACCCCCTGTGTATTAATTCAGCGGCCAACGGGGCTTGAACTCAGGACCCTAGGATCCCAAGCCACCACCATAACCACGAAGCCAACACCAGGCTTAATGAATAAATGAAAAAAAAATGCAGGTGAGTGACCCGAGACAATGGGGAAGCACAGTAATTTTGCATGTTGATCGACATCAAAGTTAATTATGCAAGGAAAAATCACAGAACCGTCGGAAAGAATCTGTAAATGAAAATAAATCAATGAAAAATCAACTGCAGGTGAGCGACCCGAGACGAGACGTAGGCACGGTTCGTTATTGCTTTCAAACAAGTAAATTATGAAAATAACAATCACAAAATAAGTCGTCTTGGGCACAGACTCGACGTTTCCACCTTGGCCATGCTCGCTTGGGTGGTGATGGAAGTCTTAACCGGAAGGAATTCAATCAACTGCAGTTGTTGTATCACCAGGTGATGCATCTGGAGTTTAGAGAAAGCAAATGTATCCATATGTAAAGGAGAGACGAGAGACAGAGACAGAGACAGACAGACTTGGACAAACCAGGGAATTTGGGAGGAGAGTGGGGTCGAGGAGGATGCATGGGGTGGACAAAATGGAGACAGAAGCAAACTCAGGAAGGGAAGACTGGAAATTTGAAAGGTGGGTGAGGGGATTAATGGGGGTCGAAAAGATCATGGTTTTTGATGGTCATGATCTGAGATGTTGGTGAACAGCTGTCTTGAAGACCAGAGAATGTGGAAGTTGATTCCACAGTACGGAAAAGAAAGGAACTAATGAGTGGAGGTGAGCAGTGAGGAATGAAGCCATGTCAAAAATCATGTCTCATGAATATCTACTGTCGGCACTCCGTAGATAAACTGTATATAACCCAGTTACATCAGCTGCCATGTTTTATAGGACTTGTAAGTTCCACATGATGTTTGAAAGATTCCCGGTTGTCGACTCGAGGGAAGATTCATCGTGACCTGTCAAGCTATATTTGGTCGAATGAACCTGATACATGACTTTTGGGAGAAAGCTCGCTCTCATCTGAAACCGCAGCATGCGCTCACAGCACGACTCATGGATGGAGTCTCAAAGCCAAACAAACATCCGAAAATAAGGAAAGCATCCACCTGTATGAACGAGAGGAAACACTCAGATGCTTCTCAACACGTCTAGGTTTCCAAGAGATCTGTTAAGCAAGCTTACCAATATGGTGATGTGTTTTTGGTGTGCACTCGACTTCGATTTACTCAATCGGTTGGTTGCTCAGTTGCATCAGACGTCGATTAGAATGACGAAGAAAAAGAAGAATCTCCATCCAAAAGAAAACCAAAATAGGTACAGCGACACTGAGTTCAGGTATATCAACGTGCCACTGATGGAGAAGGGATCAAGAATGTAGACAAGACATCAACTGGAACTGCACCATACAGTAAGAACGATAGAGGGAGGAGAGGCGTTGTATCACAAGAGGAAAGCGAAATGAAAGCTGTCAAGTGTTTTAGTGTCAATTAGCGTTCTGGGCTCAGACTTGGGGTAAGGCTTGCAGAGAATGCGACAGAGGGAGAGTGTGCCAGGGAGTGGTAGAGAGAGAGGGACAGGGGGAGTGTGTGTGAATGTTAACGATGTCGGGAAATTGCCTGTAATTACAGCAAGGGGTTTTTTTGGCGAGAATTAGGCCGAGCTTTTTACATCAGACAGACCAGGCCTGTACAAGTGTACACAACATGCGCTCTCACTCTCAATCTCCCTCTATGTTACTATGGCTCTTTTACTCTGATTGCTGTCACGTGACACCTGACGGGCCTTGCCTCCAGACGGGTTGGCACAAAGGTAGTGAATAGGAGATGAAACTTTGGAGACCAAGAGGGACGAGTTTCTTGAAGATCAGGACGGATAACTTTCTGAACAAAACATTTGAAATGGCGACCTTGCTTACCGATATAAGCCGAGCACTAAAAGGCCAATGTCAAGGTCATTTGGGAGTTTAGAAGGTCAGCTCGAAACACTGCAACTCAGAAAACTTCTCAGGTGTTCCAGGTGTATAAAACTTTGAGTCTTGTTAACAACAATGGTTGTATAGATATTGAAATCATAGGAAATTAAGTTAATTATATTTATTTACTTTTTGCATTTGTTTATTTATTATTTCTATTCTATAACGACATTTACTCTAAATTATGCTGTCACCACATCTGGGTAATTGGTGTAAGTTCGTCAGTGCAATTAATATTTGCAGATCAGGTGACATGATGGGTGGCAGGCAAGAGTTCTGTGCACTCACCCTTGGGATGCCCCCCTACCCCCCCCCCCACTGAGATCGAATTTCCACCCTGGTGTTTCGCATGCAGGACGAGGGATCGATTTGTGTGCTGTACATCAGGTGTACGTTAAGGCGCAGGGCCTGTCCGCCAGCACTAGTCGTTGGTGGACGTTAAAGATTCCAAGTGTCTTGTGAAGAGTAGGCAAGTTATCTCCGGCATCGTGAACAACTTACAAATTCCTGCCGAAATGAGCTTCGGTCGACCGCCAGACCTGGCTAGCCGGTTCGTGAAAGACTTGTGCCAAAAATGTTCCTCGGCCGACCCCACAAGATTATTGGGACCGTTAAAGTAGGATAGGAGTAATAGATCAGATAACATGATGGATGACTGTCTAACGAACCCAGAACGAATTACCAACCCAGAACAAATTATGAACCTTCCTACAAACCCCAAGTCAACAAGGAACTATATTCAGGCTCAGAACAGTACCTTTGTTTCATTCACTTTATATCACCACCATTTGTATGTGACATCACCTGACTGACCATTTGGTAATGCAATATCACTGCCATTTTCATAAAAGTTCATGTGAGCACCTGACAAGGCATGAAATGAAAGTACAGGGAGCAGGTGAAATTATTGAGTGAAACATTTCTGTCACTCAAAAATATACTTTTTGATTGATTGCCATAAAAGTAAAAAAACAAGTGGAAGTAACTTGTACTCCGTTAAGTTACTAGTACGGACCAGCGGAACATCTGCGCAATGTAAAATGTGACTTCAAGTCCTCAACCCCCTTCCCAAACCCCCAAGTCCTCAACCTCTACCTCCCAACCCCAAGTCTTCACATCCCACTCCCAACCTCAAGGAGTCAAACTCCTACCCAATCTCACCCCTCTCTCCCGCACCATCTCAATCCCCTCTCAAAACCTCACCCAACCCTCAGGCATCAATCCCCTCCCCACTTCAATCCTTCAAACCTCTGCCTCACCCATGCCTCAACCCCCCCCCCCCAACTCTGTCCCATCCTTGCTCCTCCACTCCCAACCCCAACTCTGTCCTCCCCTGTTCCTGCTAATAAAAGCAAACGGGCATCCCCACATTGATCATGACATATTTATTTCATTATCTCATCAAATATTTAACTCTTGCCCCTCCCCGATAATGCTATCACTGACTGAACAGAAACCTCAATCAAACAGCAGCAGCATGGCTCTTACATGTCATGGCCCATTGTGGTCGCCTGTCCAACTCACAATCCCTCGAGATATGTGGAAACCCCGTGGAATTGCAACATAATCGACCCAAAACCAACGAGAAAGCATGTGAAAATGCAAAGCCCATCCGCTTCCACTTTATATTCAGACTTCTTATTATTCTTCTTCTTCTGTTTGTTAAACATGACAAAAACAGCTAAATAAATTTTTTGTGCGATTTTTCGGTGACCTTGACCTTTGACTTTTTGATCTAAAAAAACCAATTGGCTTTGAACTTTTGATTAGTGAACCAATTTAGCGACCCAATATACTAATTATAAAAAAATTCAGATCAATTGGATGAAAATCAACGATTTTATGTGATGCTGACCTTTGACCTGAAAACAAAATAATTAATTCATAATTTTCTTATAATAAACATTTATTGAAAATCTGATGACAAAGCTCAAATGATAATTTAAATTTCAGGTCAATTGGATAAAAAATGATTTTAGATGATGTTAACCATTGACCTTGAGACCTTTAAAAACGGCCGTTTTTACAGCCATTTTTCCCTGCTAAGCAGGGGTTAGCTTTTCTTGAGGCAATGTTTTATGGCTGGATGCCCTTCTTGACGCCAACCCTGGACCCTTGTCGCCTCTTACGACACACAGGGATATGGTACACCTATTCTAACCGGGGCAAATACCGGGACCAGGACACTGGCACTCATTTTGCCGACCTCGGAAGGATGACAGGCTGAGTCAACCCCCTGGTGTTAATTCAGCAGCCAATGGGACTCGAACTCAGGACCTAAGGATCCCAAGCCAGCCACCCTAACCATGAAGCCAACACCAGGCTCCAACCTTGAGACCTTTTAACAAAATAATTTAACTAAATTATAAGCATGGGTAAACTCGATGGTAAAAGCCCTGCTTGAGAGAATGCGACATAGTTATTTGAGCAGTGCATAGACAACAGACCACTGCCTCACACTATGGCTGAAACTGACTGTGATCTTCACAAGAATATCGGCGCCAACCTTTCGGTATTTGTAATGGTCCTCAGAATGATTTTATTATCACGATTCAAAACCTCCCTTGGAGATGGGTTTTGCTCAAGTTAGAAATCACTGGGAAGGGTAGAGCTCATGCTGGAAATCACTGGGTTGGGCAAAGCTGAGGTTAGAAATCATTGGGTTGGGTGAAGCTGAGGTTAGAAATCACTGGGTTGGGCTGATCTGGGGTTAGAAATCACTGGGTTGGGCAGATCTGGGGTTAGAAATCACTGGGTTGGGTGGATCTGGGGTTAGAAATCACTGGGTTGGGCGGATCTGGGGTTAGAAATCACTGGGTTGGGCGGATCTGGGGTTAGAAATCACTGGGTTGGGTGGATCTGGGGTTAGAAATCACTGGGGTTAGAAATCACTGGGTTGGGCAGATCTGGGGTTAGAAATCACTGGGTTGGGCAGATCTGAGGTTAGAAAACACTGGGTTGGGCGGAGCTGAGGTTAAAATCCCTGGTTTCAGCAGAACTGAGGTGAGAAATCACTGGGTTGACTGGAGCTGAGGGAAGAAATCATTGGGTTGGGAAGAGATGAGGTGAGAAATCATTGGTTTAGGCAGAGATGAGGTTAGAAATCACTGGGTTGGGTGCAGTTGAGGAAAGAAATCACTGGGTTGGGCAGAGATGAGGTTAAAATCCCTGGGTTCAGCAGAACTGAGGTGAGAAATCACTGGGTTGGATGCAGCTGAGGAAAGAAATCACTGGGTTGGCCAGAGCTGAGGTTAAAAAACACTGGGTTGAGTGGAGCTGAGGTTAGAAATCAATGGTTTGGGCAGAGATGAGGTTAAAATCACCGGGTTGGGAGGATCGGAGGTTAGAAATCACTGGCTTTGGCAGAGCTGCGGTTGTAAATCACTGCTTTGGGCAGAACCTAGTTTGGAAATCACCGTGTTTGGTGGAACTGAGGGTTGAAATCACTGGGTTGGTTGCTACTGAGGTTGGAAATCACTGGGTTTGGCAGAGTTGACGTTGGAAATTACTGGGATGGGTGGAGCAGAGGTTGGAAATCACTGGGTTGGGTCGAGCTGAGGTTAGAAATAACTGGGTTTGGTGGAGCTAAGGTGAGACAACTGGGTTTGGTCGAGCTGAGGTTAGAAATCACTGGGTTTGGTGGAGCTAAGGTGAGAAATAACTGGGTTTGGTCGAGCTGAGGTTAGAAATCACTGGGTTGGGTTGAGCTGAGGTTAGAAATCACTGGGTTGGGTTGAGCTGAGGTTAGAAATCACTGGGTTGGTTCGAGCTGAGGTTAGAAATAACTGGGTTTGGTGGAGCTAAGGTGAGAAATAACTGGGTTTGGTCGAGCTGAGGTTAGAAATCACTGGGTTGGGTCGAGCTGAGGTTAGAAATAACTGGGTTTGGTGGAGCTAAGGTGAGAAATAACTGGGTTTGGTCGAGCTGAGGTTAGAAATCACTGGGTTGGGTTGAGCTGAGGTTAGAAATCACTGGGTTGGTTCGAGCTGAGGTTAGAAATAACTGGGTTTGGTCGAGCTGAGGTTAGAAATAACTGCGTTTGGTCGAGCTGAGGTTAGAAATCACTGGGTTGGGTCGAGCTGAGGTTAGAAATCACTGAGTTTGGTGGAATTGAAGTTTGAAATTACTGGGTTTGGTGGAGCTGAAGTTAGAAATCAATGGGGTGAGTAGAGCTGAGGGGAGAAATCACTGGGTTGGAAGGAGCTGAGGTTGGAAATCACCGGGTTGGGCAGAGTGGAGGTGAGAAATCACTGGGATGGGCGGAGCTGATGTGAGAAATCACTTGGTTGGGTGGAACTGAGGTTTGAAATCACTGGGTTGGGTGGTGCTTTGTTTGGAAATCACTGGGTGGGGTGGAGTGAAGGTTGGCATTCACTCGTTTGGGTGGAGCTGAGGTTAGAAATCACTGGGTGGGGTGGTGCTTTGGTTGGAAATCACTGGGTGGGGTGGGGCAACGGTTGGCATTCACTGGTTTAGGTGGAGCTGCGGTTAGAAATCACTGGGTTGGGTGGAGCGAAGTTTGGCATTCACTCATTTGGGTGGAGCTGAGGTTAGAAATCACTGGGTTGGGTGGTGCTTTGGTTGGAAATCACTGGGTGGGGTGGAGCGACGGTTGGCATTCACTCGTTTGGGTGGAGCTGAGGTTAGAAATCACTGGGTTGGGTGGTGCGAAGTTTGGCATTCACTCGTTTGGGTGGAGCTGAGGTTAGAAATCACTGGGTTGGGCAGAGCTGAGGTTAGAAATCACTGGGTTGGGCAGAGCTGAGGTTAGAAATCACTGGTTCGGTGAAGCTGAGGTTAGAAATCCCTGGGTTTGGTGGAAAGGAGGTTTGAAATTACTGGGTTTGGTGGAGCTGAAGTTATAAATCAATGGGGGTGAGTAGAGCTGAGGGGAGAAATCACTGGGTTGGAAGGAGCTGAGGTTGGAAATCACTGGGTTGGACAGAGTGGAGGTGAGAAATCACTGGGATGGGCGGAGCTGATGTGAGAAATCACTTGGTTGGGTGGAACTGAGGTTTGAAATCACTGGGTTGGGTGGTGCTTTGTTTGGAAATCACTGGGTGGGGTGGAGTGAAAGTTGGCATTCACTCGTTTGGGTGGAGCTGAGGTTAGAAATCGCTGGGTTGGGTGGTGCTTTGGTTGGAAATCACTGGGTAGGGTGGAGTGAAGGTTGGCATTCACTCCTTTGGGTGGAGCTGAGGTCAGAAATCACTGGGTTGGGCAGAGCTGAGGTTGGAAATCACTGGGTTCGGTGGAACTGAGGTTTGAAATTACTGGGTTTGGTGGAGCTGAAGTGAGAAATCACTGGGGTCGGCGGAGCTGAGGTGAGAAATCACTGGGTTGGGCAGTGCTGACATTGGAAATCACTGGGATGGGTGGAGCTGAGGATGGAAATCACTGGGTTGAGCAGAACTGAGATTAGAAATCAGTGGGTTGAATGGAGCTGAGGTTAGAAATCATTATTTTTGGCAGAGATGAGTTTTGAAATCACGTGATTGGGTGGAGCGGAGGTAAGAAATCATTGGTTTGGGCAGAGCTGAGGTAGAAAATCACTGGGTTGGGTGGAACTGAGGATTGAAATTGCTTGGTTTGGTGAAGCTGAGGTGAGAAATCATTGGGTTAGTCGGAGCTTCTTTTTTTTTTGTCTGCACTGTCGAAGCTCGTATGAGAGCTGACACACAGAACATACAAGGGGAGCAGGAGACAAGAGGGGCAGGAGAGAGAAGGAAAAATACAACGTGGAACAGAGACATGAGGAAATCTGTGGAAGGGTGAGGGATGGTGTGGGATACATTGGTAAACAAGATGGACACTACAGGGACTTTCGGGTCCTTTTGCAACAGGGACTTTCAGGAAGGAAAGTGAGGAATTTGAAGGATTTGGGTTTGGGGTGGATTTGCGGAGGAAGAAAAGATAGTGGTTTTGGATGGGGGAGATAAGAGATGGTGGTGAATGGCTGTTTTGGAGACCAGGAGGGAAGAGTGGGAATTAAGAGAGTGTGGGAGTTTGTTCCAAAGGTGGGGGAAAATAGGAATGAAAGAGTGAAGGTGAGCAGTTTTTCTTGATTTTGGTAGTTTTTCCAGAAGGGGGGTTGCTGGTGGAGCTTGAGCACCCTGCGAAAATATGAGAGAAACATATCTCGGACAGAGCAGTGGGGATGAGGCCAGAAAGGAGACAGTGTAAGACAGAAAGGCCACTGACGTGCCTGCGGTGAAAAAGTGAGAGACCCAAAGTCTCAATCTCATTTTCACAGCATGAAGTCAAGAAAGGTGAGAGGCAGGAGCACCAGCCCAGAGGGGAGAGCAGTACGCCATCAAGCTGTGAACGAAAGCTTTGCATGTGGTCAGGAGCTCAGATGTGCCAAGGAAGGACTTTGCACGATGGAGGATGCCCAGTCGGCGACTGACTTTGGAGGCCAGCTTGGAAATGTGGCTTTCGCTGGAAAGATCATGGCAGATAGTGAGACCCAGAAGCTTAAATGGAAGGTCTTCTTCAAGAGGATTGTTGAGAAAGTAGATGGAGGTGGTGGGGTTCCAGACGGATCTTTCAGAGATGCAGTGAGAGTGTGAAATTTGTCAGGATTGAAAGACATGTTGGACCAGCTTGTGATTTTTATCTAGATCTGCAGAGAGTGGCAAAGCTGCAGCTTGCCAATCTGAGGGATGACAGATGGTACGGCAGAGGGTGGAGTATTCAGCAAAGAGATAAAGAGGATTTTCCAGAGTCGGAGAGATCATTGATGAAAACCGGAAAAAATAACAGGGCCCAGAACACTGCCTTGAGGAACTCCAGCCTGGACAGGAAGAGGGGATGAGAGAACTCCATTAAGGGTCACATGTTGGCTGTGACAGGAGAAGTCATGAAGTCTGCGAGCCATGAATGGAGATGTATTTGGACACCATCAGAAGAGAGTTTGGTTTGCAGGGCAGGGATGCTGAGGTTAGACATCACTGGTTTGGGCAGAGCTTCTTCTGGAGCTCAGTCTGTTTTATGTTTTACTGCACGGACAATGGTGTCTGTTTGTGCGCATACCACAATGATGAAAAGTGCGTTCATATTGCACCTTCGTCACTCAACCCCACCGTTGTACTTGTGGGGTTCTTTGGGTTTACTTTGGGATTAAAAATGTCGTTTTATGTGCACACCTGTAATTTCCTTGTACAAATAACCCTTTTTTTACCCCCTTAGCTGTACAAACGTTACTCCCTCTTCAGTGTGCTCTACCTTCTCCCTTTCCTTCCTTTTCCTGCCGCCTTCTTTCATTCCCCATTTTCTCCCACCCCCCCTTTTCCTCTTATTCGCCCTCCACCCCGCCATATACTCCCTTTACATGTCTCTCCAGCTGCGAGTCCTGTTTGCCTGCCTGTTTGATGCCAAAACAAACGTTCTTTCTCCTTCCCTATTAGGACCCCCACCCCATTACCTTCTTAAAGGTTCAACACACGCTTTGCTTCGTAATCCCAACACCCCCTCCGCCCACCGCATATTATACCATAATTCTGGAATACTTTTCCCTCTTCCTCTATGTCATTGACTTATTTTTCTTCTCAAAAGCTTTGTACAAGTACCTCCCCAGTCCCCCACCCTTTCCCCCTATAATTTATCCCGTACCCTGCCAGGATCAGAGATGCATATGTCTGTGCACATCCCCCCTTCTCCTTGCCCCCGCATCAACACCCCCCCACCTCCACCCGAAAACGTTTTTTTTTCTCTCTCCTTTCATCCATCCCTCCTCCCTTTCTCTCTTACAAATAAATATAAGAGCAGCTTGGAGTGAACTAGAGAGCGAGAGAGTTCAGCAGCACGTCTGCTTTCCTGCTTGTACTTCTGCTTGTCTGAGTCCCCTCTTGACTTTCTCATCGTCTTTCTATCTATCGACATAATATATATTTCTCTCTCCCTCTCGTTCTCTCGCAAGCGACCATGATTTGGGTAACTCTGTGCTGCGTTTTTGCCTTCTTGGTCCCGGCATCCTTTAAAGGTATCTCTTGTTGTCCAGTCCCTCGCGGATGAGCCTCTTCACACACCTTGCGTGCCGTTTTTGTGTCCATCCATCATAACATAGTCATGTTTCTGTGAACTTCAGGAAATGAACAGTAATCTGTTACCTTGGCAACAATCAAAGATGTTTGTAAATTGAATTGACAAAAATATCTTTGTGTATAAATAACGCTTTGTAGATGATGGAAAAGGAGTTTCCTTTCATTCTAAATGTATATGTATGTATGTATGTATGTATATGTATGTATATGTATATATATATATATATATATATATATATATATATATATATATATATATATATATATATATATATATATATATATATTGATGTGTTTGAATGTCAAATGCGAATTATTGATCATTTTAATGATGTTAATTATATTATTTAATATATTTGAACTTGAGCAAGTTGGTGTAACATGTATAGAGTGATTGACTCGTGATAATCTTGGTTTGAATGTAATTCCGATGATTCAGTAAATGACACAATGTCTGGAACCTTTTACCTGCAGATTTATTAATTACTAGACGACCCGTGAACCCCTTGGGTTCCCGTTATGACAGCGGTTGATGAAAAAAATCATTTCAAGAAATAAAAAAAAGATAGCTCCAGCGAACTATGTCGCTGAGGTTGTTTGCATTGATCAAATTCTCCCGAAGAGTACTTGACTGAGTGGGGAATTGATTTTTTAATAATTTTTTTCGTTGCCCGATTTGAACGAAACTTGATACTGCACAACACAGGAGAATGGTGAGTTAGGTGGCCCTAAAATTTTTGCGCTAACGTGTACCGTTTTGGCTGTATTTCGGGAACATACATACAAGATGAGAGTTTTAGTAATATACTAGATGACCCATGAACCCGTTGGGTTCCCGTAGTGACAGCGATTGATGAGAAAAATAATTTCAAGAAAAAAAAGATAGCTCCAGCGAACTATACCGCTGAGGTTGTTTTCATTGATCAAATGCTCCCGAAGAGTACTTGACTGAATCGGGAATTGATTTTTTAATAATTTTTTGTTGCCCGATTTGAACGAAACTTGAGACTGCACACCGTAGGCGAATGGTGAGTAAGGTGGCCCTAAAACTTTTGCGCTATCGTGTACCGTTTTGGCTGTATTTTGGGAACATAAACACATACATACATACATACATGATGAAAGTTTTAGTAATATAATGGATTTCATTATTAAACGGTAGTCGTTTTTTATCAACAGGTTAAAGGTTAAAATCGTTGACAACAAACGAGAGAGATTTAAAAATGTTAAATTGTTCATAAAAACCATTGTGTTGTAGTTGTACTCAGATGGGAGGCGAGACAGGTGTGTGTGTGTGTGTGTGTGTGTGTGTGTGTGTGTGTGTGTGTGTGTGTGTGTGTGTGTGTGTGTGTGTGTGTGTGTGTGTGTGTGTGTGTGTGTGTGTGTGGTCGTCTCAGATGGGAGGCCAGACAGGTATGTGGTCGTGATGTGTTCCGTGGGTGGTGCACGGAAGACCCAGTCCCTTTTGTGGAATTTTTATCTCCATTGAGTTGTTTGATGGGTGGCACTGTTTGATTGAGGTGAGCACTGCCTCGTCTGGTAGATCGATTACAGATTTGGCAGACAGGGTCAACCGTGCCCCCATTGAACAGAACCCCCATGTTATCTTCAGTCACGTGACAGTTTGTTTCAATCAAACTCAATTTGTTCAACATTTGGACGATTTAACAACAGTACTTTACCTGGTTACCAAGTACGTTACCTGGTTACCATGGACGAGTCACATTACATACGAATCACCACTTTACTTGGCCCTCACAAACGGGCCTTCAACACATTCAGGATATTAATTAATTAACACAACCTTAATTACAAAGCACAAGGACAACGACGTTACAGGGACACAACTTGATGCAAGTTTCATAGATTGTGTCGTCATCAAACGTAATGACGAATCAAATTGCATTTCATTGATTTATTACAGACTATCAGGGGTAGCTGGTGTTACCCGGTATATTTTTGTGGGGGCTAAAACTCTTCCCAACACCCACTAAGGAATTGGGTCGGAGGTCATTTAATATTACCCTTCATGTAGCAACAAAGGCTTTGGCACTATGGAGTGATTTTAAAATGGCCCGTCATGGTCGTCTGTCCAATTTGTAATCCTGTGAGATTTGTGGAAACTATCACGTGACTATGAGACCCGAAACCAAGTGATTGCAAAATCAACTTCACACATCGAGAAATGTACTGCATTGTATTGGGTGGTCACAAAGTCCAGTCAACCCCCCCCCCCCCCAATCATCTACCCTGGAACGTTTCATGTATCTATACTAATATCTACACGAATAAATATCAATGTATGGGTATGTATCAGTGTGTGTCTCCTCCACAACTCCAAAACAAAAAAAACCGAGCAGCCTGAAACTTTGCATACATACTAAGAAAACTTCAAGGAAGTGCAGGAGTGAAAATTGGGTGTTTGGGTTCATTAAAACACCCCCTTTGAAGATAATTAACGGCCGTATTTAATTATAGCAAACGCAGTGAGCTTCATGCTTAACGCGTGCACATGAGAGAATAGGAAACAACAACAACAACAACACAATACCCCTGGCAATTTGGAATCAGTGTCGTTGGCTATGACCCTTTTGCTTCCGGTTTTTTTTAAACACTGTGCGGTGTATAAACACGATTGGGTTTTATTTCTATCTTGTGAATATTACTTAACGCGTGCACATGAGAGAATAGGAAACATCAACACAATACCCTGGCACTTGTGAACCCGTGGCGTTGGCTATTAACCTTTTGCTTCCGTCTTTTTTTTTTGCCTGTTTTTTTTTTTTTTGTTTCTGGTTTTTGTCATGGGGAATGATACATGCCGGGAGATAAAGGCATCATCGGAGATATGAAAGACCCAAATATCAGACATGGTGTATATTTCCACTGATTTCCACATCCACGGATTTTAATAAAGATATCTCCCGCATCATCAAAAAATAATTTTTAATCGTGATTTACGTTATTTAATCGCCGATCCCGAATCCAGGCCGAAGTAACCGGAAATTGCGTGTACAGTTGTGAACAAGTTGTAGGTAAAGTCAGAAGTGAATGTCAGAATAATTCTACGTTTGCTTCTAGTATTTATTTTTTTAGATGAGATCCTGTTCTAGGCGGTATAGTTGTTGTTGTGAAGGTAACGTTGAGGTAATATTAATTTTTTTAGATGAGATCCTGTTCTAGGCGGTGTAGTTGTTGCGAAGGTAATGTTGAGGTAATATTTATTTTTTCAGATGAGATCCTGTTCTAGGCGGTGTAGTTGTCGTTGTGAAGGTAATGTTGAGGATTTTTTTTTTTCAGATGAGATCCTGTTCTAGGCGGTATAGTTGTTGTTGTGAAGGTAATGTTTAGGTAATATTTATTTTTTTAGATGAGATCCTGTTCTAGGCGGTGTAGTTGTTGTTGTGAAGGTAACGTTGAGGTAATATTAATTTTTTTAGATGAGATCCTGTTCTAGGCGGTGTAGTTGTTGTGAAGGTAATGTTGAGGTAATATTTATTTTTTCAGATGAGATCCTGTTCTCGGCGGTGTAGTTGTTGTGAAGGTAATGTTGAGGTAATATTAATTGTTTTAGATGAGATCCTGTTCTAGGCGGTGTAGTTGTCATTGTGAAGGTAATGTTGAGGTAATATTAATTTTTTTAGATGAGATCCTGTTCTTGGTGGTGTCGTTGTCGTTGTGAAGGTAATGTTGTGGATTTTTATTTTTAGATGAGATCCTGTTCTAGGTGGTGTAGTTGTTGTGAAGGTAATGTTGAGGTAATAGGTAAAGTCAGAAGCGAATGTAAGAAGAATTCTACGTTTGCTTCTCGGCTTTGCCTATTCCATATTATCCTTAATCAGGCGATCCTCGGCCACCTCACTCTCTGGGTTCTTTGGCGTTTCCTGGGTAACCTCGCTGGCGTCTGAAGCCGCCATGTTTTCTTGCCTGCTCAACCATGCCTTGACTTGGAATAGGCCGCAACGATTTCTTAACAAGAAAGTTTTTTTTTCCCACTTTCCTCATTTGTATTATCGAATGCCTGTTCATCATAGCTACAAATCGCTGCTTACATCGTAAGTACTATAGTTTTCAAATTAAAACATCCCTTTTGAAGATAATTAACGGCCGTATTTAATTATATCCTTAATCAGGCGATCCTCGGCCACCTCACTCTGGATTATTAGGCGTCGCTGGGGTCTGAAGCCGCCATGTCTTTTGGCCTGCTCAACCATGCCTTGACTTGGAATAGGCCGCAACGATTTCTTAACGAGAAAGTTTTTTTTCCCACTTTCCTCACTCGTATTATCGAATGCCTGTTCATCATAGCTACAAATCGCTGCTTACATCGTAAGTACTATAGTTTTCAAATTATGAAGTTGGAGCGATTTAATACATTATATGTGACTTTCACAAAAGCGGTTAAGTAACGGTAAAAACAAACTGAAAAATCAACTTTCTTTGATATTCTCGAAATAGTGCTTAAACCCCTTAAAAGGCCTAGAAAAATGTTCAAATGATGTCAGCAACGCAGGATCGAGAGTAGTTTTCGAGAAATGGCAGCCCGATCCTTTCTTTACCGTTACACAGGTAACGGAAGAGAGCCAAAATGGTAACGGTAAAGAACATCAAGCCAGATTTTTTTTATTGATGGAAAGAAAAAACGGACTTCAGATTCAGGGAAACTGGACCATATATCACTTGCTAAAGACATATCAAAGCTCACACAATAGCCCAGACATGGAGCACAATATGGCGGTAACGGTAAAGAAGTTCAATATGTGTGACATATGAGCTTACCTTATGATACTGTCGATTTGTCACTTCCAGCCGTTTTAATTTCGGTCATAAAATGGCGGCAGAAAACTTTTCGGTCACGTGACGGCTTGTGGTGACTCCTGGTATTAGAACTCCAAACTGAAATTACTGGAAGACTGTAAACGGTAACGGTAAAGAAATTGAAACGACGAATGTTTCAAATTTTTTTTCATTCTCTTAATTACCTTGAGCGTCCGAGGTGACGAAACTACTGATTTCTGCATAGTGGAAGCAATAATACTTGATATATATATATATATATATATATATATATATATATATATATATATATATATATATATATATATATATATATATATATATATATATAAATGATTCAAGTCATATTGCCATATGGTTAGAATGCTACGAGGATCCGAAATAGCCAAGTCTCACTTTGGACAGGTAAACGGAATGGAAAATATGACACTTCGAAGTTGATTGCATGTGACACTGTTTTCGATATTGTGTAGCAATAATTTTTTTGGAGTAGTGGAAAACGAGAGTAAACTTCACCATAAGGCCTCTGCACTGACTGGCAATATATGCTTGATAAAAATGATCGGACAGTCGTTACCGTTACCTGACCCGCTTTTATGAAAATGTCCCTTATGATTCGATCTTCCACAATCTACTCTCACGGATTAATTAAAGTAGATCATCAAAATATTATTTTGGTTTTGAGGATCGGATATCGTCTGAATTAAATGTGTCAAAAGCTATTGAGAAATCTGATAATTTAAAGAAATAATAAATCTTATAACTTAGTTAATATACCTATTTACTTTAAGCAAGCAAGGCTATGTTCCCTCCTTCTCCATAGATACACAAGAAATTGTGAAATTTTCAAAGCATTAAACTTATCATTTTCTACTGTTTGGAGAATTATATTGAGTGAACAAAAAAATTTAGGAAGGTGCCAAAATTAACCAGCTTCATTGAGCTGGTTTCATCGAGTGCAACATAAATAACTTGATTCAAAATCAATGCAACAAAAATAATGAACTCGAGGGATCGACAGGAAGGGGCCGCACATGGGTTCTCTGTGGGGAATCTCTGGAGTTAGGAAGACAAAATGGATTAAAGATCAAATTAAAAGAAAAAACGAACAATTAACAGAACGGGAGGATGAGGGTGAGTGAAGCAGCGGATTAGGGTAAAACAACTTTGAAAAATTTCCACTCAATTTTTTTATTCTGTCAAGAATGCATTTCCCCTTTAATACATCTTAAAAATCAATGGGATTTTGAAGTTACTTTTATTACCTCCACCACCGACGGTGAAGGAGGTTATGTTTTAACTTCCTTTCTGTCTGTCTGTCTGTTTGTGTGCAGGATATTTCAAAAAGTTGTGGACGAATCTGGATGAAATTTTGTGGACAGGTTGGGTGTGTGACAAGGACGAACTGATTAGATTTTGGTGATGATCCGGATCTGGATCCGAATAGAAGAATTTTATCAGTGATTCTTCACCATTGAGAGATAGGGCAAAACTAATATATATATATATATATATATATATATATATATATATATATATATATATATATATATATGTATATATATATTTTTTTTCAAAAAGTTGTCGACAGATTCAGATGAAACTTGGACAGGTTGGCTGTGTGTCATGGAAGAGTTGATTCAATTTTGATGAAGATCTGAATCTGGATCCAGATTGGAGAATTATTTTCTTTTTAAAGTGCTGCTTCACTATTGAGAGATAGGACCAAAAACAATATAGTACTGTATAGCATGATATTTCAATAAAGTACTGGGTCCGATATGTTCTTGCGGATCAGGCATTTTGTGGCGGAGGTGCCCTTATAGTTAAAACGATGTTTTTCCAGGAACGCATCTATGACGTAAATACCTGAAAGTGATATCTGGAAGGAAGTGTGTGTGAATGTGTATGTATGTATGTGTGCAGAAAGCATAAAATAACATAACATCATAACATAATATCTTTGACCCCCTCCCCCCCTCCTTGCTCTCCCACCCCAGCTCGCTTCCCTCCCTCTCTCTCGCTCCCACCCCCTTCTCCCAGAGTCTTTAATGACATATGGTGAGGCGTTGCTCTCTCCCCGCCCCCTTTCCTCGCTCTCCCTCTCTTCCTTGCTCTCGCCCTTCTTTGCTCCCCCTCCTTGCTCCCCCAACCCTGCTCACGATCTCTCCTCCCCCTCCTCTTTCCCCCATCCTCCTTGCTCCCACCCCCTTTCCTGGAGTGCATAGCAACATTTAGCGGGACGTCGTACTCCCCACCCATCTCCATCACTCTTCATGCCCCTTCCAAGTTCCCCCATTCCTCACCCCTCCTCGCTCTCCTCTCCCTCCCTTTTCTCCTCTCTCTCCCCTCTCCCACCTTCCTCACTCTTCATCCCCCTTCCTCACACTTCATCCTCCTTCCTCACTCTTCATCCCCCCTCCTCCCAAAACCTCTCCCTCCATGCCCCCTCTCCATTTTCTCCTCTCTCTCCCCTCTCCACTCCCCCTTCACTAACTCTTCAACCCCTTTTGAGCTCTCCCATTCCTCACCCCTCCTCCCTCCATTTTCTCCTCTCCTCCCCTCTTTCTCCCTTCTCTCTCCCCCCACCATCCCCATCTACCCCTTCCTCCTCTTTCTCCCTCACCTCACCTCCATCCTCTCCTCTTTCTCCCTCCCCCTCCCTCTTCTTTACCCCCTCCCTCCTCCCTCCTCTTCTCTCCCCTCAGTCTTCTTCTCTATACTCCTTCCCTCCTTTCTCTACCCCTTCCGTCAGTCCTCTCTCCCTCTCCGCCTCTATCCTTCCCCCACTTAATATTTCCATCAGCGAAGCAACAGGGTTATACTTGCTCGTGTGTGTAATATAAAGAAATAAATATATATATATATATATATATATATATATATATATATATATATATATATATATATATATATATATATATATGTCTGTTGATATTAATATTTTTGTTTTTATGACAATAAAAGTTTTGTATATTCATAATTTACATTTATACTTCTTGTGTGTTCATTATATTAATTTATCAGGTTCTGCGGAGGGGGTAATGGGACTTTGTAAACACCCTGTAGATTATTGGCTCAGAGGTATTGTAAAAGTGTTTGTTACCTTAGAAGTGGAATTCGATGTTATTCGTGGAATGGATGCTCCTTAATGTGCCGTTCATGTTTCTGGGTTAAGCTTGACCTGATCGATAAATACGGTGCCGTACAGGAAGAAATATGGCTAACTTGGACTGCTTCCGGGAGAGGTTTATTTGTATTTAAATGTCTGGTAATTGTTTTGTATTTACTTATGTGTTTGTGTACTTGAATCTAACTGTTATTGATCAAAAAGGTTGGTTGGTGTTAAGGTTGCTTAAGCAAGTTGGTGTAACATGTATAGAGTGATTGACTCGTGATAATCTTGGTTTGAATGTAATTCCGATGATTCAGTAAATGACACAATGTCTGGAACCTTTTACCTGCAGATTTATTAATTACTAGACGACCCGTGAACCCCTTGGGTTCCCGTTATGACAGCGGTTGATGAAAAAAATCATTTCAAGAAATAAACTAGAGGGGGAGCACTCGGGAGAGTGCAAAACCTCCACCGCCAATACTGCTGGGTCACTCAAGTGAACCTGATATCTTATTCATTAAATATGATGTCAGCAGTGCTTACAGTTATAGTTCTTTTCTCCAATATTTTTTGGGGGGGGCGGGGGGGGTTGGAAATCACTTAAAACATGTAGAAATGCATAAAAAAACATTTTTTTCTCTAATTTTTTTTTTTTGGGGGGGTTGGAAATCACTTAAAACATGTAGAAATGCAAAAAAAATATCGAAATTTTGTTGAAAAAAAAGTTGCAAAATTTTTTATTTTTCTCTAACTTTTTTTTGGGGGGGGGGGTTGGAAATCACTTAACATCTAGGAATGCAAAAAAAAACAAACATTTTTTTTCTCTAACAATTTTTTTTTGGGGGGGGACCAAGTCCAAAATCTAATGGCATGATCCTTGGACCATACCTGACCCCCCCCACCAAGTTTTGTCGAAATCCGTCGAGGAGTTTTTCCGTAATACTGTTCACAAACAAACAAACAGAAAGGGGTGAAAACAGTAACCTCCGATCTTCGATGGCAGAGGTTAAAAAGATAGCTCCAGCGAACTACGCCGCTGAGGTTGTTTGCATTGATCAAATACTCCTGAAGAGTACTTAACTGAATCGGGAATTGATTTTTTAATAATTTTTAATAACTTTTAAATACTGTCTGATAAAAAAGGTTTTAACACTATAGAGCGATTAACAAAAAACTTAATGTTATTTTTATATTTTTAAACCCCCCCCCCCCCCAAAAAAAAATTTTTTTTGATTTTTTTTTTTTTTTGCCTAAAACACTCCTTGGCACTCACTGACGAACCTCTGATAGTTTTATGAAGATCCATTCATCCATCTCTGAGAAAAATGGTGACACACAAATACAAACACACAGCCAAACAGCTATAAAAGCAAAAATTTGTGAATTCTGACTCAAACTCGAGGGCTGAGTGCCCATGAACCATGGTTTTGGGATCATGGGATCGTTCATTCATTCATTGCCTCCTTATATCCTTCGAGTCAACAAAAAGTGCACACATGTCTACTGACGGCCTTATCTTGCATGGAACATAAGTACAAGTCACGAGGTCCTCCACGAGTGTAAACAAACACACAAAGTTTTACAGACCCGGTACGATGCACCACCCAACATTATGTCGGCGTGGTGAATCCTCATTGATCAAGTCAGCACATGTGCTTCGAATGAAGACATTTCTGACTTCATCTGAATCATTCATACCGAACTGTATTTCATTCATTCTTGCTGCACATGCTCGATCATTGAATGTGGCTCTTGAATTTCCAACTGCCACATATGTCTATCTGTATACGACATTCAGTCTCATACATTTACAATTGTAAAGTCCACGATGCGCTCAAACGAGTGTCCGAGTATAAATGGACGATTGGACCACCGTTTCATGTTAATCACCAATGACGTCAGTGCAAGATCATGTCCTTGACCACGCTTCCGGCGTTCTTGTGTTGGGGTGCCCGGAGAGCTCTTGGTAATCAACTTGAATGATCAATTTCCTGGGATCGAATGCCCTTGGTTTAAAATCCGAGCTTCAAACTGCTGTTCTGACGTGATACTGCATTGTGAAGCACGACGTCCTCATATTTATTGGACTACAAGCAGGTGAATGTGAAGCATGTCAGAAAAGATCTTTTAATAGGAGTCTGGGCCGGTACTGCGTGTGCGTGTGCGTGTGCGTGGTCCATTACCCAATTCGACGTCAACCTTCGTGTATTAACATCAAGAGAAAGTGTCACACCTGTCTGTACAGGAAATATATTGTTGTGTCCAGGGGTTTAGCCCCTACCTGGACGGATGGCCCAACAGTTCTCCCTTGGAGGCTTACAACTGAGACTCCTGGAGATTAATGCGCGCGCGGGAAAGAAATGCAAGGCGCTTCACCAGGGCGGTAGCACAGCACAGGGGTTTTTACTGTCGAACCCACAACAGATACACAGACACAAGCAAATGAAATTAAATTAAATGGATAATTTAATGACTAATCAAAAATATGTACAGCGACAGTAATTCAAATTATAATAATGAAAGAAAAATGTGAGGCAATCTAAATCTAAATTCCCATTTGAGGCGCCTCCGCATTTGAGGTGATCGAACCGCGTCATCAGCGTGCGGGTAACCGCGCCCCAAAATGGCGCCGAGCAATTCGTGAGGAAATATTCGACGTCAGGGTTCCAGAACCACTGTGTCGCTTCTTCGTCGACCGCGCTTGCGGATCCCGTTCTCTCTGAATAGCGCCGCTCCCTTCAGTGTGATGTACATGAGGCTTCGAGGTCCGTCTCTCACGACCAACCAAGAGTCAATGGCCAGCGTCTTGCTCCACCACGCAAGCCAATTTTCCTCAGCACGAACACGAGAACTGCGCCATCTTCTTTATGCGTCGAAGGAAAGCCAGCCGTAATGCCCTGCTCTTTCGACCACCGATCCTGCCATTCTGTTCTCTTGGCGAGACATGTTCTGGTTTCTCTGATCACCTCCCTCACACTAAACTCCACTGATGCGTTCGTTCTTCGCTACGAGCTGTTTCCCGTCTTCTCTGATCGCCTGCCTCCCACACGCTCCTTCCCTTCCTCCGACGAACGTCACGCACTTCGCCCGTCGTCACTCTTGGAGGTGGGGCTTCTTCCAACTTGGTCATGCAGCTCCGTTGTAATGGTCGTTTTTGTTATAAAAACTTAATTCTATCATTGCTGGTTTGCAATACAAAAACATAGGGAAAAGTTACAGGGGTGAAATTACACATTGGGGAAAATTATCCTTAATCCCGACCTCATTAACACCACACCACCCCCCATGTGGTGACAAGTAACACTTAAGCTCACAATTTCCCTACTTGGTTTACATCGAGATGTCTCCTACACGTCCACGGGCCAAGTTACTCTTTACGATCCTATCTTTCCTATGAAATTCCTCCATCTACCCCACAAACATAACAATATTAAGGGCTTTCCTATTTATTAACCTCCGCCATCGAAGATGGATGGAGGTTACTGTTTTCACCCCTGTCTGTTTGTTTGTTTGTTTGTGAACAGTATTACGGAAAAACTCCTGGACGGATTTCGACGAAACTTGGTGGGGGGATTAGGTATGGTCCAAGGATCATGCCATTAGATTTTGGACTTTGCCCAAAAAAAAAAACTTTGCAAAAAAAATGTCTTTGTCTAACCCTAACCCTCAAAAAAAAAATTTGCAACTTTTTTTCAAAAAAATTTCGATTTTATTTGAAAAATATTTGAATTTTTTTTTTGCATTTCTACATGTTTTAAGTGATTTCCAACCCCCCAAAAAATTGTTAGAGAAAAAAAAAACAGAAATTTTGCAACTTTTTTTTCCCAAAAATTTTGATTTTTTTTATTTATTTTTTTAATTTTTTTTTGGCATTTCTACATGCACGTCGATCTAGTTTAGTTTATTCAATCGTGGTTCAATCGAGTCTGATCCGTTTTGACCTACAATGAATAGGATATCAGGTTCACTTAAGTGACCCAGCAGTATTGGCGGCGGAGGTTTTGCACTCTACCGAGTGCTCCCCCTCTAGTTAAGTATGCAAATATAGTGCAATTGTGAATCGTGGAATCCTAATATTTACCTCTTCCTTTCCTTTCTCTTCTTTCCATACTTTACCCACACTCCACGAACCTCTCTCCCTCTCTCTCTATGATCCGATGACCTTCATAACCACTCCAAACAATGTGTTCACAGCTGCGTTATGGACCCATTTGTGGAGGTTCTGAGATTGAAGGGCTAAAATCTTGATAATGGATAAGCTGAAGACATTTTTCAGATCTCTTCCTCTTTTTCTCTCTCCCCTCTCTCTCTTCTTTTTATCTTCCTCTCCTCTACTCTCCCTTCCCCCTTCTCTCACCTCCCCTCCTCTTCTCTCCCTTCTCCCTTCTCTCACCTCCCCTCCTCTCCATTCTCTTTTCTTTCTCCCTCCCCTCCACTTTTCTTTCTCCCTCCCCCTCCTCTTTTCTTTCTCCCTCCCTCTCTTTCTTCTCAACCTCCCTCTTATCTCCCTTTCACCCTCCCTCGTCTCCCCATCCCTCCTCTCTCTCACTCCTCACACCCCTCCCTCTCTCTTCTCTCCACCCTCTCGATTTTTAAAAAACTCTCTCTCTCTCTCTCTCTCTGTTTCTGTCTCTGTCTCTGTCTCTGTCTCTCTCTGTCTCTGACACACACACACACACACACACACACACACACACACACACACACACACACACACACACACACACACACACACACACGCACACGCACACGCACACACACGCACACGCACACGCACACACATACACACACACACACACACACACACACTCTTTCTTCTCTATTTTAATTGCCTTATTTTTGGCCAACTTCATACATAGTAACAGATGGTCCTTCAGGCCCGAGGATCCTTGCCATTGTGGCCAATCAAAACACATAGAGGCTGGCCATTGTAGCCAATCAAAATAAAGCATCACTTCGAGCCCTCTCCCCCCTGTCTGCTCCATTGTAGTATTAGCAGTGTAAATCATCAATATTGCTCTCGGGCAATGAAAGAACCTCTACAGTTTTGATGAACAGAAATCTACGATAGAAGCAATTATTAGTTCAACGATGAGTGCCTCATGTTTGATGTTTGATGAAGGTTTGTTTATGAGTTTGGAATGAACCTCTTTGTGTGTAGGAATTCCAAGCGGTTATGGTGGTGCCAGAAATGGGGGACTTGGTGGCTACAATGGGGGTAAGTCTTCCAACTTATTACGTTGTGTTATGTAGCTTGCGTCATAATAACCCAATAAGGTTTTACTTGATACCCCAATAGTCAATGTATTTAATACAGTGTTTCAACCGGAATTCTAAACCAACCGTCTGCAGCTTCCATGATTTTAGTTCATAGCATGAAACTTTCTAAGTTGATGGACTCTTTATTCTGTTGTTGTTATAATTTTTAGGTTTGCAAACCTGACGCATGATTCATTAATTTCCCTTTGCCAGGTTACCGTGCTTGGCCCCGCCCCTCGTTTCCTGCTGGAGGTGGACTCAACGGCAGAGGTCACGTGAACTCATTCACTTAACCTCCCCCCCCCCCATCCCACTCCCCGTTCTCATTTCATTCGCTCAATCGTCTGTCATGACCGAAAGACAAAACTTCACAAGTGCACATTTTGGCATTTCCACTTGTTACCAAATGTGTACTCTATAATAATGGCTGTACCATCTGGCAACAACCTATACCTGTCCGCCAAGCTCCGCGATACTGATCACGTGTCAGTCGCTGCAAATTTCAGGCTTACTGAAAGGCGAAGGCAAACAAACGATTGAGTTTACAAACCCGAATCATTCAAACTGGAAATCAAAGGAATTTGAAACTGCAGGACGAAGACCTCCCCTGGATTATGTACGAGAAGTTTTTCATAGACTGTACTCGACACGCTTACCAGATCCAGGTATGGAGGTAGAGGGCTGCCATTGGAAATCGCTGATGGTTCCTGGTATAACCAACTCGTGATATTAAACTATTTGTAACATTTGAAATTCTGCCTCATAATGACAACACTTTTTTTTGTTCGTTTTCAAAAAGCCGAACACCACGGACACCAAGACTAAACACTGAATGCCTCCCTTTGGGAACCATAACAATGATAATTAAAAAGTTAAACAGTAATAACAAAATACTGAAATGGAAAAATTAAACAACTGGAAATTAAAAAAAAATGACAATCAAATACAGTAGTTATAAATTGGGAAAAATTAAACAATTGTAGAAATGAAAATTAAATATACTTATAAATTGGGGAAAATAAATAAATTTGGAAAAATTAAATAATTTCAAATTGGAAAAATATGAAAATTAAATACAGTAGTTATAAATTGTGAAAAATTAAGCAATTGTAAAAATGAAAATTAAATATAGTTATAAATTGGGGAAAATAAATAATTGGAAATATATTGTGAAAAATTAAATAATTGCAAATTGGAAAAAAAATGAAAATTAAATACAGTAGTTATAAATTGGGAAAAATACAATTGGAAAAATGAAAATAAAATAGTTGTTATAAATTGGGGAAAATTAAATAATTAAAAAAAATAAAAATTAAATAGTTGTTATAAATTGGGGAAATTTAAATAATTGTAATTTGAAAAAAAAACTGAAACTTAATTGCAGTGGTTATAAATTGGGGGAAGATTAAATAATTGGAAAATGAAAATTAAATAGTTATAAATTGGGAAAATTAAATAATTGGAAAATGAAAATTAAATAGTTATAAATTGGGAAAAATTAATAATTGGAAAAAAATGAACATTAAACATCGTGGTTATAAATTGGGAAAAATTAAATAATTGGAAAAATGAAAATTAAATAGTTGTTATAAATTGGGGCAAATGAAATAATTGCAAATTGGAAAAAAATGAAACTTAATTGCAGTGGTTATAAATTGGAGAAAATAAAATAATTGGAAAATGAATATTAAATAGTTATAAATTGGGAAAATTAAATAATTGGAAAATGAAAATGAAATAGTTATAAATTGGGAAAAATAAATAATTGGAAAAAAATGAACATTAAACATAGTGGTTATAAATTGGGAAAAATTAAATAATTGGAAAAATGAAAATTAAATATAGTTATAAAATCGGGAATATTAAATAATTGAGAAAAAATGAACATTAAACACTGGTTTTCAATTGGGAAAAATTACATAATTGGAAAATGAAAATTAAATAGTTGTAAATTGGGGAATATTAAATAATTTGAAAAATAATTCATTAAAAAATTAAATAATGTAAAAAGTGTTCTTCAAAAAGCGGGACTTTGTGGACACCAAGACTAAATACTTAATTGCTCCCTCCGGGAACCATAATGAGTTTGAAACATTCTCTACCGATGAAATTCACAAGGTGTAGAGCAGGTTCAGGGAAATAAGATGGCAGGAGGTTGTATAGGATTCCTGCAAAGCTACGAAGTACATGACCAGATAATATTTTTTGGCTGCGGATTCTGTTCAACATTATCCAGAGAACAGAGTTGGTCTCGTCTGGTTGGGGGTTGGAAGGTTGTTCGATCATCTGCTCCAAATACCGACCGTCCTACCACCCAATGAGAATCTCACTTTGACCCAATTTAAGGAGGATGCGAAAAACCGCCATCCCCAAAAGACTTAAAACACGATGACAAGCACTCGTACCTCACAGGTATTAAACTCTGTAATCTGCCAGATTTAGTTTAGGGCACCATGGTGTCACAGAACGTGTCTGGTGGCCTCCACACTGTCAGTGGCGACATCATTAGCATGAAGAAGTTCACTTACTCGCTTCCTTTATGAGGCAGCAAGTACTGTAATGACAAATGAAGTGGAAATGCACAAACATGCATTTTAGAAGGTGTTGACTTTAGGCCATTTGACTTTTCAAGTACTTTTACCTTTGATGTTATGAACACCAATGTCTGTTAACCAAGCTTGACATTTGAATGAGTAGAGTTGAAACAGACATGATGTTGCTGAGAAACACAATGTTCAAACAATTCTTTCTTTTATACCTGTAACCTCTGCCACCGAAGGTGGACAGAGTTTTTGTTTTCACCTCTGTCTGTCTGTTTGTTTGCTTGTCTATGAGCATGATATCTCAAAAAGTTATGGACGGATTCAGACAAAACTTGGTGGACAGGTTGGGGGTGCGACAAGCACGAATCGATTCGATTTTGTGAAGATCCAAATGTGGATACGATAGTTTTTACTTTTTAAATTTTTTTTTAATGATTCTTCAACATTGAGAGATGGGGCTAAAAATGATATATGGCACGATATTTCAGAAGGTCGTGGATGAGTTACGACAACACTTGGTGCATGAGTTGGTTAGGTGCACGAACAAGCCGATTTGATTTTGGTTCAAATCCGATCCAGATCGGCCACTCCACCGGCCATCAGTGGGATCCAAAACGTAAACTGTTCAGCCTGGTGGAGGTACACGCTCTAACGAGTGCCATCCAAGTTAATTACTCATTCATACAGTTTCTATTATATCGGCAAAATTAACTCGTAACAATGATTTATGGAATTAATTTTGCCCTTGTCTCTAAATGTTTGTTGGAGGGATTCTCACTCTTTCAACCTTGCTTTACATCATGGCATTTATTCAGTGAACATTGTTACAGCAACTGTTACTTTTCATTTGCATTGGGAACTTATTTATGTTGTGCTTTACCATGTGTCTTGCAGGGTATGGACAACGACCTGGGGGGCTCGCGTTACCAGCCCCGAGTAAGGGGGTTGGCAGAGCAGGTATTACATACAAAATCTCAACTATCACCAAGCTCGTAACGAGATAACCCATCTCCAACACTCGTTCATGAAAAATCCACCACAATACAGCCACAAACAACCCAATTATTAATCTCCAATCACTAACACCCAGCTATACATATCTTCCATCATACCAACACCGAACCTTGGATAAACCACAAACATCCAGCTACATATCACACCACACCTAATCTTGGCTAATCCACGAACACCCGGCACAGGTAATGAGGATGGTACACAAGTAATGCGCTCTCACCTTTGAGCTGTCTAATCTGGGTTCGATTACAGACCTGACTATAGACTCTATGATTGGTAAGCATTCGCAGGTAGTGCGAGGCATCAAAAAGTGTGCCGAACCTTGGATGGGCATTAAATTGGGAATCCAGAGTGCCAGCATTCATTGGTAGACGTTAAATATCCCAGGATGTCCTTATTGATGAGTAGGTGAGATACTGTAAACTGTAAACAAAAGTTACTGTAAACAAATTGCAAATGCCTGCTCCAACATACAAGGGGTATTGCATCAGAGGTAGTCACAAACCCCCCAGAAATGAACGTACGGGCTAAACTCTTGATGGATATTCTCAATAGCCACACGATATTAGATATGACTCAATCATGAGCACACAGTTGCCACAACCCACTACCAGTACCAATCAACACCCAATTAACTAAACTGTAAACACCCATTCAGAATTCATGATCCCAAATGCACGACTTGACCTCTGACCAACTCACCATGATGGACGCCACACCGTGATGGACTCCCTTCCCCACCGTGACGGACTCCCTTCCCCACCGTGACGGACTCCCTTCCCCACCGTGACGGACTCCCTTCCCCACCATGATGGACTCCCTTCCCCACCATGATGGACTCCCTTCCCACCATGATGGACTCCCTTCCCACCATGATGGACTCCCTTCCCACCATGATGGACTCCCTTCCCCACCATGATGGACTCCCTTCCCCACCATGATGGACTCCCTTCCCACCATGATGGACTCCCTTCCCACCATGATGGACTCCCTTCCCACCATGATGGACTCCCTTCCCACCATGATGGACTCTCTCTTTCCACATGATGGACTCTCTCTCCACCATGATGGACTCTCTCTCCACCATGATGGACTCTCTCTCCACCATGATGGACTCTCTCTCCACCATGATGGACTCTCTCTCTCTCTCTCCACCATGATGGACTCTCTCTCTCCACCATGATGGACTCTCTCTCTCTCCACCATGATGGACTCTCTCTCTCTCCACCATGATGGACTCTCTCTCCACCATGATGGACTCTCTCTCCACCATGATGGACTCTCTCTCCACCATGATGGACTCTCTCTCCACCACGATGGACTCCCTCTGCACCACGATGGACTCCCTCCCGCACCACGATGGTCTCTCTCTCCACCATGATGGTCTCTCTCTCCACCATGATGGTCTCTCTCTCCACCATGATGGTCTCTCTCTCCACCATGATGGACTCTCTCTCCACCATGATGGACTCTCTCTCCACCATGATGGACTCTCTCTCCACCATGATGGACTCTCTCTCCACCATGATGGACTCTCTCTCCACCATGATGGACTCTCTCTCCACCATGATGGACTCTCTCTCCACCATGATGGACTCTCTCTCCACCATGATGGACTCTCTCTCCACCATGATGGACTCTCTCTCCACCATGATGGACTCTCTCTCCACCATGATGGACTCTCTCTCCACCATGATGGACTCTCTCTCCACCATGATGGACTCTCTCTCCACCATGATGGACTCCCTCCCCCACCATGATGGACCCCTCCCCCACCATGATGGACCCCTCCCCCACCATGATGGACCCCTCCCCCACCATGATGGACCCCTCCCCCACCATGATGGACCCCTCCCCCACCATGATGGACCCCTCCCCCACCATTATGGACCCCTCCCCCACCATTATGGACCCCTCCCCCACCATTATGGACCCCTCCCCCACCATGATGGGCCCCTCCCCCACCATGATGGACCCCTCCCCCACCATGATGAACCCTTCCGCCACCATGATGGACTCGATGTTTTATAAGCAGTGCTACAAGGATTCATCTGCTTCTTAAATGTGCAAATCTCCTTTCTTTTTGCTTGTTTCAGGTCCAGGTGCTCAGGCGTATGCTAACGGAGCCTATGCAAATGGTAAGTTGCATAATTTATCGTACTAAAGAAGCAATAAGGTAGCATACTTTTTAATAAATAAATCAGAAATTCATAATTGCTAAAACTGAATAAAGACTTAGAAATGGCAAGCAATGCAGAATACATACTGCATGAACCTCATGGTATTTGCTTTGTACAAACTTGATCTACACTGCCTTCAGAAAGTATTCACACCCCTCGACTTTTTCACAAGCCCGATTTTAGTATGCATTGAATTTAATTTTTTCTGTCTTCGATCTCCACAAAATACCCAATAATGACAAAGTGAAAACATGTTTTTAGAAATTTTCACAAATTACTTAAAAATGAAAAACGGAAATGTCTGGTGACAATAAGTGTTCAACCTCTTTGCTATGACACTCCAAATTGAGCTCGGGTACATCCAATTTCCTTTGATCATTCTTGAGATGTCTCCACAACTTGATTGGAGTCCCCCTGTGGCCAATTCAAATGATTGGACATCATTTAGAAAGAAACATCTTTCCATACAAGGTCCCACAGTTGACAGTGGATGGCAGAAGAGAAACTCTACCATGAAGTCCAAGGAACTGTCTGCAGAACTCTGGGATAGAATTGTGAGGCGGTATAGATCTGGGGAAGGGTATAAAACAATTTCTAGTGTTGAAAGATCCCAAGAGCACAGTGAGCTCCATCATTAGGAAATGGAAAGAATATGGAACAACCCAGACTATTCATGGAGCTGGCCATCTGACCATACTGAGCAGCTGGGGAAGAAGGACCTTGGTCAAGGAGGTGGTGATGAACCATATGACCACTCTTACAGAACTACAGAGTTCCATGGCTGAGATGAGAGAACCTTCCGGAAGGACAAAAGTCTCTGCAACACTTCACAAATCTAAGCTTTATGGGAGAGTGGCCAGACGGAAGCCATTCCTGTGAAAAGATACATGACAACATGCCTGTAGTTTGCAAAAAGGTACGTGAAAGACTCTGAAAGCATGAAGCAGAATATTCTGTGGTCTGATAATACGAAAATTGAACTTTGGCCTGAATGCAAAGCACTACATCTGGCAGAAACTGAGCACAGCTCATCACCCATCCAACACCATCCCTATCATGCTATGGGGATGCTTTTCAGTGGCAGGGAATGGGAGATTTGTAAGGATAGAGGGAACAATGAATGGAGCCAAATAAAGGTAAACCCATGAGGAGAACCTGCTTCAGAGAGCAAAAGACCTTAGACTCTGGTGAAGATTTACATTCCAACAGGACAATGACCCAAGCATACAGCCAAAGCAACATTGGAATGGCTTCAGACCAAATAAGTGAGAGTCCTTGTGTGGCCCAGCCAAAGCCCAGACTTGAATCCCATTGAGAATTAAATCTGCAAGGAAGAATGGGAGAAAACCCCCAAATCCAGATGTGCAAAGCTGAGACAGATATACACAAGAAGACTCGAAGCTATAATCACTGCCCAAGGCACTTCGACAATGTATTGATTCAGGGGGTTGAATATTTATTGATGCAAGACATTTCAGCTTTTAATTTTTAATCATTTTGCAAAAATTTCTAAAAACATGTTTTCACTTTGTCATTATCTGGGAGTTTTGTGAAGATCGTTAAGCCATTTTAAATTAATGCTGCAACACAACAAAATGTGACCAG
Organism: Eptatretus burgeri; assembly: GCF_056783735.1. NCBI lineage: Eukaryota > Metazoa > Chordata > Myxini > Myxiniformes > Myxinidae > Eptatretus > Eptatretus burgeri. Next base: position 21,039,817 of record NC_140961.1, on the reverse strand, counting down.
AGTCAAGAAGAGGTGTTATGTGAATACTTTCTGAAGGTACTGCAGTTGAATCAGGAATTGAACCCACTGCGAGATGACTTAGAGGTGAGTTTACATACCTCTAGTCCATCAAGTCAATATCAGATAGGAGAGTGTTCTGCTGTCGTATGGAAACAAAACAAGTGAAGGCATGGCATATTGCAAGAGAATGGTTCCCGTTTATAGTGTGAACACAACTCTCTCCTTGCTGCTGTGATGTGTGAGAAATACGAGGTTAAGTTTGAGTCTTTGCTTCTTCAGCCATATGTGGATTCATCTCCAAATGTCAATGGTTTCAGCAGCAACCTCCTCCGTAGCTTCGCTCAGAGTCAACAAAGCAAAGTTGTTGAATGTACCAGATTGCACTCTTTCAATGTATACTCAAATGTTCCCTTAACTTGATCATCTCCAAGTAAATGTAGAAATATTTATTTTCTGCTTTGATGCAATGCTTCACACCATTTGCTTATAAGGTGCTCACAAATGTTTACCCCGTGCAAGCAAAGCGAAAAGTGGGGTGAAACAATTGGTTCATATCCATCCGTCCGTCTGTCTTATCAGTTTATGATCGAGGAAGAGATCATTTAAATTGAATATTAGATTTTCAACACAAATCAGAACATGAATAGGAAGAGAAGTCTCATTACAATGTAATTTGTCTCTGAATTTGTCCCCTTACGCATCTGCAGAGAGGAGTGAGATAATATTTACTCCCACCGAAGGAGAGATTTCGGTGCGTTTGTTTGTTTGTTTGTCTGTCTGTTTGGTTGTCTGTCTGTCCGCACAGATCTTTCGTATTTTTCTCCGCAACTGCTCGTCGGATTGAGACGAAATTTTCACTATGGGTGCGACTACTCATGCAGAATGTTTTAATATAATTATGACGTCACAGGTCACATGGTGTGGCAGCCATGTTTGAAAAACTTTGGACCTCTGTATATCTGAAATCGCACAAAGGAAAAATTGAAACTTGGCATATAAGTTCTCATGGGGAATGTGTGATTTTTTTTTTTTTAAATGAAGTCATAGGTACCTTCGTTATGATGTCATTGCATATGTAGAATGCTACATCCGATCAGTAAGAAATTTTTTGAGGGTCATCAAGGGATAAAATGGTCCACAGAAAAATATTTTGATGACGGCATTGGTCACGTGATTCGGCAGCCATGTTGTTTTTTTTAACCTTCAAATATCTTCTTCACTGAAGTGGCTGAACAAATTGAAGCTAAACTTTATACATATGACCGCCTATCCACGAGGAACAAAAGGTTCACACCTATGATGTCATAGGACACATGGTTTGGCAGCCATATTGGATTTATCCTAAAACATAAAAATCTTCTCCAGAACGGCTGGACAGATCGAGGGGAAGCTTCACACAAATGTTCCCCAAGGCGTGCGTGTACAGGGTTGTTAAGGAATAATTGATAAATCACATAGTTTGGCAACCATATTGGATTTAAGAAAAATATTAAATAAAGTTTTCGCTGGAACTGCTGAATCAATTGATGTGAAACTTCACAATTGTCATCTAGTATTGATGGGGAATACTTGTTTTAAATTTCAACTTGATCAGACACATGGTCTGGCAACCAGAATTATTTAAATTTTTTGATCGGGGTTGTTTTTGAATTTTTTTTGTGTTTTCACCTTCATTTGAAATAGCATTTGAAATATGAATCCTATCCAGGTTTCTCCTAATGACTTCATCCTTGCTTTTTGCTTGTTTGGGTTCCTTCTGATTACACGAACGCAGGACTGTACCTATATGGTCTTCCATTTGATTTGAGTTGAATATATTTTAATCCCATTCTGTATTCAATTGAATGATAATTTTAAAAAACCTCATGGGTCAGGGTGAGGTGTCTGATCAAAGCGGGGTTGCATCAAAGTGGGACGTCTTGGTACCCGGTCATCTTTGCCAGCAGTTATAAAATTGCAGTTCTAATTACGTCCCTTATTAATTACTTAACACACCAACACAAAACTACACAAACAACACTCAAAACAAGTCCTGGCGAGGGTCAGCAATCTCTGACTGACTGCCAGACAGGAAGACAGAGTAAAACAAGAAAAAGAGCAGTCAAACAAAATTTAAAATAATTCCAAACAGGATACTTAAAAACAGTAAGGATGTCATAAAGGACACAAACAACAGGCATGAATAACTAATGCAATGTGTTAGAAAAGGTGATGTAATAGATGCTGGGAAAATGGTGGTAAAACCCTGAATTAATTTATTGATACGACTTTTACAATCTTTATTTTATTTAAATTTAATTATATACTTTAGCACGGCAGTACACAAATTACCTTCTTAATACTTCCAAGAACCTTCAGTTTTGTAGTACTTGCACCTTTATTTTATTTAAATTTAATTATATACTTTAACATGGCAGTACACAGATTACCTTCTTAATACTTCCAAGAACCTTCAGTTTTGTCGTACTTGCATCAATTTATATAAAGATTCAATGGGGTAGTGTATAACGGTGGTCTTCGGGACTACTTCAATAGCACTAAATTTTCGGATTTTTTAAAAAAACGATCGTTAAAATAATTATTTTACTAAAATTTAGGTAACACTGTGTGTGGTATCATGTTATATCAACTTTCTAGTTTGTAATAGTAGTTATTGCTATTATCATGGTTGTTGTTTTGCTGTTCTGCAGGACGTGGAGCTCCTGCTGGATATGGAGCAGGGGCAGCCAAGCCAGGAGTGGGTCAGTGAGCTCAAGAACCTATCATTTATTGACACCACAACATGTTTCTCACAAGAAATTCTTGGGAAAAATCAAGGGTTATGACCCACCACCTTGGTTTCCAGATTGTTTGAAACGGCATCTGAAAACCAAGATGGCAGATCAAATCCACCCATTCCCCAGAAATCCTTGCAGTAAACGCATGATCACATCACTAGGTGTCGGGTCATTTGGCTTCTTTACACTTTGACCCATTCAGCTTTAACCTCTGTCCATGATTTGCAATGTTCATTCATTTACACCAACATTCATGCTATCATTCTGCATTTAAAGGCCTCCCTCACTCACCACAATAAATGTTCCATGAAACGATTGCAGGTAATAAACCCAAGGATAATGACTTTTGTTTCGTTCGTAGATCCAGTTGCACAGGCTTATGGACAGTGTGATCTTGACACTCCTTGGCTTTTTTCACAAGATCTTGGCTATTCGTTGTTCACCTTGGCGTCTTGGTTTTCTATAGGTTTTCTTGGCGTATAAGTTTTCTATTATCATCGCTTTTCCGAAACCTTGTAAATTCTTGGCTTTTTTCATTGGCTCACCTTGGCATTTATGAAAATGAGGAGTGGTCACACTGCTTATGGAAGCTATGCTCATGGTAAGACCATATATGAAGAGGAGAAGGGATTACGTAAAATATTGTCTATATTTAAACAATCTATCTGCTATAATAATCATGTGCTGTGTACCTACTGCTGGAACGTCCAGTCTGGGTTTCATTACTGACCAGACAAAGCCTGGTGCTTCACGGACGAGAAGTTGCCATCATCGGGTGTACTTTCTATTTGAATGAGACATGTGGTCCTGCGTCCTATTTGCTAGATTTCACTTCTGTACGCTGAAGGTTCTACATTGTTTTGAAGATGGTAGTCCATCGTGTGCTGGCACGCTGTGACTGCTTTTTAAATTTCTGACTTTTGGTCCGAAGCATTACTCGTTTCTGGTCATCACAGTCTTTCTGTTCCATCAGGATGTGTGGTGAGTAACGTCAAAAGACTAATTTGGGTTAGATCCTTCCTGTAGGTTTAACTAGATTTCCCCCATACCAAGGTTGTGCTCCCTTATTGTCGTGAGATGCTTACTCAACGGAATGAAGTTTGCACCATTCCTCGTTTTGTTCTTCCTTTTACATTTTTCTACTTCACGATGTGAAGGTTATTTTCTTTTTTGTTTTATTCTTCCACTAATTTACCCTTCTTTTTTCTTGCCATGTGCATTGTTCGTTGTTTTTTTCTTCAAGGGTATGGAGGACCTGCTGGATATGGAGCAGGAGCGAAGGCTGTAGCTGGTCAGTGAGAACTTTCTTGGCTGCTCCACACACATTTACCTCCTTTTAACGAATCTTCTTCGACCCTCACTGCTACATCTTCATTCTCTCAGTCACATTATATGCAGTCAACTCTGTAATATAAGATCCACATTTAATTATTCTGATCTTTCCCTCTGTCTTAGGTCCAGCAGCACAAGCTTATGGAGGCTATGGCAATGGCAATGGTAAGGAGAAATGGAGGGAGAGGTATAGCCTGAGAGCAAAGAAGATGAGTTAAGATAGGGGTCTTTCAGTCAGGGAGTAGTTGATGCATGGAACGGTCTTCTTTCCTTCCTGATAGTCCCTGGAGTGTCCATATTGTTTACCCTGTGTACCTCACCCCATCCCTCTCCCTTCCACAGATCTCCTCATGTCCGTTCCACACTGTTTTTTTCCTTTCCTCTCCCGCCTCTCTTGTCTCCTGCTCCCCTTGTTGTATATTCAGTGTGTTCGCTCTCATATGAGCCTCGACAGTGTATACACAATAAATAAATAAGCAGTGGCTGTAGGTGGTGGTAAATAGGTTTTAATTGGAATTAGATAGGTACCTGTTTACATTGGGGATAAAGGGATATTCCCAGGACTTGTAGGTACTTTGTGTGTGGATGGATGATTGTTTATGGAGTTAGTGTAGTATAGGCATGATGGGCCAAATGGCTTCCTCTTGCACTAAAGTTCCTTGTGTGCATCCCTGTGTGAGTAGGGAACTACTTTAAAGTAATAATAATCTTGTTTGTTGATATGCAGTACATATGATATCCATGAATTGCTATCTGTTATCACACTATATAGAATTACCCCACGAGCGTAGCACAGAGAGGAGTTAAGCAAATGGTTCACTGTCAATTCATCAATCCATTTCCAATTATGATCGAGGAAATACTTGATTTCAAAATAATTTTACATTTTAAACACTGCAGTACATCAATCGGAACACAAACCAGCAGTTTAGCAGTACTTTGGCTCTAAATTCATCCTGATCCACTTAAAGGCACTTTTCTGTGTGGTCCTCGAGCCAAACATTGAGGGCTTTTTTCATCCTTTCAATATAACGATCATGGGACTCTCTGTCTCTTTCGAGTGCAGCCTTATGGCTGCTGGTTGCATCATTGCTTAGGGATGCGGCTATGCCGCTGATGCAGTGTCCCTATTACCAGTACACTGGTACTCATTTTGCCCACCTCGGAAGGATGACAGGATGAGTCAACCCCACCTGGTACTAATTCAGCATCCAACGGGGCTCAAACTCAGGACCCTAGGATCCCAAGTCAGCCACCCTAACCGCGAAGCCAACACCTGGCTCTCCACCTCACTACATTACCCTTTTTACCCCATTCTCACCTCATTCTTCCATTAGCCTCGATTTTTTTTCACCAAAATAAATGTTTGGTCTTGTGTGTGGCACATGTCTAAATGTTTATCCGAATGTGGCACTTTTGTTTCATCCTCGTTGTTCAGGACTTGGAGGTCCTGCTCGATACGGAGCTGGGGCAGCCAAGGCTGGAGCAGGTCAGTGAGCTCTTTTCTCCTCGCTGCACCTTCACCTTTGAACCCTTGCATAATTTTGCTCTCCTGTTGCCTCTTCATTGCTGTGTCATCACCCCTACACCTTAACACTGAGCCTTCATTTCATCCAAAACACTGCACTCCATTTTTACCCTAGGGGCCGTTCCACAGGCCTATGGAGGCTATGGCAATGGTGAGTCGTGAGGAAGAGATAATACATGTATTGTTAAATTACAATACATGTATTAGATGTTATATTAGGTCTGCAAGAAAACTTGGCCAAAGCAATATATGAAGCAAATTATATTTGCTTTCAGTTAATACTATGGAGCCCTGGCACATAATGCCCATCGCATGTTCAGGTGGTTCAGTTGGTTGGAAGAAAGTTTTATTTGAACGAAAAGGAAAACAAATCTTTATTCAACGTTTCTTTTTCCAAGGACGTGGAGTTTCTGCTGGATATGGAGCAGGGGGAGCCATTGCTGGAGCAGGTCAGTGAGAATTGTTGGTCCATTTGCACTTTGAACTCTGACCTTTGCATCCTCCATTTCATTTTCCTCAAAATGCTCATTTCATTCGATGTTACCTCTTTAAGCATGATTTCTTTGTTCACAATCTCATTTTAAAATGTTGGCCAACCACATTTCCTCTTTAGTGAGAACTCGAGCTTACATTAGTCAAGCTTCAAGCAAGTTCGAGCAATGTTAAAATCATGTTAACGAGAGTATTGAGGTCATTGAGTGAACTTTTCACATGTTACTAATATGTGATATGCAATGAACGCTGTGTAAAGCCGAAGTAAATTTTCCTGCATTTACAATTGTACCTTTACAATAATGCACATGCAGGTCCTGCTGCATATGGAGCAGGAGCAGGAGCAGGAGTAGGAGCAGGAGCCAAGGCTGGTGCAGGTTTGTCTTGTTTTGTATCTCACCTCTACCATCACCACCTCCTCATCCTCCACCACCTTCTCCATCATTCCCCCTCATGCACCACCTTGCCCTCATTCACTACCACTTCGTGCTCCACCACCTTCTGCCACCTCACCCCCCTGCACCACCACCACCACATCCTCCAACAAACTTCCTCACCCTCCACCACAACACTTTCTGAGCCTTGCATGCTATATGCTTCATTAAAATGAATTGGCCTGATTTGAACACAGGAACATACTATAAAGCAAACAATAAACAGGCTCCAAGTTTGGAATTTGTTTTGGATCCATTTCCACAGCTTATTGATTTCCTCCAATCAAGAACCTGGAAACACATAACAACCTGGAGGTCCTGGCTCCTGATTGGATGAAAATGCTCAACAAACCCAGTAACCTATCCGTCAAAACAGGCCAATTCTGAGATCATATACTGCTTTAATCACCCTTCCACACTCCCAATTGTAAAATTCCAAAAGCCATCGACTGCACGATATATCTGAGAACCCGAGATGCATTTGCTTACTTTGTACTTTTACCTGTTTCACCTCCAGCAGCTCCAGCAGCACAGGTGTATGCTAATGGAGGCTTTGGTGATGGTAAGATACATTGAAGTTAACACTCTTGTTTATTTCTGCACTTACATTTGTCCTCACTTTAAATCTTTTGTCACAACCTTTTATCGTCCTGTACTCCTCACACGAGGGGTGGTCACGGAGCAAGAGGAGCCACATCAACCCATATGGAATGAGGACATTTACTTGAGATGGTTTTTGTGTTATTTGTCAATTGCTGCACCTGCACTCGTGCTTCAGATAGTTCTACTCAATCTTGCATCAACTTTCAACGGCGGTTAGAGTCAGCAAACATGGTTCAACATTTGGGTGAGATAATTGTGCTAAATGTGACAGAGCCTCACCACATGGCAATCACCACCTGACGATGGGTGGTGGCACACATAGGCACCTTAGGCACCTTAGGCTTTGGAAGGTTTTCAAAGACTCCATTGTGAACGTCATAAAGGTTGGGGGGGGGGTGGGGGAGTCCATTGAAGTCCTCTGCAAGTGGTTATGAGTCCAAAAACATTTTAAAATTGCATTTTTACAACCGGTTATCAGTTTTGTATTTTATAAATCACAAAATTCAAAATTACAAGGAAATTTTTGCACAGGAGGAGGCCATTCGGCCCATCATGCCTGCACCACACAAAAAACAGATTTTTAAAAAATCCATCAATACCCCTTCTCTTCATGTGCAGCCTTTCGGCTACTACACTGGTACTCATTTTGCTGACCTGGGAAGGATGACAGGCTCAGTCAACCCACTGGTGTTAATTCAGCAGCTTGAACTTAGGACCCAAGGATCCCAAGCCACCACACAAACCGCTAAGCCAACATCAGGTTTTATGAACACCAGGAAATGAATCACACCAGGAACACCAGGATGTTGTTTTATGAACACCAGGAAAATTAACAAAACAAACTCATGAGATTGTAATAAATCTTTTGGAAATATTTAAAACCAAGCAACTTTGAAAGAGGAAGCTTCAGTCATCTATTTATTGTGTATATGTTAAAACTACAGTAAAGTGCGATGATGGTGTAGGAAGAGTAGGATAGAATAAAAAGGTGATTTTAGGGCTTATTATTGGGGTGTTGGCTCCACATTCAGCCATTTCCCCGTGGATACCACATAATAAATATATAGACCCAAACACGTGTGAATTAGTTGGTGGACGTAAAAGACCCCACAGTGTCCTTCGCGAAGAGTAGGTGAGTTATCAGCGGCACTCTGAAAAAATTACAAATTTCCACGTCTGAACATTCCATTCATTCCTTTTTTTACCTGCCCATGGAACCAACTTCCACATTCTCTTCAATCTCGATCTTCCCTCCAGGTTCTTAAAGACAGCTGTTCTCCACCATCTCAGATCATCCCCTTTCCAAAACCATGACCTTTTCTACCCTCGTTAACCTCCCCCAAGTCCACCTCTTTCCAAATTTCCAGTTTTCCTTCCTGAGAGTTTCTTTTTATATCCATCTTGTCCACCGCATGCATCCTCTCCTGCCCCCCCGCCGCCCCATTATTTGTCCAAGTCTACCTCGATCTTGGCCTTCAACCACGCAGTTGGTGTTGTTTCACCCCTCTCTCTATTGTTCCCTTGCATCCTGGTTCGTTCAGTGTATTGGTACTAGCTCTTCCATGAGCCTGGACTCCATATATGCAAACATGAAAGTCATCTGTGGATTGGGGATGAAATTTTCTAAAACAAAATGAGGATGTTGTCAGTGAATGAAGTACCACCACTAACGCTTTTCCACGAATTCTTCCGCAGGGGCAGCTGCACAAGCTTTTGCTGATGGAGCATACCGGAATGGTGAGAGGAAGGGAGTTAGAGGAAATTCAACGGGTTTTCGATTCATAAAAGAGTACATGTAATTAAAGTTGATAGCAAGAATTAACACAAAGAAAAACACTTTTGTTTCTCCTCTCCATTTACAGGACTTGGAGGACCTGCTGGTTACGGAGCTGGCGCAGGTTTAAAAGCTCTGCACATCATTTAGCCTCCCCCTCCTCTTTATGCTACTCGCTCCTGCTTTCCCTCCCTCAACCTGATCCACCTTATCCCTGCTGACTTTATATCTCCACACTTCCACAGATAAGTTTTACATGCCTTGTACATACGTCGACAGACTCACTTTCAACTGTGCTTTTGTCCCATAGGAGATGGAGACAAGGCACAACCTCAAGCTTTTGGTGAGGAATCTTTTCAGAGAAACTGTAGTTTGATACTCTCAAATTAACACTCACTTGAGTGGGAAAACTCAAGGATCCGTGAAAAAGAATTAAATAAGTCGCATTTAATACCCACAATAAAGGTATCTGGTAAGATACATCAGCACAGTGTACTCACCTTTTCCATTTGGTTCTGGGTCCAATTCCCAATGAAGTCAAATCCTTTCCTCAAGTCCTCAAATTTTCACGACTTTATCCTGGTGTCAGCAGGGAATGCTGCATCATGAAGCAAGGGCTTAAATTTATCATTTAATTTGAATGGGATGTTCAGCCTGCTGGAGGTTGTGCAATTATTTCAGCATAAAATGATTGATGTATTACACAAGAGCCGGTACCATTGTTTGCCTGGTGTTGGCTTAATGGTTATAGGGTGGTGTGCTTGGAATCCTAGGATCCTGAGTTCAAATCCCACTTCGCTGTTGAATTAATACCAGGTGGGGTTGACTCTGCCTGTCATCCTTCTGAGGTCGGCAAAATGAGTGCCAGATTGCTGGTATACTGTGTCGGGGTGGCGACCCATCCAGGATTGTGCCCAATAGCCAAGGAGACTGCTTTGGCAGCACCAACGCTCTGCATAAGAGTATGGTCCTGATGGATGGATGGACGGTACCATTGTATGGGAGGGAGGGAGGGAGGAGGAGAAAATAGAGGTGAAAACAATGGATAAAAAGGATTTAATATGATTTGACGACTAAACTTCCTCCATTTGAACATACGAGTTACACGGTTCGCTTTTAAACGTTGTTGGTACTTTAAAAACAAATGCTTTTGCTTACGTATACACAAAGATAAATTTTATACAGCGAGTAAAGAAAAATTGATCGATCCGGAGCAAAGCTGTGTGATCTGACTGTTGAATCTCAGATCGGATCAATGTTAAACACAGCAGAGGTTCAGTGTTTTTACTCGTTTTTTTCAATCTTTTCCAGGAGATGGTACTTACCCAGGTGGTTATGGAGCTCAGGACGGATATGGTACAGTATTGTACAACCACACTGTAGAGTGTGTAGTAAATGTGGTGTTATGTGGACCTACTTTGTGTTGATTATGGTGTTGTACACAATTGGTTGAAGTACAATACATAGCAGACATATTAAGGTGCAGAACATTTTACTCTCCCTCGTGCAACACCCAATATATCCCATAATTCTCCCAACAGAACATTTTGGTATTTATGTGTGAAGATTGTTCAGTGGAATGAACAGGTAATGTGTAGGTGCATTGTGACACTAAATTAATACACAATGGTGGGTGACACCAGGTGAGGCACTTCAGCCAATCGCAGCAGCCTTCCGTGCACCCATCAGCCAGGGACAAGCAAGTAAGTATCAAGTTTACGAATCACTTTGATGATTGTATTAAAACCGCTACTCTGATTTTGTGCACACTAGTCTCTCTCCATCTGTGTCTCACACACATGGAATCACCAGAGGAAGTTAACGCGTTGCACATTTTAATAAGATTGTGTGCTCACACCTTGGCCAGACTCCTCTGTCCATAACAAGATTGGTGCCATCACAAAGTGCTGACAATGATACTCTGTCCTCTGTATTATAATACATCACCACTCGTATCATGCAGGGTTTATACACAACACGTCAGTGCAATTTACATGCCAAGCACGATCGTAGATATTGTTTGAGGATCAATTAGCACAGCAAATGTAATTTGAACATGGGATCAAGACCGATGGGCACAGATGAGACTGGGATCAAGAATTACGGGGACAGATGAGACTGGGATCAGGACCTACGGCGACAGATGAGACTGGGATCAAGACCTACGTGGACAGATGAGACTGGGACCAAGACCGATGGGCACAGATGAGACTGGGATCAAGACCTACGGGGACAGATGAGACTGGTATTAAGACCGATGGGCACAGATGAGATTGGGATCAAGACTGATGGGCACAGATGAGAATGGGATCAAGACATTCGGGAATAGAGGAGACTGGGATCAAGACCTAAGGGGACAGATGAGACTGGGATCAAGACCTACATGGACAGATGATACTGGGATCAAGACCTACGGGGACAGATGATACTGGGATCAAGACCTACGGGGACAGATGAGACTGAGACCACGACCTACGGGGACAAACAAGACTAGGACCAAGACTTGTGGGGACAGATGTGATCTTGATAATGACCGATGGGAATACAAGACCAGTGAACATGCAGTGTTTATGATAACATACCTAAATGTTTAAATTCCACATCACACTCTAAACCCCATAAGCTATCCGATAAATGTGCAAAGCTTCATGATTGGAAGATTCGTTGGTCAGATTAACAGGTTCTCTCTGCACATATTGATTTTATGAGCAAATGTTCAGAGGAAGATCATGGTGTGGGGTTTTGATTGGTGTGCCTGTACACAGCACCATACAAACATTATTCAGGTCCAGCTGTAGCTCATTGCTGAGACCCACACCCTCTCCATGTGGTAATGCTAGACTTTACCCTACAGCTCCAAGGAACGAAACAGTTGTTCTTGGATGTTACATGTTCTTCTCTCTCAAGGTAGTTTGTGAGAAGCATTTCCAATGGGTTTGTAAGTGAGAATAGCAGGAGCATTTATGATTAAATAGCTTCTTCGAGGAAAAGCAGTTCATATGCAGTCTTGGTTAAATTCCTGAGATGAGTATAAACTGTTGGATTGGTGTGCTGCCTCTCTCGTAGACATTAAGCAGGGTGTCCTGTTAAGGGTGTCCAAGCAGGGTGGGCAGTGCACAGAAAAATCAGAGGGTGCAAGACCAGAAAGGTAGTGGTAGAAGCCAGAAAGACCACCGACCTGTCTGCGATGCAGGAAATGAAGCTGCGAACAAAACACACAACTCAAAACAAAAACTTTAACATGAAACCCTGTGGTCATACAAACTTGCATTACATGGCAACAAACAGCACATGGAAACTTTCTGGTCTGAGATGGAGCAAAACTTATTTATCTGCATATTCAAGGACAACCTCTGGTAAAGTTCTCTGTTTTGCTTTTGAAACAGACAAATCACTTTAGTTCTCTTAACAAGTTCCACATCAGACATTCTTCGTACATATTATTATGTTAATATTGGTGCACATCCTTTATCTCGTGATCAAAAAGTTTAAGGGGAGAACGATCATCCATTTACTGTTTACCTCTCCTCCACATTCCCTTGGAAAATACCTCATCCTAATCCATTATTGTTCTCTTCCCAACCCATCCATCCCTAGTTAATGGCCGTGGTGGAGCTCCCATAGCTGGTTATGGTGAGTCTTTATTTGCTAATGGACATGGCACTTCATAATTACACTTACAAAGATGTTGTTGGAACGAGGATGCTCGAAGGAACAGAAACAACCCAGGACGAACAAAGACAGTGGTTTACCTGTCCTCTGTGTGTGCCACACCTTGAGGCTTTGCACATATTACATAATCAGGGGTGGAGAGGGGGATATTACGTGAATGGGGGTGAGTTAAGGAAGTGAAGAGAAGGGAGGCTGTACTGGGAGTAAAGGTGAGTGGTATGGAGTCAACATATCAAGAAATAATAATAATTGAGAACAGATGCAAGAGTTTAGACATCTAATTATTTTAAAATAACTTAAAACGATGAGAAACAACCATATTTGTCAGACATTTCAGGATTTATATAATTGCATGCCCTTCATTTTTGGATCATACCTTCTTTATCATGTAATGTCATGACACTTATGACCAATGACCTCTCAGGTATCCATCCTTTTCTTCCAGGTAATGGAATGGGAGTCCCCAGCTATGCAGGAGCTGGGGCGAAACCCGGTTATGGTAATTTTTACACAACACTTCCACCGTTGGTAATCAAAATGTGTATATAGCACGTGTGTGCAGCACATGCAATTAATAAACAACGGTTCTGGTTCAATTGAATCCCAATTAGGTTACATAAATCGATTCCGATCAAACTGCTTCATACTCGTTTTATTTTTCACATTTCCCTGTTTAAAAACTGATGGAAACGACTTGCGATATTTCCAGGGGGTGCTGGAGGTTATGCGCCTGCGCAGACTGCAGGTGGAGGTGAGTACAAGGTCTTGGTAATTTGGGTGCACTTTCGAACCTTTCTAGAAAGGTTTGGCAGTCTCTACATGTAAGACATTCCTTGAGACACATATACAAGTTTCAGGGTCTGTTTCTCTCATCACGATCGTTGATATTGGTTGTTTACCTGCACTTTTGTACTTCCCTTTCTCTTCTCTGCCCAACTCTTGCCTCTCCAATTGGATATGATGTTCTTCAATAAATCCTTAGCTTGTTAATCTTCCCAAGTCTAAAACCAAATTCTCAACTCCATTCATTCATCCCCCTCTTCTCTCACCTGTGGAATAGTCTCCTCGAGTCCGTCCTCTTGTGCTGTAGGCCTTCATGCCTGCTGACCACAGCCATCTCAGGATCTCCCCCATGTCTACCTTTGAACTTTTCTACACGCCCTCCTCCCCACACACACCCTGCAGTGCTACAAAATAAATGTGTGTATGTGTTAGCATGGGAGACCTAGTACACTGAACGATCAGGATGCAACAGTAGAGAGAGGGGGGAAGCCACCAGAAGTCAGGTTGAAGGACAAAATGGAAGGAGACGTGGACAAACAATGGGTGTGGGGAGGAATGAGGGGCAAGAAAGGATGCATGGGATGGACAAGATGGATACAGAAGCAAACTCTCAGGAAAGAATAAATGGAAATTTGGAAGGTGGGAGGAGGTTAACAGGGGTGGGGGAGAAAAGATCATGGTTTTGGATGGGGGATGACCTGAGATGGTGGTGAACAGCTGTCTTGAAGGAGGAGATTGAAGAGGACGTGGCAGTTGGTTTTTTTTTTTTTTTTTTTTTTTTTTTTTTTTTTTTTTGTATACCTTGGTCGAGGCTCGTATGAGAGCTAACACACAACTCACAGCAAGGAGGCATGAGACAAGAGGGGCGGGAGTGGAAGGGACAAAACATTGGGGAACAGACACAGGTGAACTGTGGAAGGGGGAGGGATGGGGATGGGACGGGGAACATGGCGAGGGGAAGATGGACATTAAAGGGACTTTCAGGAAGGAAAGCAGGAGAATTGAAGGAAGTGGGCTTGGGTGGATTATCGGGGGTAGAAAAGATCGAGGATTTGGATGGGGGAAGATAAGAGGTGGTGGTGGTGAACAGCTGTTTTGAAAGCCTGGAGGGGAAGAATGGGAAAGAATAGAGTGAGGAAGTTTATTCCAAAGGCGGGAAAAAGAGGAATGAAAGAGTGAAGATGAGCAGTGATTCGTGATTTTGGTAGTTTTACCAGAAGGGGGTTGTTGGCGGACCTTGAGCGCCCTGTGGAAATGTGGTTGGGACAAATCACAGAGAGGGCAGGGGGGGCAAGGCTGGAGAGGAGTCGGTAGAAGACAGAAAGACCACCGACCAACCTGCGGTGATTGAGTGAGAGGCCCAAAGACTCAGCTTCATTGCGGGAGATGCCAATGATCTTAAAAGCCCTGGTTTCGACAGCGTGAAGTCGAGAAAGGTGGGAGGCAGGAGCACCAGCCCAGAGGCGAGAGGAGTACTCCATCAGGCTACGGACAAAAGCTTTGTAAGTGGTCAGGAGCTCAAGAGGGCCGAGGAAGGACTTTGCACGACGGAGGATTCCCAGTCGGCGACTGGTTTTTGAGGCAAGGTTGGAAATGTGACTTTCCCAGGAAAGGTCATGGCAGATAGTGAGACCCAGAAGCTTGAAAGAAAAGACTTCTTCCAGAGGATTGTTGAGAAAGTGGATGGGGGGGTTTTGTAAACGGTCCTTTCGAAGAGACATAGTGAGAGTGTGAGATTTGTCTGGATTGAAAGACATGTTCCACGTGTTGGACCAGTTTGTGATTTTATCCAGATCTGCAGTGAGCGAAGAAGCTGCTGCTTGCCGGTCTGAGGGATGACAGATGGTACGGCAGAGGGTGGAGTCATCGGCAAAGAGAAATAGAGGATTTTCCAGAGAGTCCGAGAGATCATTGATGAAAACCAGAAAAAGAACAGGGCCCAGAACACTACCTTGAGGAACTCCAGCCTGCACAGGAAGAGGGGATGAAAGAACTCCATTTAGGGCCACACGTTGATCATGCGACAGGAGAGGAAGTCTGCGAGCCATGAGTGGAGATGGCCTTGAATACCATGGGAAGAGAGTTTGGTGAGTAGGGCAGGGTGCCAGACTGTGTCAAAAGCACGTGATATGTCCAGGGATACGGCTCGGATTTCCTGTCTGGCATTGAGGACCTCCATCCATTGATGGGAGAGCAGTAGCAGCATATCTAGGGTAGAGTGACCTGGTCTGAAACCAAATTGATGATTGGAAATCAAGCCATTGGAGAAGAGGAAGGATTTCATGTCTGGAAGCGATGATGGATTCCATAACCTTGCTGATGATTGGGAGAAGGCTGATTGGTCTATAGTTACAGGGATCTGTTTTTGCACCTTTTTTATGCAGGGCAGTGATGTTAGCAGATTTCCAAGCAGATGGCAGATGACCTTGGGAAAATGAGAGGGTGAATAGAACAGAGAGAGGGTGAGCAAGAGCAGAAGAGCAGGCTTTGAGGACACGTGGGCTGATGCCGTCTGGACCGGTTGCAGAATCTGACTCGAGGTTTGAAAGCAAGCTCTCCACCTTGTCAGGAGAAAAGGATACAGAGTCCAGGGACAGTTGGGTGCGACTGGGTAAAGTGGGTAGAGAGAGTGATGGGTTTGGGACACAAGATTTAGCTGCAAACACCGAGTTTAGACATTCAGCTTTATCACGTGTGGAATCAGCAGTGCGGCCATTTGAGGTAAGGGAGGGGATGGAGGGGGAACATACACCAGAAACAGATTTGATTAAACGCCACCAGGATTTTGAGGAGGGAGAGAGGTTTGAGAGTTCAGACTTGAGATGAGAAAGATGTTGTTTTCTGGCTCTCCTGAGGGTAGCTACACACTTGTTCCGAGCTTTGTGGAAAGAACTGAGATTGCCCTCAGTTGGGTTTGCTTTCCATGAGGCAAAGGCAAGTTGTTTCAGGACAACTGCCTCGCCACAAGCTTCAGTAAACCAAGGGCGGGAGGAAGGGTAAGACAACTGAACACGAGAGGGGATAAATCTGTGCATGAGGGAGAGCAAGTTTCTTTGAAAGAATTCCCAGGATGAGTTGATGTTTGAGAAAGTAGTGATAGGAGACCAGTCTGCCTGTGGAGTTTCCCCTGCCTGTGGAGACCTTCCACAGGCAGGGGAAAAAATATGAATGTGTTTGTTCTGGATTTCAGTAATTTTATCAGATGGGGGTTGATAGTGGACCATGCATGCCCTGCAGAAACCTGGGGAGGGGAGACAAAGCACAGAAAGAGCAATGGGTACAAGACCAGAAAGGAGGTGGTAGAAAACAGAGACCACTGACTTGTCTGTGATGACCAAGTGATAGGCCGATCGATTCAGCTTCATCACGGGAGATTCCAATGATCTTGAAGGTCTTGGCTTCCATGGCATCAAACTTAACAAGGTGTGAAGCAAGGGCGCCAGCCCAGAGGGGAGAGCAGTACTCCATCAAGCTGCAGATGAAGGTCTTATAGGTGGATAGGTGTTCAGGTGTGCCAAGGAAAGACTCTGTATGATGGAGGATGCCCAGTCAGTGGCTGGCTTTGAGGCCAACTTTGATATGTGGTTTCCCCAAGAAAGATCATGGCTGATAGTGAGACCCAGGAGTTTGAATGACTGAACCTCTTCAAGAGGATTGTTAATAAAGCAGATGAAGGGTTTTGCCAGGCGGTCCTTTCAGGGAGAGAGAGGGAGATAGGGATTTGTTGGGTCTGAAAGACATATTCCAAGTGTTTGACCAGCTTGTGATTTTTTTCCAAGGTCTGAAGAGGGTGAAGAGGCTGCAGCCTGCCCATCTGAAGACTGAGGGATGTCATGGCAGAGGGTGAAGTCATCAGCAAATAGATGTAGACGATTTTCTAGATAGTCAGGAAGAGATCGTTGATGGAGATTAGGAATAGGACTGGGCCCAGCACCCTGCCTTAGGGCAATCCGTTGAGAGCCACATGTTGGCTATGAGAGTAGAGGAAGTCAGTAACCTAAGAGTGGAGTTTGCCTTGGTGGATTGCATGGGCAGAGAGTTTGGAGAGTAAGGCAGGATGCCAGGCTGTATCAAAAGTTCGAGATATGTCTCGAGAGACGGCCCTGATATCATGTTTGACATCGAAGGCCTCCATCCATTGTTGGGAGAGTAGGAGCAGCATGTCCATGGTAGAGTGACCTGTTCTGAATCCAAATTGGTGATCTGAGATGAGGTTGTTGGAGAAAAAGAATGATTTCACATCAATTGCAATGGATTCAGTGGCCATACTGATTTTAAGTAAGCTGATCGGTCTGCAGCTCAGGGAATCGTTTTTTTTTCATGTTGTTTTTGGAATGCATTGATGTTGGTGGATTTCCAAGCAGATGGAAAATTACCTATGGTAAATGACAGGGTGAAAATGGCAGAGAGAGAAAGTCAAAGAGCAGCAGCGTATGTTTTTACGACACGCCAGCTGATGCCGTCCGGTCCAGTTGCAGAGTCAGAGTCGACAATTGACAGAAACTTCTCCACCTTCTCAAGTGCAAAACAAAATCCAGGAGCAGTTGGGTATGGCAGGGAAGGATGGGTACCAAGAGTAAGGGATTGGGGACATAGGATTTGGAAGCAAACACAGAATTAAGGAATTCAGCCTTCTCACGAGTGGAGTCAGCTGTGGTGCCATTTGAAGTAAGGGAAGGGATGGAAGAGGAGCATACACTAGTGATAGACTTGACAAGGCACCACCAGGTTTTAGAGTTGGAGACAAGTTTGAAAGTTCAATCTTGAGGTTGGACAGATGGTGTTTTCTGGCTTTTCTAAGAGTGGACACACTCTTGTTGCGGGTTTTGTGGAATGAGCTGAGATTGTCATCGGTCGGGTTTGCTTTCCAGGAAGAGAAAGCATGTTGCTAACACCAACAGCAGGGTGTTGTTGTATTAATCATCCAATGTTTAATGCTCTCTGTTGCCCTTATTAGTCAGATATATCTTCTTAGAGTAGGTGTATGCATGCAGTGATATATGAACAGCATGATGAATAATTGTCAATCCTCCACCCCTCCCCCCCGCCCCCATCCCATGCAGCCTATGCCAATGGTTATGCCAGACGCATGCCCTTCAGTCCACAAGGTAATGGTTCAACCTCATTTATAATTGGGGAAGGAGAAAGACATCTTAAAAAGAGTTTCTGTTATGAACAACGACTGGCTTTAACAACACTAACTATTTATAATGTACAAAGAGTATCATAAGGATGTTATGATGTTGCCAATTCTACATCCTAAAGTTCTTCACTTTGTTGTCCTTTGCACAAATCTTCTTACAATTTCAACATTAACTTCTGAGTGGTGTTCGAAGGAGACACACAAGTTAAAAAACACTCAATGTTTTCTTTTTCACTACGTAGCTAAATATAATAGGTAAGAAAAATGTTTCTCACAAATCACATCATACATATATATATATATATATATATATATATATATATATATATATATATATATATATATATATAGTCAATTTATTTACATAATCTGAGCCACCTGGGCTGAGTTGATTAGGTGAGAGCTGATTGGCTATTCCCTCCATTCACAGGTGAGAGATGTGGGTGGGTGGGTCTTTATTTATATATTGACTGCTTTTGACGTTTGCACGTGGTACATGCTTGGGAGCCTCATTGGTATGCATGCCATCTGCACTGTCACTGATGAGTCGCCAATAAGTGATGAAACCAGTCCAGAAGCTGAGGGTGTGTGTAGCATTGGGATTCTTATGTGTGTACGAGTACTATTTGTGAATGTGTTTATAGTTGTGGAGGAACTCTGGGAAGGGTTTGAAACAGCAAAGTGCTTACCTTGCGTAGGCCTTCTTTGTTGCTTTATGCAGCTTCTTCAGCTGGAAGAGCATGGGAGGTGTCTGTATATACGAATCGGAAGTTGTCCATGTACAAGACCATGATAATTTGTCCGTAGTTCAATAATGTCCCAATTCAAGTCAGCTAACATGGATGTCTCGTCTCATGTCTGCAAGTCAAATGATGAGGCATTATTATATTATTAACTCAACGTGGCTGAAAATGACATCGGGTTTCTTATTGATATGCAGGGCCAGGGGCAAGGAAGCGATGCAGGAACGGTGGTGTTGGTGGTTTTGGCCGTCCAGTGGCCAATGGCTTCAGACCAGCTTCAGATCCACATGGTGAATAATTTAAATTATGATGATCATAATTGTGATGTCATCTGGAAGCAAAACATCATTACATGACGAGAGGATTTTGCACCAGGAAAGTAGATGCAGAAAATGTCAATTCTCACCATGTAGCCCATGCGGCATCTCCTCTAACACGGAACACAAGCATTGCCACCTCATCATAAGCACAAACACATGCATATCCACTCCATTGCATTGGTGGGGGGTTATTTGAAATTTTATTTTCTTAGAAGAAAAACAGGTAACACTAAAACAGCACTTTTGAGTGCATACCTCCACCAGGCTGAACAATTTATGTTTTGTATCCCACTGAAAGGCTGGATCTGTATCGATGCTTGAACCGAAAACTTGTTCTCGTCACGTACCCAACCCATCCAACAAGTTTTTTGTCATAACTCGTTCATAACTTTTTGATACCTCACCACATATTGTTTTTGGCCCGATCTCTCAATGGTGAAGAATCACTTGGAAAATTAAAAATATTCTCGTATCCAGATGTTCACCAAAATCTAATCAATTCATCCTTGTCACACACCCAACCTGTTCAAGTTTCTTCTGAATCAGTCCATAGCTTTTTGAGATATTCTGCTCAGACAGAAAAAAACAGACATGAAAATATAACCTCCATCCACCTTCGGTGGTGGAGGCTTTATTTATTCGTATGCAGCCTGTGGCTGCTTAGATGCATCATTTACTGGGGGCGCAACTGTGCCACTGATGCAATGTCCCCATTACCAGCACACTGGTACTCATTTTGCCAACCTCGGAAGGATGACAGGCTGAGTCAACCCACCTGGTGTGAACTCAACAGCTCCACAGGGGCTTGAACTCAAGACCCTAAGATCTTAAGCCAGCCACCTTAACTGTTCAGCCTAAACCAGGTTGGTGGCAGAAGTAATTAAGCGTTTACTCGAGGACCACAATATATAAGAATACCAGAGAGTTTGTGTCAAAGCCACGCAATGCTCGCCTGTTTATACATTTATCGTTTTTCGTTTTTAAAAGACTAGTCTAATAATATTTTTTATAAAGCATTGCAGTGAAGTCTGATCCAAATAATTTTTAATCAATATATGTATTTGTGTATTGTAATCAGAAAAAAATAGTGTGGTAGATAAAAACATTAGAAAGGAAAAAAACTTTAACGTTGTTGTGCTACAAAAAAGTTAAGTTCAAAACAGGTCAAAAATAAAAAAAATTTAATTACTTTTTTCATTTCAACGTCATGAGATCAATAATATACCCCAAAGGAACCTCCATGCCAAATATCAGCATCCTAGAACACATTAAGTGAATGGCAAGCTTCTAAATAACTTGCACCAAAAACTTTAACATTTTCACGCTCACGCTCATGCTGGGGGTATCGCTATTAGACCATGTGGAGGTACTCGCTATTACCTTCAGAAAATGATTTTCGTTGTGCAGATCACCAATCTGAATGAAATTTGGCATACTTAAAGAATTTTAGACGCTGAGTCCAAACCCACTTGTTTCCACGTCGAGGATGTGACGCAATTGGTCATTTTTGGCAATTAAAGGATACACCAAACATTAAAGCACGATTTTGACACAGAAATGAAGAATCAAGGTTAGACTGATATGTACGTCAAAGAAAACTCTTGTGAGGTCTTAAAATGATACAATATGTTTATACAGAGCCCTATTCACTGTTATTAAAGATGTTTATAATTAAAGGTAACAAACCGAAGCAGTTACGTATTTTTACCGGCCGAAAACGTCTGGACCGACCAGACAGGCCTTCGAGTTGACCAAGGCAACTTTTTGCTGAAATGGCAGCCACACTGGCTATTAAAGGTAGTTGCATTGACTATTAAAGGTAGTTACATTGACTATTAAAGGCAGTTACAGCACCTATTAAAGACAGTTACATTGGCTATTACGGATTAAATCAAAGACAAAGAGACTGCGTGACTCAGCCTGATGAAAAGTAGAACTGCCACAAGAGGATTACTGTCTTAGAACTCCAGTATTTCTTGCTCTGAAGCGGTTGCTGAACTAGGCTCTTGACTGCTGTTATTACAAAACTCAAGTCCACCATTACATGCTAACCAACCTGAATACCACTGTGTAGTAGATCACCACAGCAAAAGCAGTGTGACACCCGCATTCACAGTTCGTCGTCGGAATCATCGTCAGTTCTGCTTTCATCATCCATAAGTTCCATTTCTGCATGGGTCTGTTCATCGTTGGCGCAGTTTTGACACCCACAGCACTCTGTGCAGGACAGTCCTTTTGACCGGCAAGAACACTGGTTGGTCTCGCATTTCGTCTTCTTGCAATTACATTTCGTCACCTGCAACAGTTCCTTCGGCGCTGGTGGTTTGCTCAGCCAGTGAACAATCAGTGCTCCGTTGCGTTCCACCCATCCGTGAAATGTAGGAGAAGGGGCTTCTATAAACCTCTCAGTCGCGCGGTGGTGGATCGCAGACTGATAGTTCACTCTTTTGCAATGCAGCATCAGAGCGTTGCTTGGAGGCGGCAACTTCTGTTCTCCCAGCGACTGGCTGCAGAATAGCTTGTAACGAGCCTCATCCACACTCTTCATGGTCGGCTGATTGTACATGGCGCAGACGAATTGTTCCAGGTCGTGAATGATATTCTGATCTAGCGTGAATTCTCGACCAATGCTCCCGAAACAGGTGATGAGATGGGGACCCTTCATCATCAAGTCAAATGGCCTTGTTTTGCCCTTACCGTGGAATGCACTGGTGGTATCACTTCCCGTGAAATTGTGCAAACCTATCAACGCATCGCAGACAGAACTTTCCAGGGCATTACTCAGCTTCCTAATGTCAACGACGATAATGTCCTTGGGACTTCCTGTGACCAGATGAAAATTTCGCGCCCGAATCTACTTCGAGTGAGCCAATGCCAGCACAAACAAATCGGTGTCGAAACTCTCTATGCGCACCGACTCTTCATTCTGTCCCGCGTGAGCGGCATGTAGGAGGAGCTTCGTGTCAGCTTCCTCATGGTCACATTCAAGTTCAGGTACTGACGACACGACACAGTCATGACACCATTCGACGCCTCGATTTTCTCACATTTGCCGGCATGACTGACGTGCAACAGCATGTCGCCCAGTTTTTATGGAGAGATGTTTCTCGTCCACGATTTGACGATGAACTCTATCAACCTCTCCTTGTTGGTTCCGCTCAGGAGATAATTGGCCCACTGTTTTGGAAGGGCTTGATCGCGTCCGTAGATGGTTCGTACCTGAAGATCGCCCGCCCTGCCCGCTCGTCTGGCGTGCTCCAGGCACTTGATGCTGATACTTGGGTAAGTATCAAACACCACGTCCAGTCTCGAAGATTGGTTATGTCGTGCTTTGGCCACTACGATGTTCAGCACCATCTCTTCCAGTTTGCCGAAAGTGTTAGGCAGTGAACCAGCCTTTATCGCCTGAATAACGGCCATTCCATCCACAATTGTTGCACCTTGGATAGGCCGAGCGTCCACACGGCAATCGGGCCACAGTTTCAATATATAGTTGCGGAGTTTGGCTTTGTCCGTCTTCGCAATCGAAACATCAACAGATGCCAGCGGGAAAGATATGTTCGCCAGTGGGTACGCGAGCAGATCGTGGAGTGTTACATTGCTTTTCTCACCAATCAACAGCAGTCGTGTGAAAAGACGACGTTCATTCGCAATTTCAACCTTCGGCGTCTGCTGGTGGGGAGTCGCCGACTTGCCTCGCGTCTTCGAGAAAGCTGCCAATTTGGCCTTCGGAATCTGACTGCAGAATGGGACCTCACCCAAGAGAAGCCGATTACGCATGAATTGCATGACAACATTCTCTCCCTTGACATACGCAATCATCAAGTCCGCGGAAGTGGCTGGCGGTGCGATGACACCTGAACTAATATTGCCGAGTTCAAGGTGAGCGCCGGAGAAAGGGTTAATCATGTGAAGTACTGTGTCCATCACTTGTACCACCACTGCTTCATTCTTCTTTGAGCTCGACACATCGAAATCCTTTCTCGTTCGGGGCTAGTCGTGGATACCCGCCATTGACTTACATTTCCTTGCGATTTCTGCACGTGCTGGTTGGGACAGGATCCACTTCTTCACAGCTGTGCTTTTTTGAGTGTAACCAATGATGCCTCCACTGGTCTTGCTGTCCCTATTTAAAGTCTGCTTTATGATCTGATCACACGCAACACTACTAAATCCATAATGATTATGCCGTTGGGCAGTCCATTTGCCGTCCATGAACGCTTGATAGGTGTCTGGGTGTTAGTGCTCTAGCCTGGCCATTTCCAGCCAGTAAACGGGTAAGTACCTTGCATAGTTTAGGTGATCGTACGCAAAGTACCAGGGCATTGACGCTCTCGTGATCGCAAGGTGTTTCGGCCAGTTCGAAGTACGAGTTGCCCATATAATCTCCACCATTTCCAAGTAGGAACACCAGAATGCAAATGTTTTGCTCGCTGTACATTGCTCCTGTCTGAAGTCGCTGTGGCGTGTGAACATTTCCGAGACCTCTTCCGATGACAGTAACTGTTTGAACAACGGAGACGGAAACGTTTCCTGGAGACGCTCTATACACCTCTCGAATTGCACACGCGTCTCCTCTGCGAGGGAGTCCATGAAGGCCTGGAAGCAAAGTCTTCCTAGCACTTCGTAGACGAGCTTGCGACAGTGCAGACTCCTGTTTTCGTGGTGGCCATTTATTACTGAATTTGCAGAACGCTGAGCGACAATACCAGACTCTATTATGAGGTCGAGCAGACCTGCTTCTCTGAATTTTTTGCCGATCACGCCTTGGAAGCTCATGAGTTGGTGTAATTCGCTGAGATGAATTACCAACCTTTCTGTCAACTCCGGGTGCAACCAACGAATCTCCTGTGCCTTACTGTAGATTGCAAGGTCGAAGACTAGAACGACTTCATGTTCCAGTTTATCAGCCATATCGATGCTTTGGCGTAGGACCGTGTAAACGGTGTCCAGTTCCGTGGGTGATGCCTCAATCACGGGAAGGTAGATGATGGCTGACTTGGTCAACTCTTCATCCTGACGAAGGATGGTGTTGTACCCAGTCCATGTCGGCAACCGCCCGTCCGTTTTCTGGACCGTTTTCATTGTGCAATAGAGCACATCCAGCGATAGCCCGTCCTCTTGTGACGGACTGATGTCAATGTCACAACTGTAAAAGGATGTGGTCCCTTGCCTTTTCCCGCCACCATACTTGAGAATGGGTGGCGTGTTACCAACTAATGACCGCTGAAGACGGCTAATTAGAGTCACTGGACGAGCGTGCTGAATCGGCTCAGATGGTGCGTCTTGTATCATCAACCCATTGGTGTGGTGAGTGGTCCCATGACCGGCCAGGGTCTCCTCACTGAAATCGATGTTATCGTACACAAATATTGTCGGTACATTTCTGAGGCAGTTTGAGGGCAGTTTTCCCTCCTGATCAATCTGCAACAGCGCCAAAGCGGTTTCCAACGCCTGTGTAGTACTGACCGAGACACAATGCCCAGGCTTGTTGAGCAATCCTAACAGTCTAGTACAACCAGTCCAATGGTTCACAGTCAGGCCCAATGCATAGGACTTCGGAGTAAACATCTGAGCCCTTGACGCAATAGAAACAACGTCTTGAAGAACAGAGAGCATTTTCAGATGAATATGCTGTGGGAGTTCCACAAATTTCTCCAGGGTTGGCTCGTCTGACAGGCCCGCTATCCATGCAACAAGGTTGTACAATGCAACAGGGACGGCTCTTTCAGCATTTGAAATGTCGAAGTCAGGAGCAAGTGGTGGCCATATAATGTCCACACTTTGGTGTTTGTTCAGGTCATCCCTCACCATGAGTGCTCCCGAGTATAGAACATGCAAATTGAGGCCTGAGTCACCCTGCTGTGGACCCTGGCTGGCTTCATCCTCTGTAGTTGACTGTTTCTGTTGTAGAGCTACAGTCTTCAACAGCATCCTGAGCAATGGAACCAATATCAATGTCCTTCATGTACACCACTTCGCTCTCAGACATTTTTGGTGGACGATAGAAAATCATGTCTGGGTACCGTTCCTGCAGTCTTTTCTTCAGTCTTGTTGCCTGGTAGTTGGCCTTATCCTGACCTTCGCATACTCTGAGTAGGTCATTGAACATCTCACACAACTTCTTCATATGTATAGATTGCTTTCCATCAATGAGTCTTACCTGGATTACTTTATCACAGAAAATGTCAAATGTTGAGTCATAGTTCACTTTCTGAGTTTGGAGTTTACTTTCACTCTGTCTGTGGTATGTGTCATTCACATACTCGTAATAACATTTATGGTTATAACAAACTTCCAGCGCCACACAGTCTTTATCCTTTATAGTTGTCATTATTCTCACGTCACGTTCATCTCTCCTCTGCTCAGCAGTTTCCCTCAGCTTTCCTCCATCCTGTGTTTCTACCAGGGACAACTGATCACGTTGAGATTTTCCTTTGACACGGATGAATTTGTCTTTTTTTCTGGCATGTGATACAAATTTTTGGCAGTACACCAGCTGATTTGCCAGCCACCCTTTCTACAGAGGTTCTGGGGGATTTTGTACGTGTTTTGTGGTACGAGTGCCCCTCTTCTTCTTGTCTGCCCACCACCTCACTGGCTCTAGCAGAAACTGCAGTAGTGCTGGCTTCTGATTTCCTTTTCCTGGCTTCAGCACGTTTTATATGATCCTTGTTACAAAACGACGCATAGCAGAACCGGTGACAGCCGGCATCCGCAGGAGGATCAGTCATTGGCAGCAGTTTCATAATTTGATCAGCCAGCAAACGGCATTTGTTGATAGTTTCACTATCTGTGGCGTCGCACCAAGCCTTCGCACTCTCATACCTTACGCCAGCTCTTATCTGCGAATTGCGTCACTTTCTCATCATCCTCCCCGCCCTGTGTATGAAACAACGCATATTTGGTTGTTGAAAGACCAAAAATCACTCAATCACATGACAACCATGGGCGCCGCCATCTTGATTTGGTCATTTCCTGTTTTTTTTTTTCCTCCGTGATTACAAGCACGCCACGCCCACTTCACGGCGGTAATTTCAAATGGTAATAACTGTCGGTGTGGCAACTTGTGCATGTGGAAACAAGTAGGAATTTCAATGGTGTGTTCTCATGAATGTACAGGGTGAATTTCGTTTAGATTGGTGATCTGCACAACAAAACTCAACGAACCGACCCACCTCCACATGACCTATATAGCTCTCTGTTCTTCGAACCGGCGAGCTAAAAATGGGGCATTAATATGGGGATTGAAAGGAGCGAGGAGAAAAACATACACCTGCCGATTCACTCCAATACCTGTGTCCATCTATTCTCATTACCCCGCAGACGTGAAGTGAAAAGCGGCGTTAAGCATTTGGTTCACTCTGTCTGTCCATTCTTTTGTCTACAAATGTCAGTTTATGATTGAGGAACAACTTGATTTCAATTGAATGTTGTATTTTGAACACAAATCGAAACATGAATCGGAAAACGGACCTGCAGTTTTTTATCTTGCCAAAACGAAGTTTTTTGCAAGATCTGTTGCTTGGTAAGTTGTTGGCGCAGTGGTTAGGGCAGCGGCTTGGGATCCAAAAGGTCCTGAGTTCAAGCCCCGTTCGGCCACTGAATTAATACACCAGGGGGTTGACTCAGCCTGTCATCCTTCCGAGGTCGGCGAAGTGAGTACCAGTGTACTGGGCCGGTGTATACCCCGGTTAAAATAGGTGTACCATATCCCTGTGTCGTAAGAGGCGACCAGGGTTGCGTCAGGAAGGGCATCCGGCGTAAAACATGTGCCAAATCACTATGCGGATCATACGGATGATCCGCTGTGGCAACCCCTAACGGGAGCAGCCGAAGGAAGAAGAAGAAGATATCACTCTGTAGAGCACAATTCTCATCGGAAACTCTTGTGGGTACACATATCGTAGTATTATTACAATACCCTTCAGCACACATAAAGGTCAAGGTCACTTTGCGGTAAATCATGAAGGTCGACGAAGCCCTTATTTTTTGAGTAATTTTAATCGAATCATCTCCAAACTTTATGGGAATGTAGTATATGGTCTGGCGCTCAGTTGATTGGTTTTTGGTGGCGATTGGCCTTGACCTTCATGGTTAGCGCCTGAGGTCAAACATATTTGACCCCAAGGTCAAATTTTCAAGTTTTAGGAACCATATTGTGTAGTACCTCAAATTGAACACCTCGATGAGTGCTTTCTAGATTAGATATGTCAAGCTTGAGACATTATGACGTCATTTGGTGACGTTATGAGGCAAACACATATTTTTCATGGTTACTCTGCAGAACGATTCTCATCGGAATCTCTCATAGGCAGATATTCCTCAAGGAGTTGCTCCTGGTGGATAGCAGCTCTGTTCACCTCAGTGTGACCTTAAAGAAGTCACACGTGGTCACCTTTTGGCAAGATACGGTTCACCCTGCGGGTGACATTGGTTTTTTTTTTTTTTTTGTCCTTTGGCTCTGAATTTGTCCCAATCATACATGAGCAGAGTAGAGTGAGAATAGTTTTACTCAGTCTGCCTGCCTGGCAGTCAAACAAAATTGAAAATCATTCCAAACAGGAAACTTGCATTTTTAAAGATGTTATAAAGAACACAAACAGGCCTGAAGAACTAACATAACATGTTAAACTAGATGGGGAGCACTCGGTTGAGTGCAAAACCTCCGCCGCCAATACTGCTCGGTCACTCAAGTGAACCTGATATCCTAATCATTCAATTTGATGTCAACAAGTGCTCACAGAGTTATAGTTTGCAACTTTCCCTTTTACTTTTAACTTTTACATACTCAATTCATTCGTCATAACTCGATTCCTTGAGACAGAAATTGATTTTACGTGGGTATATCCACCTGAAGTTCCAAAATCAGCCGCAATTATAATTTTGGCATGTTTTTTTGTTGGAAATCACTTATAACCATGTAGAAATGCAAAAAAAAATAATGGAAATTTTGTTTAAAAAAAAGTTGCAAATTTTTTTTTCTCCAACAATTTTTTTTTGGGGTGGGGGGGGGTTGGAAATCACTTAAAACATGTAGAAATGCAAAAAAAGAAACAAATTCAAATTTTTTTCAAAATACCCGCCGTAGTGGCCATATTGGATTTTGGACCAAGTCCAAAATCTAATGGCATGATCCTTGGACCATACCTTATCCCCCCACCCAGTTTCGGCGAAATCTGTCGAAGAGTTTTTCCGTAAAACCGTTCACAAACAAACAAAGAAACAAACAAACAGAAAGGGGTGAAAACAGTAACCTCCGATCTTCGATGGCGGAGGTTAACTCGAGGGGGAGCACTCAGTTGAGTGCAAAACCTCCGCCGCCAATACTGCTAGGTCACTCAAGTGAACCTGATATCCTATTCATTCAATTTGACATCAACAGTGCTCAGAGTTATAGTTTGCAACTTTCCCTTTTACTTTTAACTTTTGCATACTCAATTCATTCGTACTCACGACTCAATTCGTACTCCACATACTCAATTCATTCTCTAAAAAAAAAGTTAGAGAAAAAAAAACCACATTTTCTGGTTTTTTTTCTCTAACAATTTTTTTTTGGGGGGGGGGGGTTGGAAATCACTGAAAACATGTAGAAATGCAAAAACAAAAATTCAAATATTTTTTTCAAAATGGCCGCCATCGCGGCCATATTGGACTTTGGACCAAGTCCAAAATCTAATGGCATGATCCTTGGACCATACCTCATCCCCCCACCAAGTTTCGTCGAAATCCGTCAAGGAGTTTTTTCCGTAATACTGTTCACAAACAAACAAACAAGCAGTCAAAGACTGGTACTTACGAAATCGTCAACTTGACCTCTGACCTTGTCTAATAAAAGCTGTCTCGAGAGAAGGTAGCGACGCAAACCAGAAGTTTCTACGATAATTCTGTACCAAACCATCAAAAATCGTAACGTCGACCGAAGCAAAAATCTCCATTTCTCCACGCAATTATTTTATATTATTTTATCAGTCACAAAACCGTAATATTCGGCCATCCACCAACAATCTTTACATAATCCGACGGCTTAGTGAGTCAGGCATGCGATGATAACCTTTATTGGGATAAAAAATGACTTTTAAACACCATCTTTATCAAAAACACCGTCAGCGCGCACACGGAAAACTTTTACGTGACTCAACGATGCGTCTGCTCGAGCGCACTGCATCATGTGACGACCCGTGACTCGTCGAGTGAAATATTTTTTTATACAATCTTACAACGTCTCCAAAACATCCGATTTTTACCAGAATTTCGACAACCGAGTTTCAAGCGTCCGAAGCGATCGCAAAAACCGAAGACAAAATTAAAATCGAAGTTAAAACGAACTCGTAACGTTGAGCGAAGCAAAAATACTGTATTTCTCCACATGAATTTACGGAATTATGTTTAACCTCACTGTGACCTTGACCTTTGACCGATTTTGACCAAAATATAATCAGCGCTAGCCATTACCCTCCTGAATCACGTGGTGTAATTTGACATTGGTAGCTTCTTCCGTTCTCGAGTTATCATTTTTTTGGATGTTTGACCTCACTGTGACCTTGACCTTTGACCGATTTTGACCAAAATCTAATCAGCACGAGCCATCAGCCTCCTGAATCACGTGGTGTAATTTGACATTGGTAGCTTCTTCTGTTCTCGAGTTATCGTGCCTACAAACAAACAGAAACGGAAGGCATCAATATACTTAAGAAATCTTTAGATTTCATAAGTAACAAACAAACAAGCAGTCATAGACTGGTACTTACGAAATCGTCAACTTGACCTCTGACCTTGTCGAATAAAAGCTGTCTCTCGAGAAGGTAGCCAACGCAAACAAGAAGCTTCTACAATGATTCTGTATCGAACCATCAAAAATCGTAACGTCGACCGAAGCAAAAATCTCCATTTCTCCACGCAATTATATTATACCTCAACGCAACTCAACGACGCGTCTGCTCGAGCGCACTGCATCATGGGACGAGCCGTGACGCATCGAGTGAAATTTTTTATACAATCTTAAAACGTCCCCAAAACATCCGATTTTTTACCAGAATTTCGACAACCGAGTTTTAAGCGTCCTAAGCGATCGCAAAAACCGAAGCCAAAATTAACATCGAAGTTAAAACGAACTCGTAACGTCGAGCGAAGCAAAAATACTCCATTTCTCCATATGAATTTATGGAATTATGTTTGACCTCACTGTGACCTTGACCTTTGACCGATTTTGACCAAAATCTAATCAGCGCTCGCCATCACTCTCCTGAATCACGTGGTGTAATTTGACATTGGTAGCTTCTTCCATTCTCGAGTTATCTGTACCAAACCATCAAAAATCGAATATTTCACCTCACTGTGACCTTGACCTTTGACCGATTTTGACCAAACTCTAATCAGCACTAGCCATCACCCTCCTGAATCACGTGGTGTAATTTGACATTGGTAGCTTCTTCCGTTCTCGAGTTATCGTGCCTACAAACAAACAAACAAACAAGCAGTCAGACTGGTACTTACGAAATCGTCAACTTGACCTCTGACCTTGTCTAACAAAAGCATGAATCAGTCAGAAGCCCAAGGGGAGCTTGAATTCTGAATTCATTGTGGTCTACGATTTTACACTGTGGTTTGCAGATAATGAGTCCCAGACAAAAACTAGATTTCTTATAAAAATTCCATTTTTTTTGTTTTTATTTTTAAAAAAGTGATTCAGTCCCAGCAGGATATGCCAGATAAAAGGTGTATTACTTTTCAGAAGAATCTGATAAAAGACTTATTATTTATTATATATATCAGTTTTTAATCGCTGTTCCAGAATTTCGACAACCGAGTTTTAAGCGTTCGAAGCGATCGCAAAAACCGAAGACAAAATTAAAATCGAAGTTAAAACGAACTCGTAACGTCGAGCGAAGCAAAAAATCTCCATTTCTCCAAGCAAAACCTCAACGTCACTCAACGACGCGTCTGCTCGAGCGCACAGCATCATGGGACGACCCGTGACGCGTGGAGTGAAATATTTTTTATACAATCTTAAAACGTCTCCAAAACATCCGATTTTTACCAGAATTTCGACAACCGAGTTTTAAGCGATCGCAAAAACCGAAGACAAAATTAAAATCGAAGTTAAAACGAACTCGTTACATCGAGCGAAGCAAAAATACTCCATTTCTCCAAATGAATTTACGGAATTATGTTTGACCTCACTGTGACCTTGACCTTTGACCGATTTTGACCAAAATCTAATCAGCGCTAGCCATCACCCTCCTGAATCACGTGGTGTAATTTGACATTGGTGGCTTGTTCCGTTCTCGAGTTATCGTGCCTACAAACAAACAGAAACGGAAGTCATCAATATACTTACGAAATCTAAAGATTTCATAAGTAACAAAAACGGAAGTCACCAATATACTTACGAAATCTAAAGATTTCGTAAGTAACAAACAGACAGGGGTGAAAACGGTAACCTCCGTCCATCTTCGATGGCAGAGGTTAATAAGGTGATAGACATTGTGGTTAAATTCAGATTTTTATTTTATTTTTTAATTTCAACCTTAAAAATCTTTTGCCTTTTGGCACTTTCAAAGCCCTTCCGTTTATAGCAGTACTTGGACAAAATA
This sequence comes from Eptatretus burgeri, assembly GCF_056783735.1. NCBI lineage: Eukaryota > Metazoa > Chordata > Myxini > Myxiniformes > Myxinidae > Eptatretus > Eptatretus burgeri. The sequence goes on along the minus strand of NC_140961.1, from coordinate 21,007,620 downwards.
TTGCGGCATTTTACATCACGACCAATCAAATTTTCCGCTTGCATACCCTGCCCATGTCGTTTATCAAGACTGCACAGGGTAAGGTGTTCTATGAACTCCAGTTTGCTGTCAATGCTAATATATTTGACATACATTTTTCATGAAAAAACGTAGACGAAGCTGTCAATGCTAATATATTGTCATATTACCTCGACGTACAAAGGATTTACTTCTGAAATTTGCAGCAGATTACGTCCAGTCAAAGCCAAGAAACGAATTTTCAGTCCCTGTGTTGAAGTTGCAAACAGAGAAACCATCACAGATAAAGGGAGGGGCACTTTGCACCTCCCTTGATTGAGCGATGGACAAAGGCCTTACACACAGTCATTTTGCAATGATGGGTCTCGTTATCGCTTCCAAGGTGATTGGTATTTCCTGCTTTTAGGATATTGGTGATTGTGTTTACAAGCGTCATCGACCCCATGTGCATTTGGAAATTCTTTTGAATAGGAGATGTACGATCGACTGCGTGGGTCCCCAAAGTAGACGGCACTGATAGTTTTCTGAAACTCGTGTTCAAAATGGCATTGAAGAAGACGCAGCTGCTTGACTAATCAAAAACGAATGCCGGAAGATGTGCCAGATGCAATTACACCTCATCTCGTCACGTAACAGAGCAATCACAATGGCGATCAAGGACTACCAAAACCAGCAATGCAACATTCAAAAAGGCTCACACATATTTCCCAAAAATGCTTTCGGATCCGGTTATTTTTCACTTGAACTTCTGATACGCCCGATAAATTCCTGAAATTGCTCATTATGAAACATCTTCATTTCCACAGGGGCTGGCAGAGGGAAGAATGGTGCTCCATGCATGGGTGAGTGGAAGAAAATGTGAAGTACAACACAAGACTATGCAACCAATTACAATTAAATAATCGCGAATTCCATTGTTCTGCTGGGGCTGGCAGGATGGCCTCAATGTATGCACACTCACCTCTAAGCTGTCGAGTCTGGGTTGGAACCTCAGCCCAGCTACAAACTGTCATCCTGGTGCTTCACAGGCAGTGCGAGGCATCACTGTGTGTTTGTCCCTCGTATGGATGTCACGTTGGGTGTCCCCTCTGCCGGCATTAGTTGATGGGCGTTAAAGATCCCACAATGCCCTTCACAAAGAGTAGGCAAGCTATCGCCAACACGAACATATTATAAATTCCTACCCTAACTTAGAGGGCACTGGATTCGTGGCACAGCCATATGCTCTGCTAATGATGCTCGAAGACGAATTGTTAGTGTTCAGAAAAAAAGAAAATTTTTGTGAATTGTGTACGAGTGAATTCTTGTGATTGGTTTTCGGATATGTAGATGAGATGCCAGTGGGACACACAAACAGGTAGAAGAACCAGAATGACCTTAGAAAGGTATGGACGATCAGCTGACTCGAGCACCAACCACGTGCACACATGTTCACAACAATAATCTGTCGTTTTGGTGTTAACATGAAAGTATACCAGAGTTGGTGTCAAAGCCACCCAATGCTCGCCTGTTTGTACATTTATCGTTTTTAAAAGACTAGTCTACTAATTAATATTTTTTTTATAAAGCATTGCAGTGAAGTCTGATCCAAATAATTTTAAAGCAATATATGTATTTGTATATTGTAATCAGTAACAAGAGCGCAAGTGAGCACAATATACGCACGAACAAGAAGGTATATACAGAATTGTGCGACGACATGGAAAACAACATCCTGGTTGCCATGGCAACCACTTTAGATGACAAACGTATGTCGCGACACGATCTCCAGTTTGTACCTATGTACCAAATATGAAACGTGAAAGTTGAAAACTTTGGGAGTTAGAGTGCAGACAGGAACGGATGGAAAACAGCATCCTGGTTGCCATGGCAACCACTTTCGATAACGAACATATGTCACGACACACCGTCTCCACAGTCTGTACCTATGTACCAAATATGAAACGTGAAAGTTGAAAACTGGGAGTTCGAGTGCAGACAGGAACGGATGGAAAACGGCATCCTGGTTGCCATGGCAACCACTTTAGATGACGAACGTATGTCATGACACTCCGTCTCCACAATCTAACTCCCAAAGTTTTCAACTTTCACGTTTCATATTTGGTACATAGGAACAGTGTGCGGACAGGAACGGATGGAAAACAGCATCCTGGTTGCCATGGCAACCACTTTAGATGACGAACGTATGTCGCGATACACAGTCTCCAGAGTCTGTACCTATGTACCAAATATGAAACGTGAAAGTTGAAAACTTTGGGAGTGAGAGTGCGGACAGGAACGGATGGAAAACGGCAACCACTTTAGATGACGAACGTATGTCATGACACACCGTTTCCACAGTCTAACTCCCAGTTTTCAACTTTCACGTTTCATATTTGGAACATCGGTACAGTGTGCGCACAGGAACGGATGGAAAACAGCATCCTGGTTGCCATGGCAACCACTTTAGATGACGAATGTATGTCGCGATACACCGTCTCCACAGTCTGTACCTATGTACCTATGTACCAAATATGAAACGTGAAAGTTGAAAACTTTGGGAGTTAGATTGTGGACAGGAACGGATGGAAAACAGCATCCAGGTTGCCATGGCAACCACTTTAGATGACGAATGTATGTCGCGACACACCGTCTCCACAGTCTGTACCTTTGTACCAAATATGAAACGTGAAAGTTGAAAAACAGCATCCTGGTTGCCATGGCAACCACTTTAGATGATTGTATGTCACGACACACCGTCTCCACAGTCTGTACCAAATATAAAACGTGAAAGTTGAAAACTTTGGGAGTTAGAGTGCGGACAGGAACTGATGGAAAACAGCATCCTGGTTGCCATGGCAACCACTTTAGATGACGAACGTATGTCACGACGCACCGTCTCCACAGTCTGTACCTATGTTCCAAATATGAAACCTGAAAGTTGAAAATTTTGGGAGTTAGAGTGCGGACAGGAACGGACGGACGGACAGACAGACGGACGACAGGTATCACATTATACGCCCCGATATATATATATATATATATGAAAGGAAAAAATAACTTGCACCAAAAACTTTAACATTTTCACACTCACGCCGGGCGTATCGCTCTCTGTTCTTCGAACAGGCGAGCTAATAATACAGCTGAGGTGGCAGGTTGTGAACGAGTGGCATTGCAATAGTCAATCACCAATAATTACTCAGATCTTGCTCAGTGTCTTATTCCTTTTCCAATAAGTCTCACAAATCATGACTCAACCATTTCATGTATTCATTCTGTAAACGAAGGAGGAAGGAGAGGAGGAATGAGGAGAAGGCAACAACATATTTGCTATTTAAAATGGCAAAAGGAAGAGGCAGTGTGATGGGGAGTGAGAGAAGGTCAAAAGGTAGGAAAGAAAGACTGTTGTGAGGAAACGGGTGTAACAAGAGGGGAGGAAAGGGAAAAGTATACAGCATCAGGTGAGGCTGTCGGAAGAAGGGGGTTAGAATTCCAACATTTTGCATTGCCACATGATAAATAGATGGGGGCCTTCTTCCTTCCCTTCACGAAAATCGAAGGATTTTTTTTTTTTAATAACGTGAAATTATTCAAAATACAACATCAGTTCGACAAGAAGTTTTACACTACCAAAGTACTCCCTGATGTTGCAAGAATACTGGAATAATATAATTTATCCTGGAAGAAGATTATTATTTTATAGCACTTATGAGCTATTCAATGCTGTACACTTAACATAGAAAGTTATAATTAATCCAACAACTTTTGGATCACCTTTTTTCTTGGATCCAGTCGAGGCTCGTGGAGGAGCGAGAACACAAAACGAACTGGGACATAACAGAGGAGGGGGCAGGGGGACACACCAACAGCAGGGTAGAGACAAGAAAGGAGACATGGAGGAGGAAAGGATACGGGGAAGAACGAGAGTAAGGGAAGAAAGGAGGATGACAGTGGGGATGGTCAAGCTGGGTACAGAAGCGTAATTGGGAAAACTGGGGAATCAGCAGAAATGGAACAAAAAATAAAACAAAGCGAAGAGGAGGGCGAGGGAGTGGGGGAACCTAATCACCTGGAAAAAGGTGGCTTTGGAGAGGGTTAACAAGGGTAGAATAGATCATGGGTATGGATGGGGGATGACCTGAGATGGTGGTGAACATCCGTCTTGAAGCACTGGAGAGAAAAATGAGATTGAATGAGACCGAGGAAGTCGGTTCCATGGGCGACATGACATGCAAGTTAGACTGGTGAAGCGATTCCACCTTCGAGGAAAGCAGGTAAAACAAAAAGACTGGGAGTTGAAGCAACAATCCACTAATAAATCATGAAAAGTAGAAAAACAATGGCGAAAAGCAGTTTGTGAAGTGTCGGTGCAAAACGATTTTTTATGCTTTTGATCTTCCACTTCCTATCCCCCTACCCCTCTCCGAAGGTCCCGGATGCGGTGCAGCCAATGGCCCCGTTCCAGGAGGAATGAAAGGTTATGGCAAAAAGTGAGGAGACAACCAGCATGACCGAGCTGGAGATGGACACTAGGGGAGCTGGAAATGGGGGGACCCAAGGACCACAGCAGGTGTAGGAAATGAAGTAACTGGAGAGTTTGGAGAGAGACACAAACGAGTTAATAATCACTTCTCACAATCACCCTGCCCAATGTTTCTCATCTATTTCTATGGCACAATTCTCTGCATTTGTTGTTTTTTTTATATATAAACGTTTTTAATTCACATATCTCTGAAAAAGAAGAGGGAAAATGGAGAGAAGAACAGCAGGAGATAGACATCGACGGTGAAGAATGTCTCTCGGTGCTTTTAATCCCATGGTGCTGTCAATCTCCTCTCACTCTGCTCTCTATTATACTTCGTATTCTCTGCCAATCCTCTGCCTTGCTGCCCTGTTGTCACAATAAAAGTATGTAGAATGCTTTGGACTTGCTGTTTATATCTAAGTGCAAAGATAAATTCCCGATTTGTCAAAACAAATTAAAGGACAAAAACATTTTTGCAATGTACTTTTTCTGAAGAATTAACACGAAATGATGGTCATTCCTCAGAGTGACGAAGCTCCTTTTTACTGAGAAAATAAAGCAACCTGGTGAGGAAAGTTGTTAAACTTCTAAGTGATCAGAGATCGAGCCACTGCAACATCTTAATGATAATAGCATTAAACCAGGGACATAGAGACAAAGGGATGACCTATACAGAGGAACTGCTCATTGGTTTTTCACAGATTTTGTGCATTGCAAGATCAGGCTTGGGGTCTGGCAAGATAGCTTACAGAGGTACGCATGCCACCCTTCTGAGCTGTTTTGCCTGGGATCAAATCCTGACAGCTATAAAGTAACCCTAGTGTTTCACATGCATGGCAAGACATCGATGGGTTTTCCGTCCACACCCCCTGGTGGGTGTTAAACCAGAGGACGAGTGTGCCAGCAGTGGTTGGTCGACGTTCCACAGTGTCTTTTGTGACGAGTCGGTGAGTTATCAGCAGCATCCTGAACAAATTACAAATTCCTGCTATTTTTGGCCAAACATCAGGCCTGGCCAGTCAATTCGTTAAAGACTTGGGCCACAATCGTTCCCCCTCCTACCAGCCCTGGCTAACCCTATACAGTCGTGCAATGAGAAAGGCACTCGGTAGAGCGCATACCTCCGGTAGACTGAACAGTTTATATTTTGTATCCCACTGATTGGCCTGATCTTAATCCGGACCTGAACCCAAATCTGAAATGGCTTGTTCTCGTACCCGTCTACCCAACTCATCCACCAAGTTTCATCCGAATCAGTCCACAACATTTTGAAATATCATGCTCCCAGACAGACAAATAGACAGGAGCAAAAACATAACCTCCATCCATCTTCAGTGGCGGAGGTAATTGTGGGAAGGGAGGGCATTAAAGAAGTACACAAAGGCATACCAGGCTTGGTGACGCACCTGGGGATAACCTTTACACGTATCGGGTCACACATTACGGCGCTTTGGGGAGAAAACCACGGAAATACGTGACCACCTCATTAAGGTTCACCAGCATCACCCAAAACTAGACCAACAGAGCTGATGACCAGCACCCCTCCCCCCAAATAAATAAATAAAAGCCACACCGTTAGTACATGAAGGATAAACAACGGATGAGGTCGCCAACCCAAAGTGATACAAGTACAATGCATGGACAATTAAATTTATTGCATTTAAGATGTGGAAAAGAAAAGAAATGAACATCTTATGCATGTCTTTTTGAGGGAGTAATTCTCTTTTTAACCAATACAGTATCAATGTCATATATATGAACAAATGCAGATTTAAATACCACAGGAACATTATATGTTGGGTGTATAGTCTGTGTTGTATCGATCGATAACTCTTGGTGACCGCAACAAACAAGTGGAAACTTTCAGCAGCAACACATTACAAGGCCAGTCACTCTGTTGTTCAGTCACGGTCTTTGCTTGATGACGACCAAGGAATTGACCGTTGGTTGAGTTTTCTTTCGAAAACATTTTAATATTCTTCAACCAATCAATTCGAAAAGAGAAGTCAAACGATCCAAAGTACACATCAAAAACCAAATTGAACAAAAGTTTTTAAATAGTGCCTTTAACCTAATTGGTTATGATAGCGACGAACCCCCGAATGGTCTGCCTTAATAACCGTCCCTTTTTGGCACACATTCAGGAAGTGATCGCAGTTTGTTAGAGTTCAGCAAATGGTCCCACGTTAACGTCAACCAAAACTTTAATGGATTCAAAATGGTACTGTCATGCAGATATTATTTCTTCACCCTACGGACGAACACCGTTACTCCGCCATAATGGGGTCATGCACAAAGTTGTTTTAATTCAAAACGCTCTTGCTTGCTCCATCATACTCGCATTCAGTCATCAGCAACAGCAAGGTCGAATGAAGTCCATCGACCCGTGCATCGTGCCACCAACAAGGTCGAATGAAGTCCTTTGACCCGTGCATTGTACCACCACCCACAAGGTCGAAGTCCTTCGGCACACTCATTGTACCACCAACAAGGTCGAATGAAGTCCTTGGACCCATGCGTTGTACCAAGCAGCACCTTCGTACTGTTACTGCAATCTGTTGAGATGATGCATCCATAAGGAAGTCACTCTCCTTGTAAGAAGTCAGACAGCAAGCAGCCTGTGTATTACGGCTTGCATAGTCATGCGTATGCCGCTCACTGTGCCGTACTACTGGGCCACTGTAACAGTTGCTGGTGGAGTGCATCTTTGGTACATGGGAAGACCAAGTAGCATTTTTCATGGGTGGCCATCCTTTGAGAGCAATCAGATCAAACACAATTGACGGTGTTGCGGTGATGTTATGGCAACTTTCGCATTGTGCTGGAGCGAACACCAGAACATTCCAAAACATTGGGCAGGACCACTAGGGTCCCTTGATGCAAAGTTACATTTCCAGGTTGGTAGTTTCTTTTCCTCCTCCACATCATGACCTGAAACTGTGGCCTGCAACCGTTCCCATATGAGGCTTCGATGCCATGTGTTTATTAGGCGGAGAAAGACGGGGCACTGGTTACATCACGCAATTCCACAACATGGATGAGGTGGGGAAGCATTCCATTCATGGTACCAATGACTTGCGAGCATTTAAAAAAAATTGTGCACATCCTTTCATTTAGCCTCCAGACAGGTGTGTAAAACATTCTTTTCTGTATTCTGTGATCCACAAACATTGGGATGAATTTCAACATAATCACGTTTGTGGAATATCCAGGATCAAAATTCATCAATTACATTTATCTTCGAAGAAATACACCAGTTCCACGCACATTCGGTAATCTTGATTTCAACCCGACAGCGCTTCAACTCATACATTCACATTAACCCACAAATCTAGGAGTGTTGCACTTCAGGAGGCACCAGTGTCCAATTTAGGAGGTTTGAGGATATTGCACCATTTTTGAGGTCTGGATGTCTACTTGTTGCAAAGTTGAAGAAATGTTTACACTCGTTTTTGAAGCATGTACAACTGAGGCAGTCCATGGAGCTAAAATTGCTGCACTTGAACTTAATCAGCATGAAGTCCTTTGACCCGTGCATTGTACCACCACCCACAAGGATATTGCAGTGAAGATTGCAAGGATATTGCATTAATCAGCAGCAAGAGTCCCAAGGATTGTGGGTTGGATTGATAGCTGGAAGTCTTGCAGGAAGACGGTTCATGGTGCAAGATGAGTTCCATTCTGTCTGAATCGGAGAGGACCTGGCTCATTTCATTGGCCTTGGAATTGGTGTCCAAGACTCTCCTCAATACGAGCACAGCTGCAGGACTTCCTGGTTTCTCAGTAGAAATGTCATGCGTTTCATGGTTCCACTCATCCATTCATCTCTCTGATCCAAACTCATTATTTCACCTCTCTGGCTCTACGAGTGAACACATGGCATTACCTCAAACTAACTGGCACGTTCAAGTGCGACCTCTCAAGTTTCATGATCAGATCAGCCGATCAAATCATCTACACAACCCAAATGTATGCTTTCAATGGCCGCTCCTTTTTAGTTTCAACCTTTTGCCAATATATAAACTTTCAAAGTTATCAATTAACCTCAACAATTGCATCCAAAACCCATGCACTCCTCCCTTAACACGTGCGCATCTTACAAAAGATAATTGTTAGTGTCAAAAGTGTCTGTACAGCAAAATAAAGGGAAGTGGGAAGAGTGCACAGGACAAGATACACAAAATAGACACGTCCCTGGGAGCAGAGAGAATTTATACTCTCGAAAGGTGGGCGAGATACGCAGGTGATTGCTTATCAGCTGTGCCAGTCGATCAAAAAATAAAAATAAAAACTGTGCATGCACCTGCTCTTCCACCTCGTCTTTAACGCTGGAATGGTGATGTGGTATTAAAAAAAAAAAAATCAAGCCAAAACTACCAAACATTGCATTTAGTTGCACCTCGTCACACAGCTCCACTGAGAATTTACCAATTTGCTAGTGTTCAAACACAAGATCTGCCGATGCTGAATAAAAATAGCAAACTCAGGAACAGCAACAGGGGTTCGTGGCTAAAACACTGACAAGACAAAGTCACGGGGGGGGGGGGGGGAGGGGTTCGAATTTGACCCTCCCGAGTAGGAATTGAACCATCGAGTTTGAACGAGGCCAAAAGCCTTGGTAACGGTCAATGGAAAACAATAATATAGCATAATGCTCATACCATACAGTACAATACAATACAATACAACACCATAAAATACAGAGGAACTCGGTTAGAGATATTAAATGTTAAACGAGTAACTTATGTTCCGCAGTCTGCCCCCCGAGCCTTGGCCTCCCTCAAGCTCTTTTCCCAGGCGATCAAAAAACGCGGCCTTGCTTCAGATGGCAGCTGCGTTGGTGGTGAAGGTGACAAGCTGGCGAGCGGCCTTTGCGATATCATATGCACACTGAATAACCTAGGGTGAGATGAGGACAAAGGGTGGGGTTCAAGGGAGATAGTAACAGTTGAATTCAATGGCATGAAGCCAAGGTATATGACAAAGCACTTATCATTTCACATGATTGTATGGCCAAGAAAATGTGATTGGGTTTCAAAAATGGAATATTAAACACACTCGAAGCTCTCATGCCCTACGAAAGCAGCTTGAAGGGTGGAGGGGTGGGGGGGGAGGGGAGGGGAGGTGGAATTTTATTATCCTTAAGATTAAATAATACCATAGCAGCGTACCTGTCCTACAGGAGATCCTGTTACAAGCATGCAACACATTCTTCTGACGCATCCCTTTATCTGGGCGGTGTATAGGCAACAGACCACTGCCACAATCGCTCTCGAAAATAAAAATGTGTACTGTTTATGTGCACATATAATACATCGTGGTTATATAGCTCAGATAATTATAATTGTACCCCTTACCAACCAAAGGAAGAAAATGCCAAGATTGGTGAAATTTTTTTTAACTTGATGAAATCAAATGATACTTCAGAAAGCACACCTTGAGGCTGTCTTGAGTAATTCCTGAACGTTTCAGCTTCCTCAGTCAAATCCTCTCGGAGGTGTTGATGAAACATACAACTTTCAACATACGGTAATACTTTTCCTCCATTATATATAAATTAGAAGATTCTCAAATCGATAGGCATATTTCTTTTTTTCATCTTTGGAGTCATACAAAGATTTGAGAATCATCTCAGGAAGTTAAAACCAAAGGTTATTTATTTGTTGTGGAACAGTATTAAAGTTATTTGTTGTGGAACCAACATATATTAAAAAAAATTCAAAATCCCAGGCTTCATCGTTCAGGATCGGTTTGACTCCAAGTTGATCGAAGTTGTAAATGGAGGGAGAATAAAAGGTCAGCGTAATCACATTAAACATTTCAAAGAACACTTTGTGCTCAATAGTTTTGTCTTTTCAAACCCTATTGAATGGTACTTTGTCAATCTCTGAAGGTTAATAAGAATCAAGTGCTAATGGAAGCCAGGTCAGATGCAGGATGGTTTTCTATCACAACATCAAGAACCAACAATGGAAGGATTGATTTGAAAGATGTTTTGTATCATTACTTTGTTGGCTAGAATCTAAAACCATGGCAAGTTTCATGAAAATTGATGATCATAAAATTTTGTGTTGATTGATTGATGTGGAATCAACCCAACACCGATGCAGAATGAGATCGGGAATAATCAGCAAGATATACTCATTCGTCAAGGAGACAAGGCCAGAAGGAATATGGTCATGCGACAGAGAAATGGAGACGAGATTGGAAAGGAGAGGGAAGGGATGGAGGGAGGAATGCTGGAGAGGATTACAGTCTTCCGTTACCTGCTGGGTGATCAATTGGAGATCAACCTGGCTGCCTGGTTCACCTGGCAGTGTTTTCAGACACTCCGATTGCAATCGTACGGCGCTGCCACACATGAGCCTTAGAGAAGCCCTGAGGGTTTCAGAACGTGGTTTCTGGAGAATTGAGAAAATTCCCAAAAAGATCACGAAAATTAAAAAAGAAAAAGATTACAAAACAAAATAAAAAGACTAAAAGGAAGACTAGTACAAAGATCAAGCGACTTGCACATGGCAAGCACCAAAGCCATCCACCCAAAAAGAGCAGGATGCAAATGTCACGTGTATTTCAAATCACTCGACTTGGACAAAACATCAAAATATAAGAGCAAGACATTTGATGCGAGACGAGTCAT
>NC_140961.1:20971458-20981458 GCF_056783735.1 Eptatretus burgeri | reverse complement strand
GTTGAAATCACAGCTGAGTCACCAACTTTATGGAAATTGATGGGTTGAAATCACAGCTGAGTCACCATCTTTATGGACATGTATGGGTTGAAATCACAGCTGAGTCACCATCTTTATGGACATGTATGGGTTGAAATCACAGCTGAGTCACCAACTTTATGGAAATTGATGGGTTGAAATCACAGCTGAGTCACCATCTTTATGGACATGTATGGGTTGAAATCACAGCTGAGTCACCATCTTTATGGAAATTTATGGGTTGAAATCACAGCTGAGTCACCATCTTTATGGAAATTTATGGGTTGAAATCACAGCTGAGTCACCATCTTTATGGACATTTATGGGTTTGAAATCACAGCTGAGTCACCATCTTTATGGACATTTATGGGTTGAAATCACAGCTGAGCCACCATCTTTATGGAAATTGATAGGTTGAAATCACAGCTGAGTCACCATCTTTATGGACATTTATGGGTTGAAATCACAGCTGAGTCACCATTTTTATGGACATTTAGGGGTTGAAATCACAGCTGTCACCATCTTTATGGAAATTGATGGGTTGAAATCACAGCTGTCACCATCTTTATGGAAATTGATGGGTTTAAATCACAGCTGTCACCATCTTTATGGAAATTGATGGGTTGAAATCACAGCTGAGTCACTTACTTTATGGAAATTTATGGGTTGAAATCACAGCTGAGTCACCACTTTTATGAAAATTGATGGGTTGAAATCACAGCTGAGTCACCATCTTTATGGAAATTGATGGGTTGAAATCAAAGCTGGGCCACCATCTTTATGGACATTTATGGGTTGAAATCAAAGCTGAGTCACCATCTTTATGGAAATTGATGGGTTGAAATCACAGCTGGGCCACCATCTTTATGGACATTTATGGGTTGAAATCAAAGCTGAGTCACCATCTTTATGGAAATTGATGGGTTGAAATCACAGCTGGGCCACCATCTTTATGGAAATTGATGGGTTGAAATCACAGCTGGGCCACGATCTTTATGGAAATTTATGGGTTGAAATCAAAGCTGAGTCACCATCTTTATGGAAATTGATGGGTTGAAATCACAGCTGGGCCACCATCTTTATGGAAATTGATGGGTTGAAATCACAGTTGGGCCACGATCTTTATGGAAATTTATGGGTTGAAATCACAGCTGAGTCACCATCTTTATGGAAATTTATGGGTTGAAATCACAGCTGAGTCACCATCTTTCTGGAAATTGATGGGTTGAAATCACAGATGGGCCACCATCTTTATGGAAATTGATGGGTTAAAATCACAGCTGGGTCACCATCTTTATGGAAATTGATGGGTTAAAATCACAGCTGGGCCACCATCTTTATGGAAATTGATGGGTTGAAATCAAAGCTGAGTCACCATCTTTATGGAAATTTATGGGTTGAAATCACAGCTGAGTCACCATCTTTCTGGAAATTGATGGGTTGAAATCACAGATGGGCCACCATCTTTATGGAAATTGATGGGTTAAAATCACAGCTGGGCCACCATCTTTATGGAAATTGATGGGTTGAAATCACAGATGGGCCACCATCTTTCTGGAAATTGATGGGTCCGTATCACAGCTTTTCAGTGGAAAAAAGTAAAGATTATTTTGAGGAATTAACTTTTGCTTTGTAGTAGTTTTTATGAATTGCTCCTGTCCTGCTCACCAAACTCTCTTCCTTTGGTATCCAAGGCAATCTCCACGAATGGCTAGCAGACTTCCTCTCCTGTCGCAGTCAACATGTGGCCCTTCATGGAGTTCTTTCATCCCCTCTTCCTGTCCAGGCTGAAGTTCCTCAAGGCAGCGTTCTGAGCCCTGTTCTTTTTCTGGTTTTCATCAATGATCTCTTGGACTCCCTAGAAAATCCTCTTTATCACTTTGCTGATGACTCCATCCTCTGCCGTACCATCTGTTATCCCTTCGATCGGCAAGCAGCAGCTTCTTCACTCACTGCAGATCTGGATAAAATCACAAACTGGTCCAACACGTGGAACATGTCTTTCAAGCCTGAAAAATCTCACTCTCACTATGTCTCTCCGAAAAGACCTTTTAGAACCCCCCCCCCCACCCCCAATCTACTTTCTCAAAAATCCTCTTGAAGAAGTCCTTTCTTTCAAGCTTCTGGGTCTCACTATCTGCCATGATCTTTCCTGGGAAAGCCACATTTCCAAGCTGGCCTCCAAAGCCAGTCACCGACTGGGCATCAACTGTTGTGCAAAGTCCTTCTTCAGCCCACTCGAGTTCCTAACCACATACAAAGCTTTCGTCCGTACCTTGATAAAGTAATGCTCTCCCCTCTGGGCTGGTGCTCCCGCCTCTCACCTTTCTCAGCTTCAGGCAGTGGAAACCAAGGCATTTAGGATCATTGGTATCTCCCGCGATGAGGCCGAGTCTTTGGGTCTCTCACGCAGGCAGGTCAGTGGTCTTTCTGTCTTTCACCATGTCCTCTCAGTCTCGCCTTCCCCACTCTGTCTGCGATATGTCCCCCCCTTATTTCCGCAGGGCACTCAAGGTCTGCCAGCAACCCCCTTCTGGTAAACCTACCAAAATCATGAATTACTGCTCACCTTCACCTTTTCATTCCTCTTTTTTCTCCAACATTGGAGCAAACTCCCACACTCTCTTCAATCCCATTCTTCCCTTCAGGTCTTCAAAACAGCAGTTCACCACCACCTCTTATCTTCCCCATCCAAAACCATGATCTTTTCTACCCCTGTTAATCCACCCCAAACCCACCGCTTCAAATTCCCTGCTTTCTTTCCTGAAAATCCTTGTCGTGCCCATCTTGTTTTCCTTGTGTACCTCGCCCCATCCCTCTCCTTTCCACAGATCTCCTAATGTCTCTGTTCCCCACTGTTTGGTCCTTCTCGCTCCCGCCCCTCTTGTCTCCTGCTCCCCTTGTTGTACGTTCTGTGTGTTAGCTCTCGCACGAGCCTCGACATTGTACACAAAAAAAAAATGCTTAGATTGGGATTGGAAGTGCAACAACTCAATTGTAATAGTTATTGTAAATTACTATGATGCAACAAATTAGTTATGAATAAGATATGCGCAGAAGAGGTGGAAAGCAAAACTACCTGGAAATATTTTAATCCAAGCAAACAAAGATACTTTAACATCCTCTTCAAGAGTTAATTATTTTAATCTTCATAGCTACTGTGCATGTATGAACTTATTTGTATTCCTGTTTTATTACACTCACATGCATGTGTAGTTATTCGATTTTGGATGAAAGGGGAAAGTATGGTGGGGTGTGGGAAGGAATTATTTGATTTCACATAATGCATTCTAAATGGTCTGAAGGCAACAATTTCCTTTTTTTTCACCCAGAGGTTATATTATTTTGGTTTAACCACAATGAATTAAACTTGATCGATTAGAGAAAGCGAGCAAGCCAGATGTGTAATGTTAAGACAAAGGGTGGATCCAAAAGCTGTGTCAGTTGTGACAGGGTGAAAATAAGGTAGAGACAATATTGTGCTTATGAGCAAATGAGACTCAAGATGAGAGACCGGTGTCAATACATTGCAGGAGGTGTCTTAAACATTCACTGCCCAGATACAGTGGGGAGAACAAGTATTTGACACACTGCCGATTTTGCAGGTTTTGCCACTTACAAAGCACGTAGAGGTCTGTAATTTTTATCATAGGTACACTTCACCTGTGAAAGACGGAATCTAAAACAAAAATCGTGAAAATCACATTGTATGATTTTTAAATAATTAATTTGCATTTTATTGCATGAAATAAGTATTTGATACATCAGAAAAACAGAACTTAATATTTGGTACAGAAACCTTTGTTTGCAATTACAGAGATCAGACGTTTCCTGTAGTTCTCAACCTGGTTTGCATAGACTGCAGCAGGGTTTTTGGCCCACTCCTCCATACAGATCTTCTCCAGATCCTTCAGGTTTCGGGGCTGTCACTGGGCAACACAGACTTTCAGCTCCCTCCAAAGATTTTCTATTGGGTTCAGGTCTGGAGACTGGCTAGGCCACTCCAGGACCTTGAGATGCTTCTTACGGAGCCACTACTTAGTTGCCCTGGCTGTGTGTTTCGAGTCGTTGTCATGCTGGAAGACCCAGCCATGCCCCATCTTCAATGCTCTTGTTGAGGGAAGGAGGTTGTTGGCCAAGATCTCACGATACATGGCCCCATCCATCCTCCCCTCAATACGGTGTAGTCGTCCTGTCCACTTTGCAGAAAAACATCCCCAAATAATTATGTTTCCACCTCCATGCTTCACGGTTGGGATGGTGTTCTTGGAGTTGTACTCATCCTTCTTCTTCCTCCAAACATGGCAAGTGGAGTTCAAACCAAAAAGCTCTATTTTGGTCTCATCAGACCACATGACCTTCTCCCATTCCTCCTATGGATCATCCAGATGGTCATTAGCAAACTTCAGACGGGCCTGGACATGCTCTGGCTTGAGCAGAGGGACCTTGAGTGCGCTGCAGGATTTCAATCCATGATGGCGTAGTGTGTTACTTATGGTTTTCTTTGATACTGTGGTCCCAGCTCTCTTCAGGTCATTGACCAGGTCCTGCGTGTAGTTCTGGGCTGCTCCCTCACCTTTCTCATGATCATTGAGGCTCCATGAGGTGAGATCTTGCATGGAGCCCCAGACCGAGGGAGATTGACTGTTATCTTGAACTTCTTCCATTTTCTAATAATTGCGCCAACAGTTGTTGCCTTCTCATGAAGCTGCTTGCCTATTGTCCTGTAGCCCATCCTAGCCTTGTGCAAGTCTATAATTTTGTCCCTGATGTCCTTAGACAGCTCTCTGTTTTTGCCCATTGTGGAGAGGTTGGAGTCTGATTGATTGAGTGTGGACAGCTGTCTTTTATGTAGATAACGAGTGCAAACAGGTGCAGTTAATACAGGTAATGAGTGGAGAATGGGAGGGCTTCTTAAAGACAAAACTAACAGGTCTGTGAGAGCTGGAATTCTTACTGGTTGGTAGGTGATCAAATACTTATTTCATGCAATAAAATGCAAATTAATTATTTAAAAATCATACAATGTGATTTTCACGATTTTTGTTTTAGATTCTGTCTTTCACAGTTGAAGTGTACCTATGATAAAAATTACAGACCCCTACGTGCTTTGTAAGTGGGAAAACCTGCAAAATCGGCAGTGTATCAAATACTTGTTCTCCCCACTGTATGTTCTCCACTGTTGAGTGTCCAGGTGTGCAAATTCCGAAGGCCGGTGAGCATCGGTGCACCAGGCAGCATGAAGTAGGAGAGGCTGGAGGGGGAGGAAGCTGTCACGAGAAGCTTGCGTTTTTTGCTTCTTGGCCTGGCAGTCTCGGATTACTTTGAACTCTTCAAAATATGAGCCTTTGCTTCCCTATGGAATAGTTTGGCGACTGAGTATGCACAGTCATATGAACTTGCGTTGTACTTGCACGTCACCTCCCCATTCCCCCGACTTGACTTTAAAAGGGACGGTGCAGGGTTTGGGCAAACCGAGATCGTGTGCAGTTCAAATCCACATTAGAATTTTGTCTGGTGACAAAGTCACCCACAAACTGTACAAAGGGATTCTGGTTATTGAATTTCCGTGATAGCATTGTCATGGCAAGTGGACGAGTCAGGATCTGCTGGGATTTCTGTGCAGTGCTATGAATGTCAACCGAAAGAAATTTATCATTTACTCACATTTACAAAATCGGTAGAAATACCAGAAGTGCAGTGGACTGGAAACATTGTCATAAGGTTGAAGTAAACTTATAATATAACAACACAATATTTATGAAGGTGATTTAAATTTAATTTGGACTTTTGCTTAAGACTGAGCATTTGGTTGTTCAACTCTTATTAAGACTTTTATCATCAGGCTTGGATGTAAACCTGACAAGCACTCGTCACCATATTGCGCAGTCAATCACGTGGAAATTTCAACAGGCTCGAAATCCTCTGTCATCTCAATTATCACAATCTCGATTTTCAGCACAAGTATTCAAAGCAGGATCACAGGTGATTATAGGTACTGGTTATCGATAATGACAACAACAAAATTCTCTCAAAAATTATCTACATACATTACTTTGCCTTTTATAAGCAAAAGTCAAGGTCAAGTATGAAACCATCCACATACTACTTATCAATGGCAAATGTAGCAAAGCATTTCAAATTATTATGGTCTTCACTGGTTGAGTACAGTTAGGAAAACATATGAGGCTGTCATGGATGCAGTGAGTGTTTGCGTTATGGTGCTAGTAACTGAAAAGAGGAATAGTGAGTTACCGGCGTTCGAAAAATTGGGAGAGTGATGGGAGGGGAGGGAGATGGAGAGGAGCTGGATACAAAGACACTGCGACGGATCTGAAAATGACAGAGGGAGAGAGAGAAAGAGAGGGGGAGAGAAAGGAGAGAGAGAGGGTGGGGGGATAGAGAAGGGGGTGGATAGAGGGAGGCAGAGAGAAAGCGAGATGGGGGTGGGGGGAGGAAGGGGGAGGATGAGAGGGAGGAAGAGTGAGGGGGGAGAAAAAGAGAAAGTGGGAGGGAAAAAAGAGAGAACGAGAGAGGAGGAGGTAGAAAGAAAGAGGGAGAGGGAAAGATTGGGGGGGGGTAATTTGAGTGGGAGAGACATTATAGTGGGAGGGAAAGTGAGCGGGGGAGAAAGTGAGCGGGGGAGAAAGTGAGCGGGCGAGAAAGTGAGCGGGCGAGAAAGTGAGCGGGCGAGAAAGTGAGCGGGCGAGAAAGTGAGCGGGCGAGAAAGTGAGCGGGCGAGAAAGTGAGCGGGCGAGAAAGTGAGCGGGCGAGAAAGTGAGCGGGCGAGAAAGTGAGCGGGGGAGAAAGTGAGGGGGGGAGAAAGTGAGCGGGGGAGAAAGTGAGCGGGGAGAAAGTGAGCGGGGAGAAAGTGAGCGGGGGAGAAAGTGAGCGGGAGAGAAAGTGAGCGGGAGAGAAAGTGAGCGGGAGAGAAAGTGAGCGGGAGAGAAAGTGAGCGGGAGAGAAAGTGAGCGGGAGAGAAAGTGAGCGGGAGAGAAAGTGAGCGGGAGAGAAAGTGAGCGGGAGAGAAAGTGAGCGGGAGAGAGGGTGAGGGAGGGAGGGGGGGTAGAGAAGAAGAGAGATGGGGAAGTAGGGAGGATGGAGGGGGAGGGAGAGAGGCAAGAGAAGGGGAGGGGGAAGAGAGGTGTGTCACGAGATATATATGGAAGCAAAGAAAAATGGAGATAATGGGGGTGAGATTGAGGAGGAAGGTTTGTGAAACAGATCCCAAGTATTCCTCCTTCACTCCCACCCCCCTCCCCCCTTTCAACCTTCACATTACATCCAATTCAATTCAATGTTTATGAATGAAAAATAATCCATCATTTCTCCTTTCAAAGTTTTTCTCAAGCCAATGTCCTCCTGTTCCACAATTTTTAATCACAACAAATATGACTTCTTTAGCTTCAAATTCTTTGAAACGTTTACTTAACAACGAACTTGGTATTTGCTCCTTTAATTCACTTTTCTAACCTTTTACTATCATTCTTAACCCCCCCCACCCTAATTAATTTGTGATAAAACTACTACGTATGTAAAAGCTATTGTAAGAAAGTTTAAAATAATTTCATTTTACTGCATTTTCAAAGCATAGCACTTCTTTCTGTTCTTTCTTAAACAACAATGCAATGTAATCACATATTACCTACCCCATTGCCTTCTCCCTCTCCTCCTCCCCTCACCACATCACAGAGAGAGAGTGGTCTTCCACATCCCCCTCCCACCTTTCCCCCACTTTCCCCAGCAACTCCCACCTGCCCTCTCCTCCCTCCTTGTCCTCCCAATCCCCTGTCACGTAGGGAGCCAAGAGGAGGGGCTGGTGGATTAGGGGGAAAGGAAGGGGCAGGGTTTGCACCTCCCCTCAGTGCTGCATTCTCTCTATGAAGGCTATCAACCTAGGAAAACAGGGTGAGGCAGAAGGCAAGTGAGTTGATAAGATTATTTTTTTTAAGTGTGGAAAAAGGAGTGGGGGGGGGGGTGGACAAAAAACAAATTGGGAAGGATGGAGTGGGGTAATGATATGGAAAAAAAACGTGCAGCATAAGAAAACAGCAAAGTGAACATGACAAGGGTTATGGTGGCATAGGGGAGATAAGAGCAAAGAAGGGGGTGCAGAGAAAAATGGGGGATAAGATTGTGGGGGGGGGTATTGGCATAGTGAAAGGGTAGGAGAGGAGCTGTGACACCAGGAAGGGAGAGTGAAGGGAAACAACACAGCTGAAGGAGGTGGAGAAAAGGTGACAAAAGCGTTTTGAAGGAGGATGAAATTTTAGAAAATACCTGGATCTGCAGCCGCCTTAGATCATCCCCCAGGCCTGCGTTCAGCTGGAGAAGGCGTCTGATTCGAACTTCTGCAGCTACTAAAGCCGCTTTCACTTCAACATGTTCCTGCAGGCTCACAGTTCCTTCAAGATCTCCGTCTACACTCTGCGAATCATTCACGTCCATTCATTGTCACTGCACACTTTCTCAATTGCAAATCATTCCTCCTTTGACTTCTCTCACCGACTCACAATCATTCATCAACTCATTCAAAGTCATTCATTCAGACAAGGCAAAGTTGATGAGAGCAAGGTGCTGATTGGTTAAAACAACAGGCATTGCCCTCTGGTTACAAGTGACTGTACGGCCAGGGCATTGTGATCTTAAACAAAATTGCATTTCAAACTGGTACACCCGATAGTTAAAACCGAGGTAGGATGCAATTTCAAATCACAAGGGAGGTGTGACCTTGAAGATGAAATTTAATTTTTAAACCAAGAGTTAATTAACTTTTGTTTAACTGCAATTTGGATTTGATCAACTGCATCATTTAATTTGAATATAAAACTTGATCTTTAAACAAATAAAAGTTAAAAACAACGAGTGAAGTCGATGGCGTGTCGGTTTTCAGCCCTGTGATAATGGTTAGGGTGGTTGGCTTGGGATCCTGGGATCCTAGGATCCTGAGTTCAAATCCCCCTCGGCTGTTGAATAAATACCAGGTGGGATCGACTCTGCCTGTCATCCTTCTGAGGTCGGCAAAATGAGTCCCAGCATACTGGTATACTGTGTCGGAGTGGCGACCCGTCCAGGATTGTACCCAAGAGCCAAGGAGACTGCTCAGGCAGCACCAACGCTCTGCACAGAGTATGGTCCCAATGGATGGATGGACGGATGGATGGATGGATGGACGGATAACCAAGTCTCCACCCCCTGGGCATGAACTACAGGTCAAATCCAAAAATATTGATTCATATTCATGTGTCCCCCAATGGTGATTGTACAAGGACCAATCAATAAGTAACCTTAAAATATTTTCACAAATTGTTTATTGCATGTATGCATGGAACAACTGTGTTATTTTTCAACATCATCTCCATTGTATTCAATGCATTTTTTCCAGCACTTTACTGAAGCCTGGATTCCTCGAGGAAAAAAATATTTTGGCTGCTTGTGTAAGCGTTCATGCACTGCCTCTTAGACCTCCACATCAGATCAGAAAGTGGTTCCACCAAGTGCCTCAAAGTGGCCCAAATATGTGGTAATCCGAAGGGGTGAGGTCTGGCAAGTAGGATGGATGAAGAAGACACTCAAAATGCATGTCCTCGATTGTTGCAATTGTAGCACGGGAAGTATGGGGCCGAGCATTGTCATTCTGCAGCAAAATACAGGTAGTGAGTAGTCCATGATGTTTTGATCCGATTGCTCGTTTTAGATGACTTTTTAAGGAGGTCACAGTATGATACATTTGTGACTGTGGTCCCTCTGGGCATGTAATGCTCTACAAGTGGGCCTCGGCTATCCCAGAAGAGCGTCGGCATCACTTTTCCAGCGGACGGCTGTGTGCGGGATTGTTTGGACTTCGGTGAAGTTGAATGGAGCCACTTTTTGCTTGCGCTCATCGTTTCTGGCTGAAAGTAGTGGGCCCAGCTTTCATCCCCAGTCACTATGCACTGTAAGAAAGCATCGCCTTCTGTTTTGTAATGTCGCAGAAGTTCTT
>NC_140961.1:20946458-20966458 GCF_056783735.1 Eptatretus burgeri | reverse complement strand
TGTTACAGCATTTCTTCTCTCCATTCTTATAATTCGCTTTTATTGCATCCATCAAGAAATGTCGATAATCGCATCTCTGACCCAAAAAATTAAAAAAAAAAACCCCAGTTTGCTATGAATGTTCACTTTCCATCAACCATTCTTTTTTCCAACTTCAGTGCCAACTCACCCCTCTCACCCCTCCCTCTCAAAGCAACCATCACACTCTTCTCCTTCCAAGCTTCCCTCTCAACTTTCTCAAAAACTCCCCCCTCACCTTTCTCCCTCAACTCTCCGCACTCACCCTTCTCCAACCATTCACTTCCCTCAATCACGTTTCTCAAAGTTGCCCCTCCTCTCATCCACAAAGCTGCCTCCTTCCCTGCCCTCTCACCTCCATCTCATCACTCCACCTCCTCAAATCTTCAATTGCCTTCTGCCCCGTCTCTTGTCCCCCCTCTCTCCCAGCACCACAGTTCCTATTCTCCTCCTCATCTGGCCCCCTCCCCGAGCTATCTGCAGCCTCCCACACTCTTTCAACAACTCTCCTTACTTCACCCCCTTCCTACTTGTCCTACCCTCCCCCTCCCCTCCCATCCACTGCACCCAAAGCCACCTCCCCTCCCTCTTCATTAACAGTGTGGACCTCAAATAGCCGAGGCCTTCGCTCAAACCTTACAGATCTTTCCATACAGGTAGCCACTGACAAACCAGACATAATCTGCCTAACAGAAACTTTCCTCCCTCAAGACATCTCTGACTCCCAAGTATCTCTCCCTGGTTACTGCCTCCTCCGGTATGACAGACCTGAGCCTCGTCCTGGTGGAGGAGTTGCTCTCTTCATCAGACTCCATTCCTCACTCTCAATGCACTTACCTCACTCCCCCACACCCTCAGAAATACCTCTGGCTATGGCCTCCTCTCCACTCCCACCTCATGTTTATAAGTGTACTGCACCGTCACCAAACAGTGATGACTCCATCTCCACCTCACTATCCGAAAACATGGACCAACTTCTATCTTCTCATCCAAACTCTCTCTTCCTCATATGTGGTGACTTCAACTGTCATTATGCCAGTTGGCAAGGTGGGGGTACCTCTCTCACTTGTCATGGAACTTCAGCAAAAGCTTTCTGAAACTCATTGGGACTGACTGAATAGGTCAATTTCCTGACCCGGATCTCCACCAAGGGTACTCTATCTCTTCTGGATCTGATTTTGAGAAATTTCCCTGAAAATATCTGCTGTTCTTCCTCTGCTCCAATCGGTTCTTCTGACCACGTACTTGTCAAAGTGGACATCTCTCGAGTTGATAACAGAGAACCACCTCAGCGTCGTCGAGTCTGGCACTTCACTCAAGAGGACTGGCAGGGTCTCCAAGCAGCCCTCAAACTTATAGACTGGTCTCCTATCGCTACTTTCTCCAACATCAACTCATCCTGGGAATTCTTTCAAAGAAACTTGCTCTCCCTCATGCACAGATTTATCCCCTCTCGTCTTCAGTTGTCCTACCCTTCCTCCCACCCATGGTTCACTGAAGCTTGTGGCGAGGCAGTTGTCCTGAAACAACTTGCCTTTGCCTCATGGAAAGCAAACCCAACTGAGGGTAATTTGAGTTCCTTCCATGAAGCTCAGAACAAGTGTGTATCTACTCTCAGGAGAGCCAGAAAACAACATCTTTCTAAGCTCAAGTCTGAACTCTCAAACCTCTCTCCCTCCTCCAAATCCTGGAGGCGTCAAATCAAATCTGTTTCTGGTGAATGTTCCCCCTCCATCCCCTCCCTTACCTCAAATGGCTGCACTGCTGATACCGCACATGAAAAAGCTGAATGCCTAAACTCGGTGTTTGCAGCTAAATCTTGTGTCCAAAACCCGTCACTTTCTCTACCCACCTTACCCAGTCGCACCCAACTGTCCCTGGACTCTGTGTCCTTTTCTCCTGACAAGGTGGAGGGCTTGCTGTCAAACCTCGACTCAGATTCTGCAACCGGTCCAGACGGCATCAACCCACGTGTCCCAAAAACCTGCTCCTCTGCTCTTGCTCACCCTCTCTCTGTTCCATTCACCCTCACATTTGCTCAAGGTCATCTGACATCTGCTTAGAAATCAGCAAACATTACTGCCCTGCATCAAAAAGGTGCAAAAATAGATCCATGCAACTACAGACCAATCAGCCTTCTCCCAATCATCAGCAAGGTTCTGGAATCCATCATCGCTTCAGACATTAAATCCTTCCTCTTCTCCATTGGCCTGATTTCCGATCATGAATTCGGTTTCAGACGAGGTCACTCCATCCTGGATATGCTGATTCTGCCCTCCCAACAATGGATGGAGGTCCTTAATGCCGGACGTGAAATCAGGGCCATATCCCGAGACATATCGTGTGCTTTTGACACGGTATGGCACCCTGCCCTGCTCACCAAACTCTCTTCTTGTGGTATCCAAGGCCATCTCCACTCATGGCTCACAGATGTCCTCCCCTGTCAGTCAACGTGTGGCCCGAAATGGAGTTCTTTCATCCTCTCTTCCTGTCCAGGATGGAGTTCCTCAAGGCAGCGTGCTGGACCCTGTTCTTTTTCTGGTTTTCATCAATGATCTGTCTGACTCTGGAAAATCCACTTTATCTCTTTGCTGAGGACTCTACCCTCTGCCATACCATCTGTTACCCCTCAGACCGGCAATCAGCAGTGTCTTCGCTCACGCAGATGTGTGTAAAATTATAAACTCGTTCAACACGTGAAACATGTCTTTCAATCCGGACAAACCTCACACTCTCACTATGTCTCTCCGAAAGGATGGTTTGGAACCCCCCCCCCCCCACCCCATCCACTTTCTCAACAATCCTCTGGAAGAAGTCCTTTCTTTCAAGCTTCTGGGTCTCAATTTATGCCATGATCTTTCCTGAGAAAGCCACATTTCCAACCTGGCCTCCAAAGCCAGTCGCTGACTGGGAATCTTCCGTCGTGCAAAGTCCTTCTGCGGCCCACCTGAGCTCCAAACAACATACAAAGCTTACGTCTGCAGCCTGATGGAGTACTGCTCTCCCCTCTGGGCTAGTGCTCCTGCCTCCCACCTTTCTTGGCTTCACGCTGTGGAAACCAAGGCATTTCGGATCATTGGCAACTCCCGTGATGAGGCTGTCTTTGGGCCTCTCACCGCAGGCAGATCGGTGGTCTTTCTGTCTTCTACTGTCTACTCTCCGGTCTCGCCCCCCCCGCCCCCTTGCTGTGTCTGCGATTTGTCCCCACCATATTTCCGCAGGGCGCTCTAGGTCCGCCAACAACCCCCTTCTGGTAAAACTACCAAAATCACTGCTCACCTTTACTCTTTCATTCCTCTTTTTTTCCTGCCTTTGGAATAAATTCTCTCACTCAGTTCAATCCCATTCTTCCCTCCAGGCCTTCAAAGCAGTTGTTCACCACCACCTATCGTCCTCCATCCAAATCCTCGATCTTTTCTACCCCCATTAATCCACCCCAAACCTACCTCCTTCAAATTCCCTGCTTTCCTTCCTGAAAGTCCCTGTAATGTCCATCTTGTATACCCCGTGCTACCCGCCCCATCCCGCTCCCTTCCACAGATCTCCTAATGTCGCTGTTCCCCACTGTTTTGTCCTTCCCACTCCCACCCCTCTTGTCTCATGCTCCCCTTGCTGTGCGTTGTGTGTTAGCTCTCATACAAGCCTCGACAAGGTATACAACCCCCCCCCCCCACAAAAAAACCATGCATCACCATATTGCATTTTCATTCTGCGATGGATTTCACTGGGATTCACACCCTCACTTCCAAAGAAATGGATGACAGAACCGTTGCTCCTCCCTGGTGCATGCTTCTAAAGGAGCCACCATCTTGGAACTGCTCTACTGATGTCATAACCTCAATGTTGCCAGATCTAAAACAGGCAAAACATGACTCTTACCCATAAGCATAACATATGTCGACAACTACACACATTACATTCTTGAATTTATATCACCATTTTAAGGTTACTTATTGACTGGCCCTTGTATATACAAGGTATAATTTTAAAATATTCTAAAATGTGCCCGCAATTGCATTTTTTGGTATGTGACCGATTGACCATGCCCCAGGGGGCCCCAGGGGAGCATGGTCAAAATTATATTGTTCTCAGATCTTCTTGCCATGTGGCAATGATAACTACCAAGTTTGCTGGATTTCTGCACAACCATTTAGGAGGAGATAACGTGATGGACGGACGGACAGACAGAGCAGATTACCATTTTGGGGGGATAATAAAAGTCTTGAGTTGATCAGTAATATCACATATAAAGTAGGACATTAAGATGTTTTAATATTTGGTAAAGCAAGGGCAGCAAGTGGATTTTGTAAAAGGTAAAAATCAGACGGAAAGTGCAACATGCTGAGACTGGGTGAAGCGTAATGGAAAAGTCAAGCAATGAGGATGTATACACCTGTTTGACAAAAAAAGAAGAAGATAAAACTTTTCTGCAAGGAAAGTGAGAATGAAGTTGGGAGAGGAAGAATTGAAACAATGTTCTTTTATTAAGGCATTATTATAAGGTGGCAGCAACAGGACATCAGACTGTGACCTCGGACTCAAACTTTATTCCACCTTTTATAAATCCACCGTGAATAAACAGAAATATACTTCCTGGGAAATTGACTCAGAAAATGAAGCGTTCAAAGGAGAAGATTGACGAATTCCAATCAGCAATGGCACGAACAATTGCGAAACAAGAGACCAGAACATTCCCGAGTGGAACAAAATATGATAAAAGCCAAGACAATGTTTGTAATGGTAATGTATTTGAGAGAAGTAAAAGCAACAGAATTTACAATGCAGAGCTTTTGGAATGAGCCTTCATCATTAGCTAATCCTGTATAAAGTTCCATTCAGGTAGTATGAAAGAAAGAGATCATCAAGACTTATCGATGCCAACCGTTGGTTAAGCAATATTTAAGTTAAAGTAGATTTGTTAATAGAATACAGAATTAGCTTTATCACAATTTTTATTTACCGTATTTTTGGTGTACAAGTCGACACCTTTTCCCCCAGAAGGCCGGGCCTTCACTTGTGCCCAGAATAGACTTATCTATGGTTTAAGACATTGAATTGCATAAATGAAAAAAACAAGCAGTCATAGACTGGTACTTACGAAATTGTCAACTTGACCTCTGACCTTGTCTAATAAAATCTGTCTCTAGAAAAGGTAGCGACGCAAACCAGAAGTTTCTACGATGATTCTGTACCAAACCATCAAAAATCGAATGTTTGACCTCACTGTGACCTTGACCTTTGACCGATTTTGACCAAAATCTAATCAGCACTAGCCATCACACTCCTGAATGACGTGGTGTAATTTTACATTGATAGCTTCTTCCGTTCTCGAGTTATCGTGCCTACAAACAAACACACACACAAACACACACACAAACAGATAACGGAAGTCATCAATATACTTACGAAATCTTTAGATTTCGTAAGTAATAAACAAGCAGTCATAGACTCGTACTTACGAAATCGTCAACTTGACCTCTGACTTTGTCTAATAAAGGCTGTCTCTAGAGAAGGTAGCGACGCAAACCAGAAGTTTCTACGATGATTCTGTACCAAACCATCAAAAATCGAATGTTTGACCTCACTGTGACCTTGACCTTTGACCGATTTTGACCAAAATCTAATCAGCGCTAGCCATCACCCTCCTGAATCACGTGGTGTCATTTGACATTGGTAGCTCCTTCCGTTCGAGTTATCGTGCCAACAAACAAACACACAAACAAACACACAAACAGAGGACGGAAGTCATCAATACACTTATGAAATCTTTAGATTTCGTAAGTAAAAATGCAAAGTGTGATACTGTATTTTCTGAAAAATTATCGTATAATTGTTAATTTTAAAATACATCTTGGGACGAGAATGCAAGTTATCGAAGGAGCCCTGAACAAATCAAAAGTCGCTGCCCCCTTAGTCGAGTGTCCTGCATCGGAGTGCTGGCCCACCAAGGAATGTAACACTTACTGAGAGAATGCTTCAGTAGGAAGAACTGATGCTCTGTAAAAAGAGTTTGCTTGGTACGTTGCGTACATTATCCATGCATTGAGGAAAAATAAAAATAAAAAACATTTTTTTAACGTTAAAAAAAAACAAACGATTAATTGGCTCTTCCCAACACTGAGATGATCAGAAAAAGTGTCTTCAATTTTGTGTAAAAAAAAAAAAGAGTAATTAATGATTGTGAAATTCCCTCCATTTTATATACCTGCAGCAAACAACAAAGGTGCATGATGAATAAATTAATTAACATCTCCATAGCAAAACCTTATCACGTGATCAAGTTAATTTTAACAAGGGAAAAAAAAAATAAAAAAGAAACTATAAATTCATTTCTTTGGGCAATGCTATTACACCATCATATTGTTCTTTTGATTCACATCGGGTTCGTGTTTTTAACAGGCACTGTTCTGCAACGCTTTAAGGAATAAAGTATGTAAAGTTTCTCGTTTACACAGTTTACTTCTGGCATTAACAACTCGGAATTGAATTGTCCAATTAGTTCACAAAATCAGGACGAGAGAAGATATAAGTACCTTAGCTCGTCCTGTTTTTTGACCACCCCCCTGTCCTCCCCCTTCTTCATCTTCACTTGGAACAACATCGTAATCATGAATGTCATCTTCATCATCTAGTATCAGGGTTAAGAAGTCAAGGGGTAGGGAGAAAGATGGAAATTAGAGACATGAACAATGACAATTTGGAAATATCAGGGTCAGCTGAAAACCATAAAGTTTTCAGGGCAACTTAGTGAGGAAAACAGAAAAAAGGAACCGATTGGGATGATTAAAATTTAAAAGCATTTAGTTGGAGCAATGATGTTAAAAAACACTGATTCAACATTAAAATCACAATTACAACTGTCTTCCATTACATTGATGGTCTTTCGTTGGGGAGGGGGTGGGGGAGTGGAGGAGGGAAAATATATATATATATATATATATTTTTTTTAAGGGACCTTTCTTGTATCAAGACTCAAAAATCATGCTTTCTTGACATGGTAGTTATCCAGTTATAACAAAACAGATCAGTTAATTATAGAGCCTTGCCGGGGTGTATTGATTACAGGACATACGAGAACGAAGGGTCTATATTGAAGGAACATGCACATGCAAGGGAACACGCATGCATACACACAAGAACAGGAACATGCACGTGACATTCAACATAAAAATGACGTTTTATCTGTTCAAGCGTTAGACCTTGGAAGGTTTATCCCACATAACCTGCATCTGCTCTTGTATAAACAGTGAATGGAGATACGGTGCTCTTCCGGCACGGTTTGGTGGGAGATGCTGAACTGCTTGTACACGGGGTATATGATAAGTCAATACCCAATTTTAAATTGTTGCAGCAACTATTTATGAACAGACTTTAAACCAAAATAAATAAAAATACAATAAAATAAAATATAATAAAAATTTGATGAACTGGAGGTGAGAAGAACCTACAGTGGGGTTCAACCTACAGTGGGGTTCAATAACCTACTTCAAGTCATGCCACAGATTTACCTGTACTTTCATTTACAGTTTCATTAAAATCGGTTCATAAATAAAACTGCAACAATTCAAAATTGGGTATCGATTTAACATACACCCTGCACAGTGCCTATAGAAAACAAGTATTTGATACACTGCCGATTTTGCAGGTTTTCCCACTTACAAAGCACGTAGAGGTCTGCAATTTTTATCATAGGTACACTTCCACTGTGAAAGACGGAATCTAAAACAAAAATCCTGAAAATCACATTGCATGATTTTAAAATAATTAATTTGCATTTTATTGCATGAAAAAAGTATTTGATCACCTACCAACCAGTAAGAATTCCGGCTCTCACAGACCTGTTAGTTTTGTCTTTAAGAAGCCCTCCCATTCTCCACTCATTACCTGTATTAACTGCACCTGTTTGAACTCGTTATCTGCATAAAAGACACCTGTCCACACTCAATTAATCAGACTCTAACCTCTCCACAATGGGCAAGACCAGAGAGCTGTCTAAGGACATCAGGGACAAAATTGTAGACTTGCACAAGGCTGGGATGGGCTACAAGACAATAGGCAAGCATCTTGGTGAGAAGGCAACAACTGTTGGCGCAATTATTAGAAAATGGAAGAAGTTCAAGATAACAGTCAATCTCCCTCGGTCTGGGGCTCCATGCAAGATCTCACCTCGTGGAGCCTCATTGATCAAGAGAAAGGTGAGGGATCAGCCCAGAACTACATGGCAGGACCTGGTCAATGACCTGAAGAGAGCTGGGACCACAGTATCAAAGAAAACCATAAGTAACACACTACGCCGTCATGGATTAAAATCCTGCAGCACACGCAAGGTGCCTCTGCTCAAGCAAGCGCATGTCCAGGCGCGTCTGAAGTTTGCCAATGACCATCTGGATGATCCAGAGGAGGAATGGGAGAAGGTCATGTGGTCTGATGAGACCAAAATAGAGCTTTTTGGTTTAAACTCCACTTGCCGTGTTTGGAGGAAGAAGAAGGATGAGTACAACCCCAAGAACACCATCCCAACCGTGAAGCATGGAGGTGGAAACATCATTCTTTGGGGATGCTTTTCTGCAAAGGGGACAGGACGACTGCACCGTATTGGGGGGAGGATGGATCGTGAGATCTTGGCCAACAACCTCCTTCCTTCAACAAGAGCATTGAAGATGGGGCGTGGCGGTGTCTTCCAGCATGACAACGACCCGAAACACACAGCCAGGGCAACTAAGGAGTGGCTCCGTAAAAAGCATCTCGAAGTCCTGGAGTGGCCTAGCCAGTCTCCAGACCTGAACCCAATAGAAAATCTTTGGAGGGAGCTGAAAGTCTGTGTTGCTCAGTGACAGCCCCGAAACCTGAAGGATCTGGAGAAGATCTGTATGGAGGAGTGGGCCAAAATCCCTGCTGCAGTCTGTGCAAACCTGGTTAAGAACTACAGGAAACGTCTGATCTCTATAATTACAAACAAAGGTTTCTGCACCAAATATTAAGTTCTGTTTTTCTGATGTATCAAATACTTATTTCATGCAATAAAATGCAAATTAATTATTTAAAAATCATACAATGTGATTTTCAGGATTTTTGTTTTAGATTCCATCTTTCACAGTTGAAGTGTACCTATGATAAAAATTACAGACCTCTACGTGCTTTGTAAGTGGGAAAACCTGCAAAATTGGCAGTGTATCAAATACTTGTTCTCCCCACTGTATGTTCTCACCAACATTCCTGAAAACGATGCACAGTGCTTATAGAAAGTTTACATGCCCTTTCAAAATCTTCACCTTTTGTTGCCTTATAACCTGGAAGTAAATTGCATTAAATTAGACTTTTTCAACTATATTTATACATCGTAACCCACAACTTCAAAGTGAATAACAAATTCTACAAATTTCAGAAAATTAATTAAAAATACAAGACTAGAATATCTTGCTTGGATCAGTGTCCACCCCTCCGCCAGAGTTAATACTTGGTGGAAGCACCTTTGACAGCTGCGAGTCTGTTGGGATAGGTCTGTACCAACTTTGCACACCTCGATTGGGCAATATTTACCCATTCTTCTATACAAAACTGTTCAAGCTCAGTCAAGTTGTGTGGGGAGCATTGATGGATAGCAATCTTCAAGTCATGCCACAGATTTTCGATTGGATTTAGGTCAGAGTTCTGACTGGGCCACTCGAGGACATTTATCTTTTTGTTCCTTAGCCACTTCAGTGTAGCTTTGGCTGTGTGCTTCGTCATAGTCATGCTGAAAGGTAAACTTCCGTCCCCATTTCAGCTTTCTTGCCGAGGGCAGCAGGTTTTCCTTCAGGATTTTTCTGTATTTTGCTCCATCCATTTTCCCTTCTATCCTGACAAGTGCCCCAGTCCCTGTTGATGATGCTGCCACCACCATGCTTCACAGTAGGGATGGTGTTCTTTGGGTGATGTGCTATTTTGGGTTTGCGCCAAATGTAACGTTTTTCATTTAGACCAAAAAGTTCCATCTAGGTTTCGTCAGACAACAAAACGTTTTGCCACATGGCTTCAGAATCTCCGGACTGGTTATTTGCATACCTTAAATGGGACTGAAGGTGGGCTTTTTTGAGTAATGGCTTCCCTCTTGCCACCCTACCATACAGGCCAGACTTGTGGAGTGCTTGGGATGTTGTTGTCACATGCACACAGTGACCAGTCTTTACCATGAAGGCCTGTAGCTCTTTCAAAGTTCCCATTGGCATCTTGGTGGCCTCACTGTTCAGTCTATTCCATGCTGAGTCATCCAGTTTGGGGGTACGGCCTGCTTGAGGAAGAGTCTTGGTGGTACCATTCACCTTCCACTTCTTAATGATTGTGTTGACTGTGCTCCAAGGGATATTCAAAGCCGATGAAATATTTTTATACCCATCCCCCGATTTGTGCTTTTCCACAACTTTATCCCAGAGGTCTTTTTAAAGCTCATGGTTGAGTCTTTGCTGTGAAATTCACTACCCAGCAGAGGAAGCGTACAGGAACTGATTTTATTCTGAAATAATCAGAATCATGACAATTTAATACAGGTGGAGGCCAATTAACTTGGTGTGTGATTTTGAAGGAGATTGGTTACACCTGAGCTAATTTACAATTGCTATAAGGGGGGGTGGACACTTATCCAAGCAAGATATTCTGGTTTTGCATTTTTAGCTCGCCTGTTCGAAGAACAGAGAGCTATAGCAATACCCCTGGCGTGAGCATGAAAATGTTAAAGTTTTTGGTGCAAGTTATTTCCTTTCTCATGTTTTTATCTACCACAGTTTTTTTTTACTGATTACAACATACAAATACATATATTGCTTTAAAATTATTTGGATCATACTTCACTGCAATGCTTTATAAAAATATTATTAGACTAGTCTTTTAAAAACGATAAATGTATAAACAGGTGAGCATTGGGTGGCTTTGACACCAACTCTCTGGTTAATTTGTTTTCTGAAATTTGTTGAATTTGTTTTTCACTTGGAAGTTGGTGGTTACTATGTGTAAATAAAGGTGGAAAGAGTCTGATTTAATGCAATTTAATTCCAGGCTACAAGGTAACAAAAGGTTAAAATTTTGAAAGGGAGTGTACACTTTCTATAGGCACTATAGATCGATTAAACCCTTTTATTCAGACTACCAAAAGCATAAAAGTGTATTCATAAAGAAGAGGTAAATTTCATTTTGTTCTTGTGGTTCCATCAACATCTCATTTTCCACTGATTTGTGAAACTTTTTCATACAAAAACTGAAAATGCAATTTCTGTGAACAGGTAACAAAAGGTAAGGTGAATAAGAATAAACTCTAAAACAAAACAAGTTTTAAAAGAGAATGTGTGACAAAGTTCATCATAATTGATTCAGAAATACGAAAGGTTCAGAATGAGTAATAAAGTGTAAGTGCAAAGGAATTTCAGTTGGCAAAATGAATGTTGTTGTTCGTCTTTCGGCTGCTCCCGTTAGGGGTCGCCACAGCGGATCATCCGTTATGATCCGCATACTGATTTGGCACAGGTTTTACGCCGGATGCCCTTCCTGACGCAACCCTGGTCACCTCTTACGACACAGGGATATGGATTGGGTTTCACCATGATTCCGGGCTGCCCTACACCCTCTCATAGCACGGCCCAGTGCAGAGCTCCCGTCCTCAAGCGATCCTCCAACCCAAGCCTCCAAGTAGCCGGATTACAGGCGCACGCCACTACGCCCGGTAGTTGGCAAAATGAATATCAACAGAAAATAAAAATAAATATCATTGCAGTTTTGTGCCTTTACATACTTTCATTGTTACCACGAACAAACAGCACGAACTCATCTAAAGTCAATTTTCTGCCAAATGGCACAGCATCAGTTGGAGGGAATGTTTGATGACATTAATGGAGGAAGGGATTTCAAATTGCCGATTTTGAATAGCCTGATGAGTGATTAACGACTTAAACCAGACCACAAGCTTCTTTGTTACTCCATGGCAGAAAATAAATAACGTGTGCTAGATGGTAATAAAAATATCTAATTACCAATGCACATGAAGCCAACAATTGGGTGAAGCAATTGGTTCATTATATCTGTCTGTCTGTCTGTCTGTCTGTCTATCCATCCACAAACGTCAGCTTATGATCGAGGAACAATTTAATTCTTGAGAAAAATGTCAGGGGCATAGAAAAGGCCCCTTTATATTGTTACGAATCTGGAAACCATTCGCATTCACACATACAGTTGACCCAAAGTTTAGTTATTTCGTTAAGTATATGTGGATCGTTAAAATCTCTCCCCTATGTCTAATGGGAATTTCATGTGTACGCTGCGAGTTTTTCTAGTTAGTCTTCTGCATTAAATCCCCCTCCACTCCTTCAGCACCATTACGCACGTGTTTGAGGCCACGGACATAGGCGGGGGTGAAATCACCTCAGGGCCGACTCCGCCCCAGCAAGATGGAATGTTCCCCTCGTCCAATGAGGGGAGGACACCGATCGCCCGATGCCCCCTGACCAATCCGGAGGCGAGTTACCTCAGAGCAGATCCCTCCACCCTCCCCATTACCTTGTAAATAAATAACTGTTAAATATTCCAGTTCATTATCTGTGCTTTCTTTCATTGACCCAGTATGGTTCAGGCTTGAGAATTAGGGAGGCCGATTGTGCCGTAAATTGTCATTTGGGCCGGCGCGGCTTTGGCAATTCCCGCTCGGTTACGCCAGATCCGAGTCGGTAACAGCGACTCGGGTCGGACAAAGCCGGCCGAGGGTGTGGTTTCCCCGGTAGCGAGACCGCGTGGCTACTTAGGTAAATTGGAATCACACAAAAAGACCCTAACCACGCGGTCGAAATATTGGCATCTATGGTCCATTAAGCAACTTCGGAGTTATCGACTTCAGAGTTATCCGGAGTGACGACCTTCAATTCCGGTGTTCGGTGGGAGACGGCCCAACTGCTCCATCTCGCGGTCATCCTCGCCACCGAACCCCGGCACCACAACAATATGGCATGTGCCATGTGTCAAACGATAGAAAAGGGACATTGCATAGCTTGTAGAAAATGCCAGACGATAGAAAATAAGGCACATTAAAAAAGATCTCGTGTGCATGCTGTACTACCCTTGTGTTCTGAGGAGGAACCAAGTACACCCGAACACCGACATTCTCAGTTCCAACATTCGCGGGTTCTGCGTATTTGCGGTTGATAATTTACGACATGGTAATTTATGACATTTGCGGGATATTCCCCACGTATTTACGGTTTTCGCAGCGATTATTTTATATTTCATGAGCCACAAGCATAACAGTTCTAAAATAGATCTTCCACAAGTCACGCACAAAGCTGCTAGATGTATGTACAGTACAATACTGTACGTATGCAAAAAACATCTTCCATGAGCCATGAACATGACCTGCTTCCTGTATGTGCGTTGTCGCTTCATGGGATAAACATAGTCTCGTGGAACGTCTCACCATGTGCACTTATGGTACTGCACGTACTGTATTGTAGCTTCACGGGATAAAGTTTTGTGGGACGTCCCACCAATGGAACACGTCATTCCCCACGACGCCATCCCCCATGAGTTAATTACAGAATGAAGACACGAACAGCATATATCATAGATGACAAGTGACCCGGATTTCACGGGTTTGGCCCGTTTTGTTGGTGAAAACCCACGACCCGTTTTAGTATCGTCAAAACCCGTATTGGATGCAAAGTTTGACTCATTTTCAAAACGCAATGTTTCGCTTCCAATCCACTCACAAGGACTGACACACAGACCGTTAGACCTGGGATGCATTCAGTTCGCAAGTTTCTTGTGGAGCGCTCGCTAAGTGGCTTAAGCACTCAAGAAAGCATTCCACCATTTGACACTTGATAAGGAACGGCTGGCTTGGCAAGCGATAGCAAGCATGGAACATAAAATAGCTGGCTGATAATGGAACACACACACAGGGTCTGTTCAGTTAACAAGCAGTCAGCATTTTGTTGGTGGTACTTGCTTGATTGCTTAAGCCACTTGGCAAGTGCTCTCCAAGCTCATCGGTAATGGATAACCACACTCCTGGAGTGACTTGCAGCCAATATGCAATGCATCCCTCGAGTCAATTGGCTGTTTGACGCCATGAGCTTTCTCTCACCGAAAGGCAAATCACCATCCTCCAGGATTCCACACGTAGTAATACAAGGAAATCAGACACAGGTGGACACCATTCAGCCCATCATGCCTGCACAACATCAACACCACACTAATTTATCAACACAAGATCCAAAGAAGAAAATGCAATTTTTTAAAAAAGTGTTTTTGGATTTATGTATTTTATTATATATTTATTTTATTTTATATTTATTATTATAACTAGTGCGTGGCCGTACGTGCGTGGCCGTACCATGGCTGTGCTCGAGTCTGTGGTTGATCAGTGCCACAGATGAGGTACTCTTCTAGTCTTGGGTGATTTCATTGCATCGACTGGCATTGATATGGATGGTTATGAGACATGTGTTGGTCCCCATGGGTCTGGAACTGTGAACCAGAATAGTACTAAGTTCCTTGACTTTGCAAGAAGACATGGACTTTGGGTGGCTGGTTCATGGTTTCAGCTGCCACAGCCTCATCGCTGGACTTGGTATTCCAACGCTGGTGGTGTGGCAAAGAAGACTGACCACGCGCTCATCGATGGTCGCTGCAGGACGATTCAGAACTGCAACATCTACCGGAGTGTCCATTTCCTCAATACCGACCACAGGTTTGTTTATAGCATCTCTGAAGTTGCAGCTTGAATACAGGAGAATGGAACCATCCCAACCAAAGCTGGATGTTGACAAAATCAGGGATAAGAGGGTGGCTGAGGAATTTGCGAACAGGCTGAGTGGGGATTTGGGGGGTCTGGGTGCTGTGGAGAATCCTGAAGAGTTGTGGAGTGCCTTCAAGACAACCATCCTTGATGTTGCTGGCGGATGTCTTGCAATCCACCATCAGGCGAAGGCATCTCCCAAGGGATACTGAATACCATTGAGCAGAGTCGCATAACTAGGCTTAAAGCATAGCAGAGCTGTTCAGGGAGTTGAGGCATAAAACTGTACATGCACTGAGGGCAGATAAGGAAGCCTATATGCGAGGAATCTGTGAAGGGGTAGAGCATCACCTGGGGACGAGTGATTCTCATTCTGCTTACAGAGGAATTCATGCACAGCATTCTTCCAAGCCCTTCCCTCAGTGTGCTGCTGTTAGAGCAGAGGGTGGTGGACTCTTGACAGAGGAATCCGAAGTGAAGTCCCGCTGGCCCGGTTACTTTGAGCGGCTGTACCAGACTAACCCACCAGCTGTTGAGTTGGATGTCAGAGGAATAATTATCCCCATTGCTGAAATCCAATCAACCAAACCGCCATAGTTTATGGAAACACAGGCTGCGGCAAACCAGTTGAAAGGGGGTAAAGCCCCAGGGATCTATGGCATCCATGCAGAACTTCTCAAGGCTGATGGAAATGCTCTACTGGTATCATTGCATGCAGTTCTGTGTTCTGTTTGGAGCACAGGCATCATCCAAACTAACTGGAAAAGGGGCCTCGTTGTCCCTCTCTGGAGAGGGAAGGGTGATTGTCAGGATTGCAACAACTACCAAGGAGTGATGCTGCTCTCAGTGCCAGGCAAGGTCTTTGCGAGGACAATTCTTCATAGGGTTCACCACCATCTGCTCAAGCATCAGCGCCCGAAGCAGTTGGGCTTTTCACCACATAAGTCAATGATTGACCGTATCCTTGCTCTTCAGGTCCTCACCGAATGCAGATGAGAGTTTTGGCAGGGGCTGCTCACAGCCGATGTTGATCTCCGCAAAGCATTTGATTCAGTGAATCAGGATGCCCTCTTGAGGATTCTCGGTCTTTGCGGGGTGCCACCAAAGTTGAACAATCTAGATTTTGAATTATACTCTGGTACAGAGAGTGCTTTTTAGGTGTGGTTGTTCCACCTCTGACTTATTTCCAGTTGCTACTGGAGTTCATCAAAGGTGTGTATTGGCCCCGACACTCTTCAACACTTGCACAGACTGCATTTTCGAGAAGATGTCAGAGAGATCAAGGTCTGGTGCATCGCTTGGGGATGTCAAGATCTATGACCTTGATTTTGCAGATGATGTAGTCATCCTTGCGGAAACACTGGATGCCCTTGTCGGGACTCAAGGCACTGAATGATTGGGGATGTCAAGATCTCTGACCTTGATTTTGCAGATGATGCAGTCATCCTTGCAGAAACACTGGATGCCCTTGTAGGGGCTCAAGGCACTGAATGAGGAATCTGAGCCACTGGTACTACGGGTTTCGTGGGTCAAAATAAAGACCCAAGCTTTCAATTACATCTTGGATGCTGCAAACTTGTGAGCACCAGCTTGTGATGAGGCAGTGGTAGTCATGTCTCCACACATTGTGAGCCAGAGTTCAAAGAGGTCTGAGTCAGGCCTGGGGAATAATGGAATCACTGGATCATGGGGTGTGGCGCTGTCGATACCGATGCAAGACGATGAATGTCCGAGTCTTCAGGTCCTTGGTGCTTCCAGTCTTGCTCAACGGATGTGAGACTTGGACTCTGACAAAGGATCTGATACGAAGACTTAACTCCTTCAGTACCAGGTCTCTTCAGAGAATCTTTGGCTATCGTTGGTGAGACTTTGTGTCCAACAAGTGGTTGTTAAGAGAGAATCAAATGAGGTTTGCTACTGTATAGTCTGTAGGCATCAGCTGCGGCTGTATGGACATGCAACTCGTTTTCCTGACGCTGATCCTTCTCACCAGATGCTCCAAGCGAGGGAGTCTCGTGAGTGGAGAAGGTAAACGAGATGACTGCATGCCTCGTGATTGCAGCAGATTGATCGGCATCTCAATGAGATGGGGATTGGCCAGGCATCTGCCTGGGGGATGGCCAGACAAAGGCCCCTGGAGTACTGACGGAAAGTGGACGTGATGCGCTGCTCCGGCACATGCTCCCACACCTAACCTAAGCATGCTGGGATGTTATTTGCTCAACACATGGGCCACACCTATGTGGAAGCCATTGCTTGGTGTCCCTTATTTATCCAGTTGTTTCCATTTCTTTTGGACAATCCGTGTGTGTGTGTGTGTGTGTGTGTGTGTGTGTGTGTGTGTGTGTGTGTGTGCGTGTGTGCGTACGTATATATATATATATATATATATATATATATATATATATATATATATATATATATATATATATATATATATATATACATATATATATATATACATATATATATATATATATATATATACATACATACACACACACACACACACACATATGCTAAGGTAAATGAAAAAAATACATTAAAAAGTCTTGTGTCGATGGCAGGTAGAAGAGACGGAATTTTTGTGAAATCTGCGTTTGTGAGTCATGCCACATCTGCACTCGTACTCAATTTTGTTGATTTATTTCATTTACGTCACAAATTAATTTTCATCGATTTACGTCGCAAGTTGTCGATTTACATCGTGGATGCATTCCTAAAAACTGCGACAATATACAAACGACGTTATTTGGGATTCAATTTTCCCATATACAGCGTTTTCATGCTTAACTTAACTTGATCTTCACTTAAGTACATATTAAAGATAAAAATTAAACAAATCAATGAAGAACACAATTTAAATTGTGTGTTTACACAAATAGACAATGTAATGGTGCAGAATGAGTGTGGTGCGACTTCAGGGAGGAAGAGGCAGGCGCTATCGTGCTTCGGTGGAACGTGTGAGCCGGATAATCGATGTGCTGGTACTCCCTCACACCCGGCACCAAAATGGGGGTTGAGCGGTCACTGTGCCGGACGCTAAACATTCCGGACCGAATCTAATCTTTAACGGACGATTAATAACTGAAAGCAGTTTGCGATCAGGGCAACTTGAATCACTCAGAGACCAAGTGACTTCATATGCGTATTTAACAAATAAACTGGGAGGAAGACCAAAGCACATGAAAGCATTTACTTACACAGTTTATGCACAAAGATACACATCCCGGATATCAGATGAGTGGAAGGACACTGTATTAAAAAAATTAGAAAGACATTATAAATTGGACTAGCGCGACTTAAATCGACTATTGTCCCATAAAGTGTCAATGGCATTGTATTGCAACGACACAAATAGATGACGTAAATCAGCGACTTACTCTATATACGTGAGGTTGAACATTAATGGGGATTATTTAGCATCGAGTGCCACATTGGCCCACGGATCTGGTATTCCCTCCAACCTATCCCCCCACTCCCCCCCCGACACTCCCCAGAACGATTAAACCTCCTTCTTAATTATACTTTCTATTGGGTGGTTGGTCCATCACTTTGGTGTTGATATGGGTCCAACCTGAGTGTGTGTCGTGGCAGTGCCAACAATGGCAGTGCCATGGGAGATGACGTGGGCCTGAGGCATGAAACACGGTGATGTGGGAAAATGATGAGCATTACATTACAAGAGCGAGTTAATCTGGGCTCTCTCTGCTGGGGTCGCTGACAAGAGAAAGGTTCCACAGTACAACTCAATGAGGGGAATAGGCACAGTGACAGGGAGAGGACAATAGGAAGTTCTATGAGAAAAAGCATTGCAAGATCGATTCTTCCACACAATATCCCCATCTTGAGTGAGTTTGTCCCACCTGTATTTGAAGCATGGGAGCAAAGACCAAGTTGTCTCCGGCTCCACCATGACCACAAACAAAGACGTGCCATTCGCTCGTCCTCTTTTCCTGACCATTTGGCCCCAGTCAGAGTACAGATCAGATCTGTTTGTACAGATCAGTGACCATATTGGAGAGGTATTTATTTTCTGTTATTCATCATTGTTAAGAGAGTGTTCTGAGTTTGTCTTTCCTGGAGGCCCATCAGATTTGTTGCCTCATGTCCATTGTGTTAGTAATTTCATAAACACAGATGATTCTTGTTGTTCATACGGCAATTTCATCGTCAATATTTATTTTCATAAATTGGTGATTATGGGCGTGAGGGTGCCATCTTTGCCACTCGTAGGTAAGGAACCGCCTGATTGAAGCCACGGCTGTTAGTTCAGGTGAGAGAAACAGGTTAAGTAAGTGTTCCCACCCAGCTACATGTGATAATACGTTTAAAAAGACCGCTTGTTTTTGTTCATACATTATTTCTGCCCTGATTAAGTGAAATGCAGTGCACTCATTAAAACAAATAATCTACGAGATAAGTTTTGAAAAGACGATGGCAAACAATTCTTATAAACATTTACCTTTTTGGGGATTACATCAACATTTGTCTGTATGCAGTTCATCTTCATGAATACTGTTCTAGCACACCCTCCCCCCCCCCAAGAGTGATCGGGTGATTGCGGCAGCCACCCTACAGTGACACGGTAGGTCAACTTTCTCACCCACCCCCCCCCCCCCGACAGTCACAGGGCACCATTTATAAGATCATATCACCACCCATTGGAGGGTTGTTCCCGTAGTGCTCCTGGCCTATGTGCCCTTG
This sequence comes from Eptatretus burgeri, assembly GCF_056783735.1. NCBI lineage: Eukaryota > Metazoa > Chordata > Myxini > Myxiniformes > Myxinidae > Eptatretus > Eptatretus burgeri. Next base: position 20,946,981 of record NC_140961.1, on the reverse strand, counting down.
GACATCTGACCCGGGACTGGAGGGGGGAGGGGAGGGACAAGGGTTGAGGTTGGAAGCCGGTACGAGCAAAAATACTCACAGGAAGCATGGCTTAGTACAGGGAAAGAGTGGTGGAAGGGAAATTTCGCTGTCTCGGACGTATGCACTCACAGCACCTTTTATAGTTTTAATCTAAGATTTTGTGGGAAATTTGTAACAAACATCGACTTTCACACATTAGCTAGTAACAGTCGGCCATGCCCCAGGCAAAAATGCTGCAGTTAGAACTATAGTATACGAGAGTTGTGCTCTCATATACTATAGTTGGTAACAGGTCCAACTACAGTAGTCTGCAGATAATTAGTATCGGAAAGCAATGCTATTTTTGCCTGGGGATGAAAGCATTCACCATTTGCAACAAGAGAAGCCAAAATTAACATTAAATATTTTGTTTTCCATATTACACTAAAATTTATGTTGAAGATAAAAGGACACCCAAGTTGGAAGTCGTGGAAATCAAGCAGGTGTAGATCAAAATGTTAAA
>NC_140961.1:20934987-20942487 GCF_056783735.1 Eptatretus burgeri | reverse complement strand
ATATATATATATATATATATATATATATATATATATATACATACAAACATACAAACATATTGTAACGGTTGTGGAAATTCGCATTACACCAGAAAGGTCCTCAGGTGAGATATTTCGATAAGTCCATGTGCAGTTAACCCCCACCCGTTGTTCAGAGGGACTATGTGTGATTCATCTGGGCTGCGACGTTTTGAGTTAGCCATTTTTTCTTTCTCTATTGTTATTTTCGACCATTAAGCCGCCAACAACACAAACAGCCACTACCTTTACCTTCACAACTCCATCCTGCAAACATTGCTTCACCGCCATTCCCAAACGACACCATAACCATCAAACCACCACAGAAAACCCTCCACCACCTTCGCCTTTCTCCTTCACAACTAACAACCGCACGACCTGTGAACACTGAACGTCGGGCTGTCTTGGGCCCGTTCGGCGATTGGTGCCAAACGTACCGAGCCGCGAGCGCGAATGGCGGCCTTTCCGAGGGAGAAATTCGGATCCAAAATGATTCACGCCCACTTCCCCTCCATCCAATGGGCGAGCATGAGGCGGCTTGGCCACGCCTCCAAGCGCGTGTATGTGAAGTCCGTTTATGCAAATATGAGGTACAAGGGAGGTTCACGCCCCTTTTTGCCCGAACAATGGCATAACAGAGGGTGGCGTGGCCCCGCCTCCAATCACGTTTTGATCCGCATATTTGCATATCGGCTCCTCCTGGGTCATAAAGATGCGAGCGCAAGGCGACTCGCCAGAGAGAGAGAGAGAGAGAGAGAGAGAGAGAGAGAGAGAGAGAGAGAGAGAGAGAGAGGGTGAGTCGAGCTGGGAGGAGTTTGAGAAGAGTTGGAGAGAAGTTGCGGAGGAGTTGCAGGGAAGACGGAGGACGGCGACGAGGTTGTGGTGTGGGGGTCGCTCGACTCGTCGTGGGATCCAGGCCAGCCAGCCATACCCCTCTCCCTGAGCATCAGCGATTTCCCCCCCCCCATTCGCGCTGAGATAGTGCCGAGGGGCCCCCGTTCCTCCCCCAGCCTAAACGTGGTGCCAACAAGACCGCTCGCGTGGAGCACGCCGGAGAGGACTCACCGACCACGCCAAGGCACGGAGTCGGGGCGCAGCGGTGCGAACATTGCGGCTTGCCCGCCATCGCGTCACGAGGACGCGGGTAAGACCTCCCCGGTCTCATGGACCTGGCCGATCCTCCAGGATCCACGTACATTTGGTCTACGGACCTGTCTGCCTCCTCGCCTATGAGGGTGGCTTCCTTTTTCCTTTGCTTTTTGTACAAATGCTTGTGGTGGCGCCGTCTGTTAAGTAAAACTGCGTAAGTGTTGCCGTGTGTCGGTCTTAGTCGGTAGTATCTCTCTTTTACTGTTTCTTTCTGTGCTTGAATACGTGCCTTTTATTAGCATTACTGTGACCGAATACGTGCCTTCTGTGCTGTCTGCGTGTGTGAAATAAATGTGCTTGTTCAATTGTTTCCACTTTGCTTTGTCTCCTTCCTTTTGTTTACTCTCCATCCTGCATCGCATAAGAGATTGTTAGTGGGTGTAAGTTCTCGGTAACTAATCTGAACCGTCGAGGTCGACGATAACTCCGCTCGGTTATCTCTGCAGTACGGAACGAACCGCTTAAGCGGTTCATGTCCGAAGTCGACCTGCGGCGAGGTACAATCGCCCGATTAACCATCCGCGTTGGTACTTATATATGTATACATACATATATATATATATATATGTATACATATATATATATATATATATATACATATGTATACATATATATATATATATATACATATGTATACATATATATATATATACATATGTATACATATATATATATATATACATATGTATACATATATATATAAATATGTATACATATATATATATATATATACATATGTATACATATATATATATATATATATATATATAAATATATATATACATATGTATACATATATATATATATATAAATATATATATACATATGTATACATATATATATATATAAATATGTATACATATATATATATATACATATGTATACATATGTATACATATATACATATATATATATATATATATATATACATACATATGTATACATATATATATATATATATATATATATATATATATATATATATATATATATATACATACATATATATGTATACATATATATATATATATATACATACATATATATATATATATATATATATATATATATATATATACATACATATATATGTATACATATATATATATATATATATATATATATATATATATATATATATATATACATACATATATATATATATATATATATATATATACATACATATGTATGCATATATATATATATATATATATATATATATATATATATATATATATATATATATATATATATATATATATATATATATATATATATATATATATATATATATATATGCGATCGCGCCGCCATTATGCGACTCAGTTTGCCGATAAAGTCCGTGCTCAGTAAATGGGGTTGAGCTTCCCCACGGATGAAAATTACAAGCAGTACCATCCCGGGCCATGGATCCTACATTACTACACATATACATTTCTAATAACCCCGGCACCCACTCGCCTTGAAACGCCATCTTATTTCACGTAAGAGATTAATTTAGTACGCTCGTAATTTGGACGGAATCGAGGGTCGCTCCACTCACCCCTGAACCGATTCCCATAAATTTAGCTTGGAGACGGGAGAGTTTGTTTCCCGCTCGCTGACACCAGTGTTGCGAATTCGCGCCTGCCGGCGTGCGATCGGCCACGTAACTCGAATCGCGGAACGTCGCCCACCGGACGGACAATTCAGTTGTGACCCTCTCGGAACAACGCCGGGAGCGAGTCACGGGTGGGTCTTTCGACCTCACCACAATCGTGCCAATCGGCCACCCACATAGGATAGGGTTGTTCGACAAACTCGACCTACCTAAGTACCTACGCGGATGGTTAATCGGGCGATCGTACCTCGCCGCAGGTCGACTTCAGACACGAACCGCTGAAGCGGTTCATTCCGTACTGCAGAGATAACCGAGCGGAGTTATCGTCAACCTCGACGGTTCAGATTAGTTACCGGGAACTTACACCCACTACCAATCTCTTACGTGATGCAGGATGGAGAGTCAACAAAAGGAAGGAGACGAAGCAAAGCGGGAACAATTGAACAAGCACATTTATTTGACACACGCAGACAGCACAGAAGGCACGTATTCAGTCACAGTAATAATAATAAAAGGCACGTATTCAAGCACAGAAAGAAACAGTAAAAGAGAGATACTACCGACTCAGACCGACACACGGCAACACTTACACAGTTTTACTTAACAGACGGCACCACCACAAGCATTTACACAAAAAGCAAAGGAAAAAGAAAGCCACCCTTATAGGCGAGGAGGCAGACAGGTCCGTAGACCAAATGTACGTGGATCCTGGAGGATCGGCCAGGTCCACGAGACCGGGGAGGTCTTACCCGCGTCCTCGTGACACGATGGCGGGCAAGCCGCAATGTTCGCGCCGCTGCACCCCGACTCCATGGCCTGGCGTGGTCGGCGAGTCCTCTCCGGCGTGCTCTGCGCGAGCGGTCTTGTTGGCACCAAGTTTAGGGTGGGGGAGGAACGGGGGCCCCCTCGGCACTATCTCAGCGCGAATGGGGGGGTGAGGGGAAATTGTTGATGCTCAGGGAGAGGGGAATGGCTGGCCGGCATGGGTCCCACGACGAGTCGAGCGATCCCCCCACACCGCAACCTCGTCGCCGTCCGCAGTCTTCCCTGCAACTCCTCCGCAACTTCTCTCCAACTCTTCTCGAACTCCTCCCAGCTCAACTCACCCTCTCTCTCTGGTCACCTTGCGCTCGCATCTTTATAGGACTTAGGAGGAGCCGATATGCAAATATGCGGATCAAAACGCGATGGGAGGCAGGGCCATGCCACCCTCTGTTCAGCCATTGGTCGGGCAAAAAAGGGGCGTGAACCTCCCTTGATCTGCATATTTGCATAAACGGAGTTCACATACACGCGCTTGGAGGCGGGGCCAAGCCGCCTCGTGCTCGCCCATTGGACGGAGGGAAGTGGGCGTGAATCATTTTGGATCCGAATTTCTCCCTCGGAAAGGCCGCCATTCACGCTCGCGGCTCGGTGCGTTTGGCAACAATCGCCGAACAGGCCCTAGACAGCCCAACGTTCAGTGTTCACAGGTGGTGCGGTTGTTTGTTGTGAAGGAGAAAGGCGAAGGTGGTGGAGGGTTTTCTGTGGTGGTTTGATGGTTATGGTGTCGTTTGGGAATGGCGGTGAAGCGATGTTTGCGGGATGGAGTTGTGAAGGTAAAGGTAGTGGCTGTTTGCGTTGTTGGTGGCTTCATGGTCGAAAATAACAATGGAGAAAGAAAAAAAATGGCTAACTCAAAGCGTCGCAGCCCGGATGAATCACACATATTCCCTCTATACAACGGGTGTGGGCTAACTACACATGGACTTTGAGATATCTCACCTGAGGACTCTTTATGGTGTAATGCGAATTTCCACAACCATAACAATATATATATATATATATATATATATATATATATATATATATATATATATATATATATATATATATATATATATATATATATACATATATATGTTGTTACGAATTTGGAATTCGATTGCACACAACATACAGGTTCCTTTAGTCAGCTATGTCGATAAGTGCTTGTTCCCTCGATAGCTCACCTTCCATTGTCTAAATGTTCAGAAATCGATTAGGTGTGCTGCGGATCGATTTAATAGTTAGGGAATGAACAATGGAGACATCCCTCCCCCTCTTCTGCAAAGAGCAAGAAGAACCCTACCATCCCGTGACTCATTATGTCAAGAACTCCCTCCCACCCGTGGCTGAGCGGGGGATGGAGCACGAGGGCACGAGTCATGAGTCACGCCGGGAGAAGGATAAGAGAAGATCTTTTCTTTGTTCGTGGGCAGAGTTGGAGAAGGGAGTTGAGGGGAGTCGTTCAGCAGACCTTCGGGTCCTGTTTGGATTGGGTTCGGGTTGAGGCCTTCGGAAGCCTTTTGCTTCGGCTGGCTCAGTGAGCTTCGGCTGAAGCCTGGCTCGGAAGGAGGCTTTTTGGAGGCTTTTTGCTTTGATGGTTCCGTGAGCTTTGCCTTCTGCTTGGCTCGGGAGAGCTTTTTGCTTCAAGCTGCCCTGTTTGGAAGAAAGTTAAGCCGGTCGCTCGGCTCGAGCTGCGAGTGGTGGCGTCTTCTTGGTTCGTGGAGCTCTTTGTTCTCCATTTTGGTTCCCGGCTTGGTGCGACTCATCGACCTCTTCATGGAGGTGGTTTCTCGGGGAAGTGACGCATCGACGGGAAGGATCGGCGCCTCGTCTCACCAGCACGTGTTGAGAAGCGCGGGAGGATTCGCGGGAGCTCGGGAAGGATCGCAGCTCACGGCGATTGGATATAGCTCGTTCTCGCTGGAGCCCGAGTCCGAACAACTTGAGGACCACACGAGGTGGAGAGGTTCGAGATCGGCTCTGGGTTTCAGCTCACCTGTCCTCCGAGCTGGAGCCCGTTATTAAAGGCTTCTGCCACCATTTCTTGGGTGTGTGTTTGTGTGCGTATGTGTGTCCGTGGGCCCGTCTAATAAGTAGGAAATTTTAAGTGCTTCGTGTGCTGTAAATGTTTGCATTGCATTTCGTATAGACTGTCGTAGTTCTTTTGTCGTGCTTTTGTTGCTTGTATAATTGCATACGTGTTTTGCCTTGTTTAATTGCATACGTGCTTTATTATAATGAATGTCCTTGTGTGAATGCAAACCTGTTCGTTGCGTCCATTCCCTCATTGAACTGCCCCATCTTGAATTGCGGAATATTAGTTGGTTTTTAAATAACCGATAAATATAATCGGGTCCGGCGAGGTCTGGCGATAATACCCGGTCAGTTATCCCAGAACGGAATGGACAGCTTAAGCGGTTCGTGTCCAAGCAGGCCTTCGCCGAGGTACAGTCCCTCGGTAGGTAACCCGCGTGGGTACTTAGGTATATCGATATTCGGCGATTGACCCTATTTCGCGCGGGTAGAATACGGACTGGGCCGTGGTGGGATTAAAAACCCCACCCGTGACTGGTTTCTAGCGTTGTTCCAGAAAGTCACGACTGGATTGTCCGTTCGGTGGGCGAAGCGACCGCTATTGGTTAGATGCGGTCGTTCGCACGCCGACGGGCAGGAAATCTACAACAATATATTCATCCATACACGATAAAAATCTCAAAGTGCCAAGTAGATTTCCACCTTCTACACTTGATTCTGGTATTAAAGGCACTTGGTGTGGTTTTATGATTTTGTTCTCCTTAAAGACAGGTCGATTGATGCGTGTATTATGAATCTGTTTGCATACACGTATGTTAACAAGTGTTGCAGTGATCCCGGACTCAAACGTGAACCAAGGTTCTCTCCTTGTGCTGGTAGCTCCTTTCACATCACACGACCTAGTCTTTGATGACCAGATCTCGTGGCTGAACAAGAGCCACACCGGTCAGCAGAGTCTGAATCCTTCAAAAAGGTTGCGAGCCTTTTATGTCCCATTACCTTCTCGTAGAGTCTGGAGTTCGACCAAGCATCGTGCACCGCGCAGCAGGCTGTATCCAATTGTGAGCCGAGCTGTCTCCAGCTTGCATACGCTTCAATCGAGTGCGCACTTGTCACCATGCTAATTGTCCATCTTAAGGCCCAGTCACACCTTGACGTTTTAGTCAGCGATGGCAACGTATTAAAATTTATGTAAAACGCTGGCTTACGTTGAACTTTTGATGTTTTTTTTAAAGATTCGGACGTATTCATAGCGACTTCGTCTTATGTATAACGCATTAGTAATGGACACAGAACGTTTCGTTGTGTTATAGATAACTTATACCAACGAATGCTGAACCTGTTGTCGGCCTACACAACCTATGCCCAATGATAGTCTAACTTAGGCATAGCGCGCTGCACGCATCGCCGACGATGTTGTGACGTAGCCTATTAAAAGGCTGACGCACAACGATTCGAATCATAACTGCCGTAGAAATGGAAGTGTCAACATCGCAGTCACACCTTGGCGATCTTGCCAGCGTATGCCGACCTAAGAAAAATGTGTCTAAAACGTTGGGGCACGTCAAATACGGTATGAGTAAGTTTGGTACACGTGAGTAGAACGCTAAAGTACGCTATCATAAGTCGTAGTAAGTAGAGTAAATCAAGAAATTTTAAACATGTTCAAAATTTTACGACGTACTTGGCGTATGACACACGTTCCGCATGCAATGGGGATAAGTTGTACACACGATATGTGGACGCTTACACACGTCCACAAAGGCTACTTATAAGCTACTCATAAGTCGAAACACGTCGCGGTAATGTCTTTTTTACGCGAAACTTATTTCTAACTTATGTTTGACGTGCTTTGAACCAATTCTTTACGTAGTCCCAACACACGTTGA
>NC_140961.1:20909987-20929987 GCF_056783735.1 Eptatretus burgeri | reverse complement strand
TGAAATAATTCACTTCTCTTTTGACAGACAAAGAAAGAGAGAAATAAAGCAATAATTAGAATGAAAAAGAGAAATGTGAAAAAGAAGAAAGAAATGAGGTGAGGAAGAACACAGACAGATATATATATATATATATATATATATATATATATATATATATATATATATATATATATATATATATATATATATATATTGTTGTGGTTACCAGATTCGCAAACCACCATTCAGGTCCCTTAGGTGAGGTATCTCGGTAAGTGCATGTGTAGTTAGGCCCAAACCCGTTGTCTAGTGGGAATACATGTCATTTATACGTGCTGCGACTCTTCAGGATAGCCGTTTTTCTTTCACTATCTTTATTTTGGACCATCCGCCATGATTACCATCACAACCACAACATCAACCACCAACCACAACCGCCACGACCTTCCCGTCACACCTCGCCACCGTAGCATCGCCACCGTTCTTGCCCCGCTGTGGGTACCGGTGTTGACTCGTGTAGGGCGCACGTTGAACAGCGTGTACAAAATCACGGATTTTCTGCTTCAAAAACGGATCGAAAACGACACACGCCCACTTTTTGCCGTCCAATCGGTGAGCGAGGGCGACTGACCCCGCCCCCAGGGCGATCGATATATGCAAATTTGTGGGATCAAAAGCCTTCACGCCCACTTTTTCTCGGGCCAATGGGGAGCGAGGTGAAAGGTCAAAGGGAGGGGGTCAAAGGCGAAGTTACGGGGGGGGATAAAAGGACGGTGTTCGTCAGTCAAAGGAGTCGTAAAAGTCGGAGCGAAAGAGTCAGCAGAACGAGAACGAGGGGTCGGAGAGTCGCAAGAGAGAACGAGGGAGAGTCAGCAGAACGAGAACGGAGAGTCAAGAAGAGGAGAGTCGGAAGCAGAGGGTCAAGACTTCGCGGGCGGTGGAGCTGCTCGTCGTGTGCGTTGGAGTCGGAACGGAGGGGACGGAGCTGTGGAAAGGCGGCGACATCGGACGAGGGGTGCTCGCGTCGTGCAGGAAGCTGCACCCGAAGGAGGCCGACAGCGCGACCTGGCCGAGGTGGGAGACGCCGTCGCATGGCATAATAAAGATCCTCTATACCCCGAGCATCAGCAACCCCTCCTGTTTCCCCCGCGCTGAGATAGTGCGACCAAGGGGGCCCCTGCCTCCCACCCCCTGCCTGGCACTGTCCACGTGGCCCGCGGGACGCGGGGCCACTGCCGCTCCGCGTCTCATCACCAGACGGGGACGCCCGCCCCGGTCTCGGCCCCAGGCCTACCTCATTCTTGAGGGTATTTCTTTTCCTTGGTTTTGGGTATGTGTTGTCGGCGCCGCCTGTGAAGTAGAATTGTATAAGTGTTGCCGTGTGCTCGGTAGTCGGTATTAGCTCTGCACTGTGTTTTCACTTTTATCTTTGCTTTTTGTGTAAAATGGAATTGTGTTTTCTTTTTTTGTGTGCATTTGGTGGAATTGTATTTGTGTGCTTCCCGTGTGCCGAGAATAAATGTGCTTTATTGTTGAACTGTTTCCCCGCTCGCTTCGTCTTTTCCTCCATTGAATCCCCATCTAGCTTCACGTAAAGGGTTGGTAGTGGGCTGAATACGCCCGATAATTAATCGAACCGTCGAGGTCGACGATAACACCGCTCGGTTATTCTGATAGTACGGAACGGGTCGCTTAAGTGGCCCGTGTCCGAAGTCGACCTGCGGCGAGGTGCGATCGCCCGGTCTACCCTCCGCGTGGGTACTTAGGTAGTTCGAATTTGGCGAGCAACCCTATCCCACGCCGGGGCTGATTGGCTCGATCGCGGTGAGACCGAAAGGTCCACCCGTGACTGGTTCCCGGCGTTAGTCCGAGAGGGTCACGACTGGATTGTCCGTCCGGTGGGCGACGTGCCGCGATTCGAGTTACGTGGCCGTCCGCACGCCGGCGGGCGCGAAAACTGCAACACTGGTGTCAGGAGTGGGATACAAATTCATCGCCCTCCTCGCGGCACTGGTATTGGAGAGCGGGACAACAGGCTCTCCTGTCTCCAGCGAAATTCACGGGAATCGGTCCAGGGGTGAGAGAAGCGACCCCCGATTCCCTCCAAATTACGAGCGAGCAAATTAACCCTTCACGAGAAGCAAGATGGCGTCTCAAGGCGAGCGGGACCCGGGGGTATTAGAAATGTATATGTGTAGTAATGTAGGATCCATGGTCCAGGATGGAATCCCCGAGCAGGAAATGTTGATTGTGCAGGAACACGGACTCGCCCAACTAAACCCAGAGCTCGAAATGGGTGCGGCAGCGGCCGCAGTGTATGACACCTCCCCCCCCCTCTCCACCAAAACCCTTCCCCAACCCTTGCCGAAACGACTCAGCTGAGTGCATCCAACATGGCCCAGCTATGCGCCATGCTGGCGGCAATGACAAATGAAATAAAAAATGAAATGAAAGGCATGAACGAAAAGATGGATGCGAATACACAAAAAATGGATGAAAAGATGGATACAAATACAAATGAAGTGAAAACGACGATGGATGCGAATACACAGCAAATGAGGGAAGAGATGAAAAAGCTGCGGGGTGAGACGCAGAACATGGGCCGATGCCTGCAGGCGGGCATGAAGGCCGTGACCAGGGAGCTGGGAATGGCGACTCCACGTGTGGGAGCAAACGAGCTGGAAGGGGGTGCAACGGCTGACAGGCCCGCGGTGGAGGCGGGTAAAAAAATAATTCGGGGGGCGTGTTGGGCGAGGGTCGTGACAGAGGAATCGACGGTGACCAAAAGGGAAAAATTAAATGGGGAGACCAAAACGTGTGAGACGAGACACGAGGTGACGACGACAGAAACTTATAAATGTATAGAGACACGGGAGATAGAAAAAATAGAGGAAAGACTACACGATGAAGACGGGGTAAGTGACGCACACACACACACGGAGGTAGTGGAGGATAATGGGGGTGAGCTCGCGGAGCGTGTGGAGGCCCGGCGAGCAGCTGGATGGCCTCCTCCAGGAACGAGGGAGGGAGTCTGCCCCTTGAGGCGAGTCACGACCAGGTGAGTTCGGTCGTGCTTCGCGAGGTTGAGGGGACGAGTGCTGTGGACAGGAGCACGGAGAGCTTGGGGCGTATGGAGGCCCCCACGGCCCTTGTGGGGACACGAATCCCCAGTGTGGTTGTCCCTGTGTGTGTGGTGCAAGGCGTGAGTGCGTCCCCGTGTGTGGAAGCGACCCCGTGTGTGAGTGGTGTGGTGGCGATGGTGCCGGAGTACGTGCTTCCCAGCACGCCGAGTGTGGATGGGGCACCGCGGGTGAGTGCCCCCGCGTGTGTGGGTGAGGCACCGTGTGTGAGTGAGGCCGTGTGTGTGGATGAAACGGCCAGTGTGAGTGAAACACCGCGGTTGAGTGCCCCCGCGTGTGTGAGTGAGGCACGGAGTATGGATGAGACACCGCGGTTGAGTGCCCCCGCGCGAGTGAATGGAGCACCACGAGTAAGTAGTATGGTTTGTGTGAGTAGTGAGGCACGCGTGAGTGAACGGCCATGTGCAAGGTCGCTGTGTGCAAGGTCGCTGTGTGCAAGGGAGACCGTGTGTGTGAGAGAGCGGTATGTGAGGGAGATGTCGGTTGGCATGCGGGAGCACGCAGCCGCATCTCCCGGTGTGAATGTGATGGTGTGGACTGTGTGCGTCGTAACACGCAGGTATGCGTGTGTGGAATGGAGGCGACGACGGCGACATGTAAAGAAAGAAAGCCGGGTAGCGGCTGTAGTTGTTTCGGGGACCGTGCCGGGTTCACCCAGCAGTGAGCACGCGGTTCGTGCTGTGCAACGCACGAGACCGCCACGTGCTCGCTTGCGAGAGTGAAGTCCCGGTCCGGAAACGCACGCGGTGGATTTGCCGATCCCGCGGACGGACAAAGTTTAGGCAGGACTACGGATTTGGACCGGACGGGTTCTCCACGCGATCGTGTGTGTTAAGCTCCAACGGGCAAAGCACATGTGTTCGCGTGGGGAGACCCCTCGAGACGTGGGGCTTGTGTTTTTTTTTATATGCGCACGGTGACGTCATGGCTGCACGTGGGGTTGGAATCCGGCAGGAGGGGTATCTCTGCCGGATGGTCCCGTCCAAGGAGGGACGAGGAACACGTGCAGCTGCATGACGTCACAGGCAGTTGCAAGGTGCAAAGAGCGCGAGTTGCCGCGCAGGTGCTGCGCATGGAAAAAAAAAAAAAAGAAAAAGCAAGCCTCACTTTCGGGTGTACAGGATTCCTGGGAAAGGGGTGGAAGACCCCCTTATCCTGGGCACAGGATGAAAACTAGTTAGGGGGAAGGGTTAGCTTAGTTAGACCGACTTCATGGGGCAGGGGTAAGTCCTCATGGAGTCCGTGGAATGGATTAGTTAGAGGGATTGTAGCCAGATTTAGGTTGGGAAATAAAATGAATTATTTGAGGACATGGACAGACTTGTGAATGTGTAGAGGGGACGTAGCTTAGCTACGTAGTGTTAAAAGGAACGTGCTGTAGTATAAGGGACGACGTGGGAGCACGAGTTAGTTAGGGGATGTAGTTAGGAGGATGGCAGAGTTCAGCGGTGTGTGTGTTGAAGAGTTGGTGAGTTGTGAGGTGAGTACTTGTTGAGTGAGTGAGGCCAGCGGGTCTGTGTGAGTGGAGTGAATGGGGAATGCATGGTGCGATGAGTGATGGGGGGGAGGAGTGACTCCCGCCCAAGGGACCCCGGGGTCAGTGTAGAGTGAGTTAGCTGGGTTAGTCAAATTGAAAAATGGAGGTCGTTTTGCTGTTGGTGGGAAAGTAGGCTCGAGACCCATTTGGAGGGGTGCAGGAACCCTGTTGACGGGCTTGGGAGCGTGGCTGCGAAAGGTGAGTATCGCTGAGTGGGTACCCCGGGCACCAGGCTAGTCGGCCGCGGTAGGCCATGGGCCCATGGGGGGGCCGGGATAGAGTAGTGGGCACGGGTGCGCCTGCTTGGTGCGGGGGCCCGGGGCGCCGCCAGCCGCGTGGGCAGTGTTGTGGGCACGGGTGACCCTCGGAAAGGGGCCCGGAGGCCGGCCTGCCACGTGTGCGTTTCAGGAGGTGCCATGGGGGCACTCCCGGTGTTAGGGAGCTGGTAGGCTCGGAGGCAGTGTAGTGCCCGGGGGTGCCATAGCGGGAGATTCGGCAGAGGGTCGTGCCTGCCAAAGGGAGCCACGTGTCCCAGCCAGGAGACCGTGTGAGGGCACGGAGAGAAAATTGGGGGCGAGGCCCGAAATTGTGAGGACACCAACACAGGCGACGGGAATCTGGGTTGTTAGAACCAATAGTTTAAGCGAGAGGCGCTTGTTGAAAGCCCCGGGGTAGTTTAACAGTTAAATGGTTAGGGTAGATTAGGAGATGTACCCCTCCGCACCATCCATCCCTCGCCGTCGTTGTGGGCCGCTGGACCCACTTTGGGTTAGATCGCCGAACTCTGGGGAGGCCATTCTGAGGCTTCGTTGGGCCTCGACACAGGACGCTAGCTCTCCCTTATTCCCTCCGGGAAGGGAACGTAGGGGTTGGGAGTAGGCTAGGTGACAGGATAGGTTAGCCGAACAAGGACGATAAAGGGGTTAGGGGACGATTTATAGAGGGGAAGTAAACATAAAAGTAAAAATAAAAACAAAAAAAAATAAGTTGGGGCTAAATTGGGGTTTGACAAATTAAGGGAGTGGGTATGTACAGTGACAGGCAAAGGCGATAGGTTGGGAGGGAGACAGGTAGGTAGGTCCGAGCCCGCCTTCCAAGTGGCCAGCACCACCGCACTCCCTCCACCAACCTCCACTGAACGGCAAAGGCTGGCCAACTTCATCGGCTGGCCGTGTTTTGCTTCAAGGCGGAGGCCGGCCAACTTCATCGGCAGCTGTGTGCTGCAAGGCCTGTGCCGGCCAGTTCATCTGCTGGCTGTTTTTCTTCGAGGTCTGTGCCGGCCTAGTTCTGCGGGCTGTGTTTGCCTGCAGCGGCCTTCTTCTGCGGGCTGTGTTTGCCTGCCACCTTTGCCATGCCATGCCCACTGCCCACGTTCACCAGCCCCGTTCAATTTTGCTTTGCCCCCCCCTGTTCATTTCCATGTGCGCCAGGATCCGCAAGGCAACAGTTTGCAAGCTGCAAGAACTGCCCTGTTGGCAGCTACAACACGGGCCTGCAGTGGCGGCCCGTGCACCGTGTTTGTGTCCATGCATCCATTCGTTGTGCTCATTGCGTGTGCCACTTGAGCTGGCACGGAGACTGCGTTGTGCAGCCCATGCACCGTTGTGTTCACTGCGTTCAGTTCGAAAGGGAAGGCCTTGGACTGCGTGAGCAGCCAGCCACGTTCCCTGTCACCTGCATTGTTTGAGCCAGAGACTGCATGCGGGCAGCCTGGCTCCCTGCTAACTGCTTTCTTTTTGCAGAGTTCATTGATCCTGGGCCATGGTTTAGTGTAAAATTTGTAAGTTAAGGTTAAGATGTACTGTAAATATGAGTGCGCCCCCGGCATGTTTGTCTTAGCGCCGGCAATTTTATTTAAGTCGTCCGTGTGAGTGAGTTTGTTTAGATAGTTACGCAGCCCTCAGGTTATTTATTTTGGGGACACGAATACCATGAATGTCGCACTCAGGGATCCGTAAGTAAAATGTACTAGGGGAAAACTACACATGATGGCACACGAAAATTTGACGACTCGGGACGAGTCTGTAAAAAGGGAAGGGGGTAGTGTTGTGGTTACCAGATTCGCAAACCACCATTCAGGTCCCTTAGGTGAGGTATCTCGGTAAGTGCATGTGTAGTTAGGCCCAAACCCGTTGTCTAGTGGGAATACATGTCATTTATACGTGCTGCGACTCTTCAGGATAGCCGTTTTTCTTTCACTATCTTTATTTTGGACCATCCGCCATGATTACCATCACAACCACAACATCAACCACCAACCACAACCGCCACGACCTTCCCGTCACACCTCGCCACCGTAGCATCGCCACCGTTCTTGCCCCGCTGTGGGTACCGGTGTTGGACTCGTGTAGGGCGCACGTTGAACAGCGTGTACAAAATCACGGATTTTCTGCTTCAAAAACGGATCGAAAACGACACACGCCCACTTTTTGCCGTCCAATCGGTGAGCGAGGGGCGAATTGGCCCCGCCCCCAGGGCGATCGATATATGCAAATTTGTGGATCAAAAAGCCTTCACGCCCACTTTTTCTCGGGCCAGTGGGGAGCGAGGTGAAAGGTCAAAGGGAGGGGGTCAAAGGCGAAGTTACGGGGGGGATAAAAGGACGGTGTTCGTCAGTCAAAGGAGTCGTAAAAGTCGGAGCGAAAGAGTCAGCAGAACGAGAACGAGGGGTCGGAGAGTCGCAAGAGAGAACGAGGGAGAGTCAGCAGAACGAGAACGGAGAGTCAAGAAGAGGAGAGTCGGAAGCAGAGGGTCAAGACTTCGCGGGCGGTGGAGCTGCTCGTCGTGTGCGTTGGAGTCGGAACGGAGGGGACGGAGCTGTGGAAAGGCGGCGACATCGGACGAGGGGGTGTTTCGCGTCGTGCAGGAAGCTGCACCCGAAGGAGGCCGACAGCGCGACCTGGCCGAGGTGGAGACGCTCGTCGCATATAATAAAGATCCTCTATGTCCCGAGCATCAGCAACCCCCTCCTGTTTCCCCCGCGCTGAGATAGTGCGACCAAGGGGGCCCGTTCCTCACCCCCTGCCAGGCACTGTCCACGAGGCCCGCGGGTTGCGGGGCCATCGCGCTCCGCGTCTCATCACCAGACGGGTAGGCCCGACCCGGTCTCGGCTCCCAGGCCTACCTCATTCTTGAGGGTATTTCTTTCCTTGGTTTTGGGTATGTGTTGTCGGCGCCGTCTGTGAAGTAGAATTGGATAAGTGTTGCCGTGTGCTCGGTAGTCGGAATTAGCTCTGCACTGTGTTTTCACTTTTATGTTTGCTTTTTGTGTAAATGGATTTGTGTTTTCTTTTTTTGTGTGCATTTGGTGGAATTGTATTTGTGTGCTTCCCGTGTGCCGAGAATAAATGTGCTTTATTGTTGAACCGTTTCCCGCTTCGCTTCGTCTTTTTCCTCCATTGAATCCCCATCTAGCTTCACGTAAAGGGTTGGTAGTGGGCTGAATACGCCCGATACCTACCCGAACCGTCGAGGTCGACGATAACACCGCTCGGTTATTCTGATAGTACGGAACGGGTCGCTTAAGTGGCCCGTGTCCGAAGTCGACCTGCGGCGAGGTGCGATCGCCCGGTCTACCTCCGCGTGGGTACTTAGGTAGTTCGAATTTGGCGAGCAACCCTATCCCACGCGGGGGCTGATTGGCTCGATCGCGGTGAGACCGAAAGGTCCACCCGTGACTGGTTCCCGGCGTTAGTCCGAGAGGGTCACGACTGGATTGTCCGTCCAGTGGGCGACGTGCCGCGATTCGAGTTACGTGGCCGTCCGCACGCCGGCGGGCGCGAAAACCGCAACAATATATATATATATATATATATATATATATATATATATATATATATATATATATATATATATATATATATATATATAGGGCCTATATCAGCAATTACTCCCCAGGCTCAAACGCAGCAACAGGTAAAGCTCCCACACACTTACCGTCTCTCAGAAAGGACCTTCTGGCAAAACCTCCCATCTACTTACGAAACAAACTACAAGAAGAGCATAAGCCACTTAACTTGTGGGCCTCACCATCCAGCCATGATCTTTCTTGGGCAGACCATATCTCCAAGATGGCCTCCAAAGACAGCTGGGCATCTTGTGTTGTGCAAGGTCTTTTCTTGGCCAATCTAAACCTTGGACAACCTACAAGGTTTTCAATTGCAACTTGATGGAGTACTGCTCTCCTCTTTGGGCTGGTGCCTCTGCCTCACATAATGCCCTTCTTGAGGCTGTGAAAAGCAAGGCCCTCATTATAATTGGGAGCTGAATATCTAGGCCTCTTACTTTCACATTGAAGACAGGTTGGTGGCCTCTCTGTATTCTACCACCTCCTTTTTGCTCTTGCACCCTCTGTCCTATCTTGGCTCCGTCCCTCCTAGGTTTCTGCAGGGACCTTGGGGTCTGGCAGTAACCCCTTCTTGTTAAACTTTCAAAATCCAGGCTCACTGCTGACCACCACTCAATTGTTCCTCTTTTCTCTCACCCATGGAACCACCTTCCCCAGTCTGTTCAGTCCCATTCTTCCCTCCACAGCTTCTAGACAGCTGTTCACCACAACCTCAGGTCATCCTCCATCCCTACTCATGATCTCTTGTACCCCAAATGACCCCATTCCCAAGCACTCCCCTTTTTCAAGTTTTTGTTATTTTTCCCTCTCTTCCTCACCTCTTTTCATTTGTTAGATGTTGATTGGTTTGTTCAGTTTTTGTTTCATCCTCACTTTCCCCTTCCCCTTCTTGCTGCGTTTCATTCAGCTTGTGCAGCTTGTTCACCCCCATGTGTCCTTCTCCCCCTGCCCCCGCCCCTTGATCTCACATCTACTCTGTTGGCATTTCCCCTTTTCCATTTTGTTCCTTTACACATTCTGCCCGAGCTCTTCCACGAGTCTCAGTCAGGTATACAACAAAAAAAGGAAAGAAAGAAAGAAAAACTGATAAATCTCTCAGAAAATAACAACCCTGTGGGAGAAATATTCAAGCCAACATTTTTAGAGCTTCAGTCTTGGACACATGTTCAGCCTTCAGAAAAACAAAAAGTTTGACTTTTTCTCCATATTTGTATGCTGTTGAAATCCCAAAAATTAAAAATGGAGAAAACCAGGATAACCAGCAAAAAAACAAACAAAAAAACAGGGGGCATTAAAAAAAATTTTTTTTTTTAAAAATGGCATGCAGCATAAACAATGTAGACAACCTGGGGTGAAACTTACAGGATTGAAATAAGAAGCTTGTGCCCCCAGGGAAAGAAGTCGGAGAGACGTCTCGAGATTTCCCGTTCGGACACTCGAGTGCAATTGCTGTGGATGCAAGAGGATAAAAAAAGAAAGCATCTTATGGTCCAATTACATTTGTCTGCCATGTGTAACCAATTGTTCCCTTGCCCATTGGCAGCACACTATTCAAACAAAGGAAATAACATCATCCGCAGAAAAGTCCTGGAACTGCTGCGAGGTTTAAAGCACAGCATTCATTTTAAAGAACACATTAGTGTGAAACACTTGATCATCAGCAAAATGAAGAACATGACCCTGGATTGAAAAAAAAAAAAATGCTTGTTCTACTTTTCATTTGTCCAACACCCTTCAAACATGCTCGTGGTTCATGAAAATGAAACAAATGGTGTCATTTTATTTTTCATTTATTATTAGTTTTTCTACGAAATTGTTGCTCATGTAAGAGTGAGGCGACAGCAGGGAAAAGGCAAGGCATCCACCATGGGGCTAGTTAGACAAATAGCAAGGGAATGAAGGAACAAGAAAAGAGAAATGGGAGAAAACACAGCAACAGATCTGAACAGGGTCCACAAGAGCACATGGCCCAGACAAGGACCCTCAAACGAAGTACAAAGGCTGATGCTAGAATAGGGTTTTCAACTAGACAAATAAATACATTATGAGTTTTGGACTCGTACATCAACAAATCAACATCAACAAAAACTGTTAAACAAGACAATTCCGGAAAAACAAGACGGCCTCTCAGAAGGAACAAGATGGTGTCTGGCTGTGTTGGAATCTGGAAATGCAAGGCCAATTATTTATATTAAAGGAAATAACTATGGAATGTCTACGAACGAGTAGAATAGTTAAAATGGATTTTACAAACTGAAGGTTCATATGAGGACATTTGCTGCCAAAGGAAAGCAGGTGCGGCTGACGTTTCAAGTATTAGCCCTTCGGCAGAGAAGAGTTTCCTGGCTTAACACAGGAGTGCGAACATTATCACTATGAAGATAAAAAAAATGGACACATATACACACACCATCATGACCACATCATAAACCACTTTACACATTCCAGAATGCCCTATGAACAGGAAAGAACAGACATGAGGAGCCAAAATAAAGAGGGAGAAGTTATTTAATACAATTATCTAAGATATAAAATGCTCCAAATTAATAAACAGGTTGGTACACAAAGGCAACAAAAACAAAAGAGAAGGATGTGTTGGAGGAAATAAGAAAACTTTTGACAAATTAGAGTTCATAGAAAATCTTAACCCACAGTCTTGAGAAAAAAAAAAAAACACATAGGACCACGGGTCCTGAAGTTCACCTGGATCAGAAGCAAGTCACTCAAACCCCCCCCCCCCCGAGACACTTAATTTTTTTTTTAATGGAACAAACAAACTTTGGTTCATTATGAGTGATGAAGGTTGTGGTCAGGTTTCATCAAAATCGTGTATGTAGATTCGGAAAATAAAAGCAAATACCAATGGTAGTCAAACCCCGCCTCACCCCCACTCCCACAGACCCCCATACACCATGGTTTATTTTATGTCATGAACAAACTTTGGTACATCATGGGTGATGAAGGTTGTGGTCAAGTTTCATAAAAATTGTGTGTGCATTTTCAGAGAAGAGAGCAAATACCTATTCGGGGGGGTGAACACCCCCAACCCTCCCCCCGTAGATCCCCTTAATGAGCGTAGATTTTGATGCGGTCAATAAACATTCGTGAGGCATTATATATGAAGCTTGTGGCCAAGTTTCATCAAAATCGTGTATTTGGTTCAAGCGATAATGCCAAGTGTTTACAGACTCGCTCAATCACTCACTCACTCACACTCATACCTACGGATACTGTTCAATCGCACAAGCTCACCAGAGTAAAGTTTAAAGTCCAGGTGAGCTAAAAATGAAATGGGAAGGGTCTGTGAGAGGAACATTTGATTTGTCAAGATGTCATGATGATGAAGAATTTTGGCCAAGTACTGCTAAACTGGAGGTTTTTGAAAGTGGAAAGAAGTTGATTTGTGTTTGACAGAGTTCAAGGATGGAATTCAATCAAAATAAAAGAAAACTTTTAAAGGCTGTATAAAGAAAAAAAGAAAGAAAAAAAAAAAAAAAAAAAAAAAAAACTTTATTCAGAAGTTCACTGCCATTGATGCAGCGTCTTTTACACCACATTATTTAACACATTACACATTCATTATATCCGTGCCTGTTTGTGTCCTTTATGACGTCCCGAAAAACAGTAAGTTTCCTGTTTGAAATTATTTTCAATTTTGTTTGACTGACAGGCAGGCAGACAGACAGACAAAAAAAGAAAACCTTACACCTCTGTGGACATGCACAATCAGGACGAGATTCCGGACAATTTGGCAAATTCTGAACCAAAGTACTGCGAAACAACAGATTTGTTTTCCAACTCATGATCCGATTTGTGCTCAAAATACAACGTTCAATTGAAATCAAGTTGTTGCTTGACCATAAACACCGGGATGACTTTTAGGATGGTGGCCGCGATGGTGGCATAAACACCAGGATGTGAAACACCGGGATGACAGTTTATAGCTGGGTTGGGATTTGAATCCAGGCTACACAGAGCAAGCATACATACCTCTTGGCTTTCCTGCCGTGATATGGCGATTCATTATTTCATAACTGAAAACGTTTTTTTACTCATTGTGATCAAATAATTTATCTTGCCTTCCTACCTCCGGTATAGAACTGCGGTATCGCCATTGAAACTTAAACACGCGTCAAGCGGCTTCAACAAGCAAAACAGTTGAAATTTTTTTTAAAGCAAAACGTTTACTTTTATTTGTATTTATCGATGCCGAAGTGACGGGTCATATCATGGAAGATCGTACAAATAGGGGAAACATCGTGGAAAACAAAATTTCACATTTTCAGCGAGTCACCCACCGCATGTTGCACCGAAGAACAACACGTGACTAGGAACGCATGCGAGTGACCCTTGAACTTTGTTCAAGTTGATCGATGTGCAGTAATCAGTGACAGTGTGAATATTGTAGAGCACTTGCCAAGTGGCTTAAGCACTCCAACGAAACGGTGGATAAGAAACTGCTCGCTTGGCAGGCGAATTATCAATCACCGAACCGTCATTTTAAACATACTTCTCCCAGACTCTGGAGACACTCGAAATGTCAAATATGTCAGAATTGGACAAATTAACACTTTTTTTAGGAGTCGAAACTGCTTGTTAGTTCAATTCATTCTGAAGCTTAAATTTTGTAATTCTGCTTAGTTTAAGAGATTCTCGAGGTTATGGCATACATGGAAATTAAATAAAGCCACGAACGCTGCTGTCTCCGGGCATTTATAAGCATTACAATGAACAGGCATTTGATAATATAAGAGAGGAAAGTGAAAAATAAAACTTTATCATTAAGAAATCATTGTGGCCTGTTCCAAATTGAGGCATGTTTGAGCAGGCTAAGAAATATGGCAGCTTCAGACCCCAGCGAAGTTACTTGGGAAACGCCTTAAGACCCCAAAGAGCGAGGTGGCCGAGGAAGCACCTGATAAAGGACATAATTAAATAAGGCCATTAATTATCTTCAACAGGGGTCTTTTAATTAACCCAAACACCAAATGTTCCCTCGTGCACTTCCTTGGTGTTTTCTTGGTATGCATGCAAAGTTTCAAGCCGCTATGTTTCATGGTTTTGGAGTTATGGAGGAAACAGACAGACAGACAGAGACACAGACAGACAGAGACAGACAGACAGAGACAGACACACAGTCAGATTGCCTTTTATTAGTAGAGGCAACATAAATCCCAAGCGTCCACGATATCTTGATGGCTTATGTGTTACCTTAAAGCATTAAACCCACTAGGATTTAGAAAGGGCAAAGTCACAAGACAATGAAGAAGAAAATCCCCGTGCGATGCCTGCATGGTGTCAGTGGAGCTCTTTGCAGGAAGAGAAGGTCCAGTGGACTGACAGGGGTTCATAACATATTGTGAAGAAATTGCAGGCAGCACAAACACAAGTTTACTTTTGATGTCGATTGTAAAGACGTTAGGAGAGAATGGACAAATATATAGAAATACCGTGTACAAGATTTTAACCTGGGCTTTGACCATCACTTCAGAACAAATGGTCCCATGCAACAAACTTAAACAAATCAAAGTTGCTCTTAATCAGCCTTTCAATACATCAAATCAACTAGTTCCGCCAAGTCATGTCTGACTTCTAATGACATTCATGATCAGATTTCTTCAAGAAAGAATGTTTTACTACAAAGTATGTGAAATTAGTCAGATGCTGACCTTGCTGAGATCCGTTGTTGTGATGCTGTCATCATCTCTGCAGGGCAAACGGTGTACAAAGGCCAGCATCTGGTACTTGGCTTTGATAAACTCTGCCTTTGTAGGGCTGAAAAAGAGGAACAAATCACAATTTCCTTCTTCTTGGCAACAAACTTAAAAATAAAAATAAAGAATTTTAAAGAAAAATAAAGAAGGCCTTCAAAAATTTGATTTCCTCCAGTATATAGAAACAAAATGCAATCTAGTGAACTGTGCAATGACTGGAAAATCACAAGCAAAAATTAAGGCCTTCAATGACAATGACGTCTTTGGCCAAGCATGGGTCCCACGATTGGTCCCACAAAAAAAACTTCAAACCATCATATGATGATCTTGATACCAGGTATGCAGTTTAAGCTGGATTGAAAAATGTGTAAGCAATTTGGGTGGAAAATGTTTAACCAAATCCAAATTCTTCTGCATCTCCTCCATCCTCCTCCTCCTCCTCCTCCTCCCCCCTTTAGGAGAGGTGAGGTCCAAAGCACCAAGCTTCAGCCCTGCCTTCACCACGATCCTCCTCCACTTCCATCTGTCTTCCGCCAACTCTCTCCACTCTCCAATCACCCTCACTTTACTGACATCCCTCCTCACACAATCCTCCCATCTCAACCACGGTCTACCTCTTTTCCTCTGAACTTGCTCCTTCAACCTATCCGCTCAATTTGCCATTCTCTCTTCCCCCATCCGCACCAAGTATCCAGTCCATCAGCAGCATTTCACCAATCTCCCCATCAAGCTCATCTGCACACCAATCTCCTCCCTCAGTTCATCCATCCTCTTTCATTCAATCACCTTCACTCCTGCAATCCTCCTTACCCAGTTGTTCTTGCAAACCTGCAGCCTCTGTTGGCTCTCTGTCAGTGCCACCATTTCCAGACCATAAAGGTAGGCCGGCGTTACACATGACATCAGAACCTTTCCTTTCAATTAACCTTGAAATCTTTCTTTCTGCCATTAATCCCTCTACCCTCCCCCACATATTCACACCCACGTGAATCATCGACCGCACCTCTGCCTCAGACTTACTATCCCTGGTCACTGTTCCCCCCCACCCCCCTCCCGAGTTATTCAAACCTATTTCCCTCTCTGAACTCCTTCCCCTCTAACCTGAGATTAATATATTTTCTCCCCTGCCCAACCCACATCACCTCAGTCTTCACCCGACTCATCTTCAGCCCATGCTTCTCAAATGCCTCCTTCCACTCCCCCAGGACTTCATGAATCTCCTGCCTACTGTCCACCACAGCAGCCAGATTGTCCGCATGCAGCATCCTCCCCAGAAAACCCCTCATGTTTACTTTCGTGCTTACCAGCTCCATAACCGTGATAAACATGAGTGGGCTGAGAGAGCTTCCATGCTTCAAACCGATGTTCACACTGAACTCAAACATCTGAGGACCAACCAGAACTCTTACCTTCATTCCCACATACATCCCTTCCACCAACCTCATTTCTGCTTCCGGCACTCCCATCCATCTCAGTGTCGCAATCACCATCTATCTTAGGATGGTGTCGGAGACCTTCTCCAGGTCCACAAATCCCAATGCCATTTCACCTTGCAGCTCAAACCTCTTCTCCACCAGCGTCCTCAGTGTTAACGTCCCATCCGTCATTCCCCTACCCTTTCCAAACCCCTGCTGCTCTTATCCGATCTCCATCTCCACACTCTTCCTTATCCTCCCTTCCAGAATCCTCTCCAAAACCTTCATGACATGACATAGGAGCATAATATGCCACTGTCCTAACCTGGATCTTGAACGTCA
This sequence comes from Eptatretus burgeri, assembly GCF_056783735.1. NCBI lineage: Eukaryota > Metazoa > Chordata > Myxini > Myxiniformes > Myxinidae > Eptatretus > Eptatretus burgeri. The sequence continues at coordinate 20,914,010 of NC_140961.1, read as the reverse complement.
CCCTTCCACTTCCATAACCGGTGCAATTAACCCTGTCCTCCGATCATCCGGACTTGAACCCTCTCTCACACACACATTCAACCTTCTTTTCGTCCAACTAACTCAGACTTCTCCTGCTGCAATTATCATCTCTGTACACACCTCATCAATGATTGGCACTCTTCCCTTCTTCATCCGATTCAATGCTCTCCTCACCACCTCCTCCTCCTCCTCCCTGTGATCTCCTCTAGATCCACTTTCCCATCCACATAAAAACAGTAACTCCACCTTTCCATTGCTTCCTCCTCAGTTCAACAGCTCCTTTACATGTCCTTCCACATCTTCAATACTGCTCCCCTCTGTCACTTGCCTCGCGGACACCATCCTAAAATCACCGTCCCCTCCCCCCTCCCCGTCCCCTTTTTATGTCCTTTCTATCCTCATCCCTGTCACAAGCCAATTTGTAGATCATCTTTTTCCCACTATTCTCTTCCATATTATTCCTTACCTTATCCACGGCTCTCTGCTGCCTTTTTCTTTTGCCCATACTGGTGCATCAACCCTGCATCCGGTTGCCTCCCTCTATCCTTGATATTCTCCATCCTCTTCCAAACCTCCTCCTTTTCACCAACTGCCTTTGCTATTTCTTTGACGATGCACCCTTCCCTCACATCCTTTCATACAAAACTTCTGCAATTCCCCAAAATGCCTCCACATACTTCTTCCAAACCTTGTGCTTCTTCGCTAAGTTGCTCATACTTGACCCTTATCCTCTCCTTGCACTCTCTGACGTTGCCCCATACACTTTCCCACCTAATAATCTTCTGACCCCTGCTCTTAACCTCCCTCCTTTTCTTCATCTGTACCAAAAACACCACAGGCTTGTGCTGGGTGGCAACTCCACTGCCTTGCAAATCCTTAAACCTCCACAACTGTCACTTCCTTACCACCACCAAATGCAGTTCTGTTCTATGATGTCCATTCCTATAGGTAATCTTGTGGCTTTCCCACTTTTGAAAGAATGAACCAGCTATGGCCATCCCAGTCCTTGCCACCAGCTCCACCAGCTCTCGACCCTCACAATTCCTCATTTTCCTGGAAGCAAATTTACCAACACATTCCTCTTCACATGGCTCTGCTACTCCCACATGTGCATTAAAGTCCCCTGCAATGCACAGCATCACCTCCAGCTCAACCATTCCCATCACCCTCTTGAGTGCATCCCCAAATTCCTGCTTCTCCCCCCCCACCCCAGTCCTTCCCGTTTGTGGCCCATATACCGACACAACACATACCATTTGCTTCTGTATCACCATTCATGCCATAACTATCTGTCCCTTCTATATTTCCACACTGACCACCAGCTTACTGATCTCTTCCAATACTATTATTCCCACATCATTACTCTTTCCATCCTCACCTGTGTGCAACAGCTTGTATCCTCCTACCAACCTCCTCACCCAAACTCTATTCCATCTGGTCTCCTGCACACACAACATTTCCAAACCTCCTTTTCTGCATCATCTCTACCACCTCGACCACTCTCCCCTCCAGTGATCCCACATTCAAACGACCTAGTCGGATCTCGCTTCTGAAGCGCTGCCACCTGGCAGAGCCAGTACCATCTCTGGTCATCAATCAGCAGCACTGCCTGGGCTGACTTGCTGACCTAATTAATTTTTGTCAAATAAAGCAAAAACATGAAATGCATGTTTAATCAATTTTTAAAAAAGGAAATGAAAATTGTTCTTCACAAATCGGAATATGCCCAAACAACCATAGAGAGTAATAAAAGTTCCATCCCCGGCTCTTTACTCAACAGTCCCATTCGTTCTTGCAACGTGGGCATCGTCCGTTTTCACCACACATGAAGCGAAGCTTATTGTAATACATTTAGCTTCCTCCCAATTGTACCAGCTATCTTCAGTTCCTGCAGACCCTCTCATACAAAGCTTTCCACTTTTTAAACTTTATCCTGTCTTGGACTTCTTCAGGCTTTTTTGCTTCGCGGAACTCTCGATTCATCATCTCCTTATTGAAATAAAATAAAACAATCAGCAGATGTACGAGGTGAAATTTTTCTGTGGCAAGAACATTCTTGATAACACACTGCATGTTCGTATTTCCTGAAAATGCTGTGGGTGCTTATTTTTTTTTAATAAGCTTCCGAATTAACTTTTTAGTGAACTTTGAATGAAAAATATTCGCCAAATTTAGCTTTTTAAAATATTTTGCGATTTGGTGAGTGACGGTTTAAAACCCGAGGCATGCATCTCAACTTCCATCCTTGAAAGCTTTTAAGCACAATGTTGCCATCTTTAATTTTGAACATAATTATATGGAGGACATGCAATGGACAGATTTTGATATGTAATCACACTGAGGGTTGCATCATTACTGAGCAGTGGCTTGGTTGCTGTGTCCCTTCATCACTGTTCAGAAACAGCTACATATATACTAGTCAATGATGGGTGATGGGATGGGATGGGATGGGATGGGATTTGATAGCAGAGGAGTGACATAAAACAATCACATGACAGTTGAACATTCAGTGCTGCGCCGCCCAACAAAATGTCATGATTTTAAGCGTCATCCAGCATGGTGAATGCTTTGAGAAAAGTCTACTTTTGAATGAGCCAAAATAGAATAAATTGAAGAGTTGTTAGTTAATTTAGATGCTGTAAGCAGATTTGCAAGACATTGTTAGTTATGCTAATGGAGTTTGTTAATGATGCACAAAGTAGTGAGAGAGGAGATAGGAAACTGAGAAAGAAACAGACAGACAGCATTATTTTATTTATATAGAGAAGACAGGTGAAGCAATAGTGGGGCAGATAACAGCAATTTTTGAGAGGAATCGTGCAAATGATGATACAAGCATCAAATTTGGCACATTTGTTTTCCAGGGGATTCTAATCAAATCTGCCTGATTGGCCATTTGAAAATCCAAATCTTGAAAAATTTAAAAAAAAAAAAAAAAAAAAAAAAGTCAACATCACGAATCAATGTTGGATGCTGGCTGAGATTGGTGAATGTTTCAGAAACATCATCAAAGACGTTCCAAGTCTGCCATGCAGTTTTCTTCCCTTTACCGCGGAAGGTAGACACGACGTCACATCCAGTGAACGCATGGAAGTATGGGATCCCTCCAGCTTTCTCAGGCCCTATTGCAGAAACTACCTCATGGACTGGAATCCATCGCACCATGGGTCTTTGGCCAAAGGCAATCCACATGTTCTCAAGACGTAATTCCTGTAAGGATGGCAGTACAGATATTGCTATGACTAGTACATCCGTGTCATTAGCCTTAATGATAATGGACTTGCTACCATCAGTCGTTGCATCCCTGGCATGTACAAATATTCGAGTGTCAGCTTCTTCATGACAACATGGAGACACAGCATCCAGTGACTTCCTTGTGTTGCTAATGGCATCTTCTCCTTTTGTGACAATGACTGTGCTTGTCATCTGTGCTTCACACATCTTTTCCGCAAGGAAGTGAAACAGCTCAGTCTTGTTGCTGTCATCTCAAAGAAAGTTTCTCCAGTTACTTGGGGTCTTACTGGTTCCTGTCACTCTGCTTCCGATTCCTTGCCCCCTTTTCGACCTTGCCTCGGACTTCAGACTTGACTTCTTGTACACATCAAACACTACGTCCACCCTCTCGTACCTGGCACCATAGGATTCCACCTTTGGGATGATGTCTGCTTTAGCATAGTCATCAAATATCTTTGAAGTGCATGGAGGTAGGGCATTGATAAGTGCTGAGCCATCAATGATGATTGCATCTCCCCTTGGTTCTCTGTCTGGGATGTTCACTTGCGCTTCAAGAATTTCAGCAAGCCGTGACTTCAAATCTTTTTGAAGTTTTTTTTTTTTTCAAATTTTTCTAAATTTGGATTTTCAAATGGCCAATCGGGCAGATTTGATCAGAAAGCCCTGCAGAACAGAAATGCCAAATTTGATGCTTGCATCATAATTTGCACGATTTTTCTATTATCTACTACATTACAATGGGAGCAGATAATCTGAATAGGACTGCTC
>NC_140961.1:20892487-20902487 GCF_056783735.1 Eptatretus burgeri | reverse complement strand
GGTTCCACAGGAGGATTCATCCTCTGAAGCATTTGAGTAATGCCAATTTCTCCCAGCCCCCCTCCCTGATCCCGAATCTCCGCCTGTCGGATCGTCACCGATGGCCTCTCGGGCACACGACCCGGCCGACTCCACGAGGCCAGCCTGGCCGCGCACTCGGCCGCTCGGTGCACGGTGGGTAGATCCTGTAGCTCCACTAGCGGTTGGACCTCAGGGTCAGGAAGAGCAGCTAAAAATTTCTCGAGTGCCAGTCTGTCCCACGCCTCCACTGTTAGGTCCCGATACGCGATCCTGACTGATTGGTAAATGTCCTGTGCCAGCTCCTGCACTGTCTCGCCCGACTTTAATCTGCGGTGCTGGAGCTGGGCCCGCACCAGATCACAGTTTGCTGCGAACCCAAACCGACGACTTAACGCCTCGCAAATGTGGGAGCTGGTCAACATCGCCTGCGCGATCATGTTTAACACATCTGCGGCTGGTCCCCGCAACGTTGCCACCAAATTCCCTGTACGTTCCCGCTCATTCCACCCGTTTAGTCAGGAAATACACTCAAATTGCGTCAGAAAAGCTTCAAGGCTCCCTGACCCGTCAAAATTTACCAGGGGGAACACTTTTCCGGTGGCCCGCTTCCCAGTTTCTCCCTTGTCTGAATCCAGCCCAGAGATCAAACACCCTTGTGGCTGTGTATCCAATTTCGGAGCCCACTGTGGCCAAAGATGTTTTGTGGTGAGGGTCTCATGGGTCAATTTTGCCTCCTGTTCCAAACGTTGAATGGACCGATTCACCTCTTCCCGCAGGATCTTCTGGGCCCGCACAACCTCCTCCAAGGCTCCGTCGTGAGTTTGTAGCTGCTCCTCAACCAACCCGGACACTCTACTTACAAAAGACGGCTCTATCAGGCCTTTATCCAAGACTTCATCTTGGCTCATAATTTTATCTTGTTCGTCCAAACGAGCCTCCAATCCTTTTACCTCCTCCACCAAATTCATCCCTTGCTTCCTCAGCTCTCCCCACTCTTCTACTTGCAGCTGCATATGAGCATCCACACAGGCACGATGACGTTCCAGGCTTTCATCCACTTTATCAACCCGAATGTTCGTTGCATCAATTTTATCTACCAATTTTTTACGTATATTTTCCCCCTCCAATGTAATTTCTACCTTTGTTTCCTCCAATCTATCCTCGAATTTACTTTGTACTTCCCCCAATTGAACATCCACACACTCCTGCATCTCAGTTTTCATTTTCTCCATTTTTTCCCCCAATTCATCCCTCATTAAATCAATCCATGCACCCAACTGTTCCCCCATTACCCCCAATTGATCTGTCATTTCTGCCCTCTGTGTCACAAATTGATTTGCTATTTGTGCTCCCTGTGCCGTCATTTCTGCCCTCTGTGTCACGAATTGATTTGCTATTTGTGCTGTCATGTCCCCTATTAAACGTTCCAACATTATCTGGATCGACATCGCGCCGGTTTCCGGCGCTGTCGGTCCCGTTGCGGGCGATGAAGCACGGTCCACGCTCGGAATGGGGGAGATTCCGATCCGACCCCCGTCTCTCCCTTCTTCCCCCGACTCGCTGACAGACACGTGGCCTTCCTCCTCAAACATCTGCACATCCGCCATGGTGCAGAAGTCCCGTTTGCCGCCAATTAAATTTAATTTGAAAAATCCCGCCAAAATTTTCCCACGCTCGCGCGCTTTTCTGAAGTAATTTTATATTCCAATTCGTGGCGAGATTTTAATCTTGGTATATTCTCCCGATACCAAATATAATTTAGAGGGGTTCGAACATCCAACACCCTGACACCAATGTGACGTCCACGGGACTTGAACAGTCCCGCCAATGTAGAATGAGCCGAAACGATGGAGGCGGTTTATTTTTTTATAACCCAAAGATGGCGGTTTTAATCGCTCTACCGCAAGCGGGAAGAGGAAGGTGGCACGAGTCGCTTTTCACTGAGTTAATAATCTTTATTTCTCAAACCAGAAATAATAAGACTCGGCAAGAGGAGGGATCCGGGGCGATTCGACGGGATGGTGGTGTGGGTTCGGGCGTGGGGAAAACACAAACAATTCCAATGGATATACAAATGTCAAACCCTCTAAGGTGCCAGGTGTACACACACACACACACACACACACACACACACACACACACACACACACACACACACACACACACACACACACACACACACACACACACACACACACACACACACACACACACACACACACACACACACACACACACACACACACACACACACACACACAGACACACAGACACAAAACGTAGCTGGTCCTGGTGGTCAGGCTGGCCCGTGGTGTAGACACAACAGTCCCTGGATTGGCGTCGGACGAGCTGGCGTTGCGCTCGTCAGGGGCAGGAGACACCGTGGAGCTGTCGACCTCCTGGTGTCGGCCCAAGTCCGCTCACAGCCGCCAGGGAGCCAATTCTGGCGCCAAGTCGCGAGCAGGAGAGGGAGGCAGGTCCGCCCGCCGTTCGACCCCGTACTCCGAGCCAGCTAAACCCCAGAGCCAACCGAGGTGAGGCACGAGGCACAGCAAGGCCACGAGACACGATGAATTCAGGAACGAACCAGCGCAACAACCAAGCACGCTCCGAGCCCAACAGCCTCCACCAAAACGGTTTTTCTTTATCAATCTTCTTCTTCCACCCCTTTTCCCCGAACAGAACCTTTTTATCCTCGAGTCCTCGTCACTTCCAATCGAGCCGTTTTATTGGCCCTCCGCCATCGCCTTCCGCCAATCGTGATCACGGGGCGGAGCCATCCGCAGCACTGTCCTGTGACGTCACGGCAAGCCTCCAGGGAATACTAAAAGGGTTTACGCAGACACACTTTCCCTAACCCATCTCCCTATCTAATTAAGTGACAATTATCATTTCCCCCTTGAAGAAATGGACATTTACTAGACAACTTATCACCACTGAATTGCTACTTATTACATCGAGATCCTGGTACACTCGAACAGCATGGCATACCTAATTAAACATCCTAATTACCCTTTGAATGCATACCCCCCCTCAGACGTAACAATATATATCATAATACCAAGCTTGCACACTAAAAACTTGGCTCGCCGTCACACGATCCCTATGAAATTGCTGTGGCACTTAGCGGACATGCCGACAACGTTTGGGAAGTCTTGGCGTTCCATAGTACCACTTGCATTCTGCACAATGCGTATTTTTGTCATTCCCCGTGTACGGTCTGTCGTCTGCTACCAGCTATGTTGTACTGCGATCTCGTGCATGTGCACGAGTATCGTGTGTGTGTATGTGTATGTATGTATATGTATATGTATATGTATATATATATATATATATATATATATATATGTATGTATGTATGTATGTATGTATGTATGTATGTATGTATGTATGTATGTATGTATGTATGTATGTATGTATGTATGTATGTATGTATGTATGTATGTATGTATGTATGTATGTATGTATGTATGTATGTATGTATGTATGTATGTATGTATATGTATATATATATATATATATATATATATATATATATATATATATATATATATATATATATATATATATATATATATATATATATATATATATATATATATATATATATAGCCTGGTGTTGGCATAGTGGTTAGGGTAGCGGCTTGGGATCCAGAAGGTCCTGAGTTCAAGCCCCGTTGGCCACTTGAATACACACCAGGAGGTTGACTCAGCCTGTCATCCTTCCGAGGTCGGCGAAGTGAGTACCAGTGTACTGGGCCTGGTGTATGCCCCGGTTAAAATAGGTGTACCATATCCCTGTGTCGTAAGAGGCGACCAGGGTTGCGTCAGGAAGGGCATCCGGCGTAAAACCTGTGCCAAATCATTATGTGGATCATACGGATGATCCGCTGTGGCGACCCCTAACGGGAGCAACCGAAAGAAGAAGATATATATATATATATATATATATATATATATATATATATATATATATATATATATATATATATATATATATATATATATAAATCAGCAGATACATGTACACTGTTGTGGGCCGGGAGTACACACTGTTACATATACATATACACACTGTTCAGAAGACCACCAGGAGGGAAGCTCACTCGGGTTCCCACCAGACTCCCCGGAATTGCAGGCCGTCGCACACGGAAAATTCCATGATGCGGCGGGTCGCTAACCGACCGTGAATGCCAATCACTCAACCACGTGACTTTGGGTTCTCCATCTAATTTATCCGGTTACCAAAAAAATAATCACATAATGAAATTACCATGGGAGATGCCCTCAGTACACCTTGTCCGAACCAGACCACTTTATCGCATTGGCTCTAAACCTGGGGGGGGGGGGGGGCATGAGTAACTTACAGAGGGGGCGCAAGCCTGGAGAGAAAAAGTAGGAATTTCTCTATTTTTGGAATTATCTTAACAAGTGTTTGCATCATATCGTGATGAACATTAAAAAAAACAAGTGTCGCCTTTAATAATTTCCATTTTCTATTCGCTACTCGGCCTTCCATTTTCTGTCTTAAAATTAATTTTAAAATTTAACATTTATTTAAGTTTAATGTTAAAAATTCATATTTAAATTTAATTTTATTAAAAAATATTTTTTCACAGATTTGCAGGACCCATTTCAAACTAAATCATTCGCAATGAGTGCAAAAAAGCAGAACTATCTTGACGAATATATTCAATTTGGATTTGCGTACCTCCAAAAGGGTGACACAGAGGTACCCCAGTGCGTAATATGCAACAAGACTGTGAGCAATGATGGCATGTGGCACACACGCTTGGAACACCACTTGAAGACAATGCATCCTGCTCTAGCTGCCAAACCTAAGGCATTCTTTGAAACAAAATGGCAGTCCTTGAAGCAAGCAAAGATGGACAGCAGTGGAGCATTTCGGCAACAGACTTCAAAGGTTGTTGAGGCTTCCTATGAGATCGCCATGTTGATTTCAAAGACCAAAAAGAGCTAAACCATCGGAGAGATTCTCATAAAACCAAGTGCACTGCATGCAGCAGAGCTTGTTCTGAGGAAGGATAGTGCAAACAACCTTTCCCAAATCTCTCTATCAAACGATACAGTAAAGGGAAGGATCGATGAAATGTCTCAAGACATCAAAGATCAAGTTCTTGACCAAGTAAGAGCTTCTCCTGTATTTGCCATCCAGTTGGACGAAACGACTGATGTTGCTGTGTTCTCAGCTACTGATGTATGCTCGGTTCGTGTCAGGCAATAGTGTTAAAGAGGAAATGCTCTTCTGCCAACCCATGGAAAGTTATACAACAGCAACAGATATTTTTCAAGTGGTATCGAACTTCTTCCAGGAAAATGAACTTTCGTGGGACTCTCTGATAGGGGTGTGTACTGATGGAGCTCCGGCCATGCTTGGCTTGCAATCTGGTTTCATAATAAGAGTGAAAGAAAAAAGTCCATCTGCTATAGGTACGCACTGCATCCTTCATCGTGAAACCTTAGCATCTAGAACTCTATCTGCTGAAATGAGGGATGTCATGAACCTGGCTATCAAGGTAGTCAACTTCTTCAAAGCTGGAGCCTTAAACAGTCGTCTCTTCAAATAGCTGTGTGTGGATATGGATTCTGAACATCAAGCCTTGCTTTTCCACACAAACGTTCGATGGCTTTCGAAGGGAAACATGCTTGGGCGGCTTTATGAACTACAAGAAGTGGCAACATTTCTAGATTCGCAGCAGAAAGCAGATCTCAATGACAAGTTCCAGTCTGAAGGATTTTTGCTATCTCGAGCTTACCTGGTGGACACCTTTGAAGCGCTGAATGCCATCAACCTCAAACTCCAAGGGAAAAACATCAACATAATCATGCACCATGACATCATTGGAGTCTTCATGGCCAAACTCGACCTCTGGAAATGTTGAATTGAGGATGGAAATACAGCCAGTTTTGCTAACTTGGATTCTGCTCTCATTCACAGTTCCCTTGAATCTGAGTTAAAGAAACAAATAATTACTCATCTGACTGAATTGAAAGCAGAATTCATTAGATACTTTCAGGATATAGCTGAGAAGCGCGAAGCCTGGAAATTCATTAGGAACCCATTTCAATGTGAAGTAGCTGATATTTCAGACGAAGTGCAAGAGGAGTTTATTGAGTTAAAGTTCAACTGCTCGGCTGAAGAAGACTTTAAAAAACTGGATCTAGAGATGTTCTGGGTCACATACCTTCCTGTTTACCCTTTGATCTCACATCAAGCTCTTCGGATTCTGACAATATTTGAAATCAACGTATCTTTGTGAAGCTGCATTTCCCACGCTCGTTGCTGTCAAGATCAAGTACAGAAACAAGCTGAACGTTGAAGGGAACTTGCCTTGTGCTCTCTCTGGCATTCAACCATGCATTCAAGATCTGGAAGCTAAGAAGCAATGTCAAGTATCTCATTAAATATGCTGTGTATATGGGTGTTGCTTATACAGAATTATTTGTTCAATAAAAAGACTAATACACATTTTTTTCAGTTTTTCCTTTTAATTCAGGAGGGATTTTTAATCATTTGGTTGAAGTTGTGAGGGGGGAGGGGGGGGGCATGGAGGCAAGGACCAACTACTCGAAGGGGAATGGTGGTAAAAAGGTTAAGAACCACTGCTTTACCAGATCAGATGCAGCAGAGCGAGACTGCCAAGGACGAACGGCTAAAAGGAACAGATCGTTGGGAATAAAGTCCCGGCCGGGTTTGGATACATACCATGCTGGATCAATGAAAGAAAAGACAAAAACGAGCTGGGAACATTTCTACAAATAATTTATTAACAGGCAGGCGAGAGGAAGGGTATGCGACACAATGAAGAGATTTATTGGTGTATGTGAGCAGAGATAGGAAGAAAAGTGTGGTGCGACAATAAACAAGCAACTTACAAAAGCAGACACAAAGCAGAGTTATCCCGATATAATTCTTGTACAATCTTAGTTTAAGCGAGAACAGGTGCCATGACACTGACACAGAGACAGACAGACAGACAGACAGACAGACAGACAGGAGTTAATGAAGAGAAAAGGAGAGGAGATGAGGCTAACGGTCTCTCAATACCTTGCATGATTGCCCAACCGGGCCACCAGTAAGTTTTGGGGGATACTCCGCTGGGCAATACCTCCCTGACAGCTGGCGTGTCGTCTCTTCCTCCGTGAAGCTCGCGTTGGTCCAGAGAATGAGAGGCGACCGTAGGGTGTGAAGGGAGGGGCTTGGGTGGAGTCAGAAGCCAGTGGGTAGAGAAAGGCGGAGGGAGTGGGTGGAGTGGGTGGAGAGTGGGTAAGTGGGTGGAGTAAGCAAGTAAGCTCCACTTCAGTAAGCAAGTGGGTGGAGAGACGACGATGAGGTGGTGAAGAAGATGGAGTCAGCAGGCGAATTGGTAAAGAAGGGTGGAGCCAGCAGGCAAATTGGTAAAGAAGGGTGGAGCCAGCAGGCGAATGGGTAGGTGGTCAATCCCAGGCCAGGATGAGTAGACAGGAATGAGCAGCCAGGAGTGGTGCGCAGGAACACCGACACGAACTGGCACTGTAACTGTAACTGAAATCCACCAGCAGACAGGAAAGCAGTGCAACAAAGACGACCACCAACCCAGGACGAGCAGACAGGAACAATAACAAAGGAGCGGCGAGCAGGAACGACACTAGCAGCTCAGTCACCCGTCCTTTCATAGATCCCGTGTTGTGGGGTGGGGGTGACGACCCGAAACAATGTGTCGTCACCCGAATCAGGCACTCTGATTGGCCCCGGCCACTGCGCGGCCCAGCCGTGATAGCTGGAAGATGGCAATATACTCCACTTCTGGCAAGATAGTTCCAAGCTGCGGAATCTTCTCGCTCCAAACCTTGTGATATGAATCGCCTTGCACCGAACCCCGTGCCGTGCCCCGGTGAGCCACGGTTGGCGCTGGTCAATGTGCCTGCTCCGTGGTGCACTACGTGGCCCGAGCAATCTGGCCACACAGCATGCCTCTGCCTGGTCAAAGCTGCATCGAGGCGGAGGTGCAGAAGGATGTCTGCTGTCCGCGGGATACATTTGTGGCTGTCGTGGTGAGCGATGACCGATGGAAAGACGTAATTGCAACCCCATGCGTCGACCCGACCAAAGATGTGTGTTATTTGTGCCCCGGTCCGTACGATGATAAAGTATCACAGGTTGCGCGCGAGTCCGCCATTGTACACGTGGTCAGCTTACGGGTCCGCCCGCCATCAAGCATGCCCCATACAGTGCGCATGGGTCCACCCGTCATCGAGCATCGTGTTCGCGGTTATCAGAGGCAGTGGGGTGCACAGTGCCAACCCCGATCCGTGCCATGAATTGAAGGAAAGAGGATAGATAAGTGGATTGAAGAAGAACGAGCCATGTGCGAACTACATGTGGTTAGCATTTGGTGTGTTGGTTATGCCTCTGATCGCCTGAACAGTGGGTGGTGAGTCGTCGATGTGGGGCACACGCTCCGTGCAGTGCTGGAGTATATTGTTGGCTTCTACTGCTGTCCTTGGTCTTCTGTAAGGACGCATTCTTATGCGAAGGGTGCGGCTGTGGTTTGTACAGATGGGTGCCTGCGCGTAGTGCCTACTGGCTCATGTGAGGACCCCTTGCTTGGATTTACCTCAGGACTAGAGAAAAAGGCAGAGTAAGAATGAAGGTCAGAGATTTAATCAGACTCAACTATGAGATTTACACAACACACTGTCCGTTCGACCCACAAGACAAGAAGGAAGGGACTATCTGAACGTACATTAATGAAATAACTGACTGGGGAACACTGTATGTTGGCTGCTGTTGGTGTTGGAGGGATGCGGTTTCCAGAATCGCAACAATATATATATATATATATATATATATATATATAAAAAAAAATATATATATATATAAATAAATAAATATATATAAATAAATATATATATATAAATAAATAAATATATATATAAATAAAATATATAAATAAATATATATATATATATATATATATATATATATATATATATATATATATATATATATATATATATATATATATATATATATATATATATCTTCTTCTTTCGGCTGCTCCTGTTCGGGGTCGCCACAGCGGATCAACCGTCTCCATTTCGCTCTATCCTCCACATCTTCCAGTGACACTCCAACCACCCGCATGTCCGCCCTCACCGCATCCATGAACCTCTTCTTTGGCCTTCCTCTTCTCCTCCTGCCTGGCAGCTCCATCTTCAGCATCCTTCTCCCGATATACTCCGCTTTCCTCCTGTGCACATGTCCAAACCATCTCAATCTCGCCTCTCTCACTTTGTCTCCAAACCATCCGACCTGCGCAGTCCCTCTAATATACTCATTCCTTATCCTGTCCATCCTCGTCACTCCCAACGAGAATCGCAGCATCTTTAACTCTGCCACCTCCAGCTCCGCTTCCTGTCTTTTTGTTAGCTCCACCACCTCCAAACCATACAACATAGTTGGTCTCACTACCGTCTTATATACTTTCCCCTTAACTCTTGCAGCTACCCTTCTGTCACAAATCACTCCTGCAACTCTTCTCCCCCCACTCCATCCTGCCTGCACTCTCTTTTTCACTTCTCTCCCACACTCTCCGTTACTCTGGACAGTTGATCCCAAGTATTTAAACCCATCCACCTTCCCCACCTCAACTCCTTGCAACCGCACCATACCACCACCCTCCCTCCCATTTACGCACATGTACTCCGTCTTACTCCAACTGACTATCATTCCCCTTCTCTCCAGTGCGTACCTCCACCTCTCAAGGCTCGCCTCAGCCTGCTCCCTACAGATCATGATGTCATCCACGAACATCATAGTCCATGGAGTCTCCAGTCTGATCTCGTCAGTTAACCTGTCCATCACCATTGCAAACAGGAAAGGGCTCAGAGTCGATCCTTGGTGCAATCCCACTTTTACCTTAAACCGGTCCGTCATTCCTACGGCACACCTCACCGCTGTCACACTGTCCTCATA
>NC_140961.1:20712487-20879987 GCF_056783735.1 Eptatretus burgeri | reverse complement strand
TGGAGTGGGGTGGGAACGGGGCCCCCTTGTTGCACTCTCAGCGCGGTGAAAAGGGGGAATTGTTGATGCCCTGGGGGAGGGAGAATGGCTGGCTGGCTTGGGTCCCGCGACGAGCGATCTCACACCTCGACCTCGTCGCCGACCGCCGTCCTTCTCGCCTCAGACCCGAGCTCCTTTGCTTCTTCCCGCAACTCTCCTCAGCCGACTGCAGAACCCAACTCGATGCCACACCGATGACTTCGCCACCCGACTCCACTCTCTGCCACACACACTGCTACTGCCACACTCTGCCACGATTCGCCTTGCGCTCGCCGTTTTATAGGCCGGGAGGAGAAAACAATATGCAAATATCCGGATCAGGATGACCTCGGGGACGGAGCCACGCTCGCCAATTGGACGGAGGAAAAGTGGGCGTGAACCTCCCCTGGTCCTAGAATTTTTATATATCGATTTAACACAGACGCGCATGGAGGCAGGGCCAATCCGCTCCGCGCTTGCTAATTGGACGGATCAGAAGTGGGCGTGTAGCGTTCCTGATCCGAATTCTCCCTCGGAAAGGCCGCTATTTGCACTCGCGGCTCGGTGCGTATCGCTGAACGAGCCCAAAACAGCCCGACGCTCAGTGTTCATAGGTGGTGCGGGAATGGCTGTAGAAGGAGAGAGGTGAGGGTGGTGGAGGGTTTATCGGTGGTGGTTTGATGGTTATGGTGCCGTTTGGGAATGACGGTGATGCGATGTTTGCGGGATTGAGTTGTGAAGGTAAAGGTCGTGGCTGTTGGCGTTGTTGTTGTTGTCTGAGGGTTGGAGCGTGGTTGCAGTTGGTGACGATGGCTGGCGTGGTGATTAAGGTGGTTGTTGTGTGATGGCGGTTGAGACGTGGTTGGTTCAAAATAAAGATAGAACAGAAAAACGGCTATCTAAAAGCGTCGCAGCCCGAATGAATCGCGTAAATTCCCTCGAGACAACGGATTTGGGGCCAACTACACATGTACTTCGAGATATCTCACCTACGGGCCCTTCATGGTGTAATGCGAATTTCCACAGCCGTAACACTATATACAGACACGTATATATCGCAGACCCGGGGTATGGGCAAGAAGACCACGAGTGGGCAAGCTACCTTGGGTTCCCACCAGAATCTCCGGAATCGCAGGCCGTCGCACACAAATAACTTCATGACGAGGCGGGTCGCTAATCGACCATGAATGCCAATAACTCAACTACATGACTTAGGGTCCTCCGCCTAATGAATACCGTTTACCTAATTGTCGCATGATCCAATTACGGGGGGGCGGGGGGGGGGACACACTCTCGGTACGCCTTTTTCAAACCAGATCACCTTACCAGATCAGATGCAGCTGAGCGTAAGTGCCCAAAGACGTACTGGCTAGCAAACAGATCACTGACTTAACGTCCCGGCGAGGCTACGATATGAACCATGCAGGACCAATGAAGGAAAAGACGAAAACAAACTAGGAACATTTCAAAACAAGCATTTATTTACCATCAAGCGAGGAAAGGTATGTGGCACAGTAAATTCGGTTTATTCGTATGCACAGCAGAGGATAAGAAGGAATTTGTGGGGTGTGACAAAAGGCAAGCAATTTACAAAAGCAGTCACAGAGCAGACTTATCCCATTATCACTTCTACAATCTTAACTTAAGCTACAACAGGCTCCATCACATACGCACACGCACACGAGGAAGATTACATAGCTGGAAAGAAAGAGCAGATGAGGACAAACGGCCTCGCAATACCTGGCACGGTCGGCCGACCGATGCAACACAGTAAGCTTAGGGAGAGGTAGGAGGGAGAAATACTGTTGGATAAGGTGTGGGAGTGGGAGGTGTGATGTAGTGCAATATGGGGGGGGTGGGGGTGCGGTGTCATGACAGAGGAAAATGGGATTGCGAGTCAGTAAGGATGCTCTTTTGTGCGTCGAAAGGGGACGAGATAGAGGGGTGGAAAGAGAGAGAGGAAAGAAGATGTGTTAGGCAAAAGATCCCTAACCTAGTCTTGCATCGGTCTGCGAGTGTAGCGTCTACCTCTGTGGGATGCTCCGCTTGAGCGTTCCCACCTTGAGAGTTGGCATGTTATCTCCGGCTTCGTCACTTTGCCGGGGCTCGTGGCAACGTGCGCTCCGCACTGGTCCTCTGGAATAAGCATGTCTCAGTTGCACACCAACAAACGACTACTGGTAGTAGTAGTAGTAGTAGTAGTAGTAGTAGTAGTAGTAGTAGTAGTAGGTGAGCGTGTCAGTGAAGAGACAGCGAAGGGTAGAGGCAATGGGGAGCAGCCAACGCAGAGCCAAAAGAGCAGAGAAGAAGGTGGGGAAGAAGAGGGCAAGCGGCTCTGCGTTCCTTTTATAAACCCTGGGCGAAGGGTGGGGTGACAACCCAAAGGTGACACTGTGACCCAAATCTCACTTCTCTATTGGGCCACCATGACCCTAGCAACACCCTACCAGGCTCTGTCTCATTCACACATCCGGCACGACACGGCTCGGAGCTTCTGACTCAACATAGTGTGTAAGCCGGAAACGTAGCCCCGAACATGCACAAAGTGCAGCCTGAATGCCAAATAGCAATGCACACCCGCCATCCACAGCCCCCCCTCTCACTAGCTAAAATGCACACCAGGGCCCCATACCAAACTCCAGGATCGCCCTTCCCGCGACCCCTCCTCGCCACTCGTCTTGCCGTGTTCTGGCGACTGGACGAGGGTCGTATCAATCCCGCGTGCCCACCCGGGACATTCCCGGCAAGATGCGGTTGGTGCTATTAACGTCCGTTGCTCGTCCCCGCATCATGCGGTCCGAGTACAGCCTGAGTGGTGCAGCACACCTCTGTTTAGTGGTGAATTGTAGTGATGCAGAGGTACGAAGAGGTGCGGCAATATTTTTCCCGTGTGCAGGAGGTGTTGGTGGTCGAAGTGTTGAAGTTTGGTGAGCGAGGGGTGAAGCAAGGTGAGATGCCGTTGGAAATTGGCACGCAGATTTGAATGAAATAATGGTGCGCCATGCGTGTGCGGCACAGTGTGTAATGTGTGCTTCGTTGGTTCTAAAGGCGGTCACACCATGATGTTTTAGCCAGTAATGGCAACGTATAAAAATGTAAGTAAAACGTTGGCGTACGCTGAAGTTTTGAGTTTTTTTTAAAGTTTTGGTCGTATTCATAACGTGTTGGTCGTATGCATAACATATTAGTAATGGGCACAGAACGTTTCGTTGTGTTATAGATAACTTATACCATCGAATGCTTAGCCTGTTGTCGGCATTCACAACCTATGCCCAACTATAGTTTAACTTAGGCATAGCGTGCTGCACGTATCGCCGACGAACTTGTGGCGTAGCCTGTTAAAAGGCTGCCACACGCCGATTTAAATCATAACCGCCTGAAAATTGGAAGTGTCAACATCGCAGTCACACCTTGACGATTTAGCCAGCATATGCCGACCTATGAAAAATGTGTGTAAAACGATGGCACACGTCGAATACGGTATGGGTAAGTTGTGTATACGTTAGGGGCACGCTGAAAAACAAGGAAGTACGCCGTCATATTCCGTGGTACGTCTAGTAAGTCGTGAAATTTCAAGCATGCTGAAAATTTTACGACGTACTCGACATAAGGCTCACAAGTTCCGCATACGCTGGCATAAATTCTCTGCACGCTCCGCGATCGTTGACACATTACTTGTAAGTTACTCATAAGTCGAAACACATCGAGGTAATGTTTAGCATACCCGAAACTTAATTTTTAACCTACGAGTAACGTGCTTTGAACCTATGAGTAGCATGCTTTGAACCTATGTGTAACGTATCTCAAAAACGCACATCGTCGTATGTAGACGAATTTGATTGACGTCTTCCGGATGACCACAGAACTTACTGAACATGTTTCTAACTTACATCTACCGTATAATGGCGTATTGGCGGCGTTTAGGGGAATTGGTATATACAAATGGGCTTCACAAGAGGAACCAGTCAGTGTTCCAGACTCCATGTTGAGTAGTTGTCAATGTCAGTAGTATCAGTAGTAGTAGTAGTAGTAGTGGTAGTAGGTGAGCGTGTCAGTAGTAGTAGTAGTGGTATTGGTAGTAGTAGTGGGTCCATGTCAGTAGTAGTAGGTGAGCGTGATGGGGAGGGTGTGGGTGATGATGGATCCACGTTGCGTCCACGAATAGGAGACTACTTTGCACCATTGTTCGATGTTCTTTTCGGCTAATTTTCTTTTTCTCATTCCCACGATGAACTATTTTTTTGTTTCAATTTTAAAAGTATTCAAAACGACTTGGACAAATGCATAATGTACTAGTAATGAACACAGAACGCTTCGATAACTTATACCAACGATTGATTAGCGTGTTTTAGGCGTCCACAACCTATGCCCAACGATAGTCTAACGTATGCATAGCGTGGCAGCTATCGTCGACGATTACGTGAAGTTTTCTATTCATAGGCTGCAACTTCACTTTTAATAAATGCCTGTCACTCGCCTATTGTTTTTGGACGCTGGTGCTTGGCAATTGAAATTGTTTCCATTGAACGAGTTAAATCGCTTCCACTGGACTATTGAAATGATTTAATAATAATGCTTGGTTATCCTTGGACCCACTCTGGCTAGCAGCTCGTCGAACATCGCTGGGGGCATTCGCAGGAAGTTGATGAAGGATGCCTAGTCCTCGTTCCGGAGTTCCACCATGAGCTGTTCATATATGCCGTAATGGCGTTGCCTCCCGATCCATGGTCTCACCTAGTTCCTTCTCCTCCGTTCACGTCTTCTTCTCCCCGCTCTATTGGCACGCAACTGGTGCAGTGTCAACTCGATGAGATCACGTTGATGTTCTTGGACAGGTAGGTATTGTCGTCTCAGCCTTTCGACCATGTGGAGGTACTCGCTATTACCTTCAGAAAATGATTTTCGTTGTGCAGATCACCAATCTGAATGAGATTTGGCATACTTAAAGAATTTTAGACGCTGAGTCCAAATCTATTTGTTTCCACGTCGATGATGTGACACAATTGGTCATTTTTGACAATTAAAGACACACTGAACATTAAAAGAACATTAAAGCACGATTTTGACACAGAAATGAAGAATCAAGGTTAGACTGATATGTATGTCAAAGAAAACTCTTGTGAGGTCTTAAAATGATACAATATGTTTATACAGAGTTATATATTATCAAAGAAAACCCTATTCACTGTTATCAAAGATGTTTATAATTAAAGGTCGTAAACCGAAGCAGTTACGTATTTTTACCGGCCGAAAACGTCTGGACTGACCAGACAGGCCGTCGAGTTGACAAAGGCAACTTTTTGCTTAAAAGGCAGCCACACTGGCTATTAAAGGTAGTTGCATTGACTATTAAAGGCAGTTACAGCACCTATTAAAGACAGTTACATTGGCTATTACAGATTAAATCAAAGACAAAGACTGCGCGACTCAGCCTGATGAAAAGTAGAACTGCCACAAGAAGATTACTGTCTTAGAACTCCAGTATTTCTTGCTCTGAAGCGGTTGCTGAACTAGGCTCTTGACTGCTGTTATTACAAAACTCAAGTTCACTATTACATGCAAACCAACCTGAATACTACTGTGTAGTAGATCACCACAGCAAAAGCAGTGTGACACCTGCATTCACAGTTCGTCGTCGGAATCATCGTCAGTACCGCTTTCATCATCCATAAGTTCCATTTCTGCACGGGTCTGTTCATCGTTGGCGCAGTTTCTGCATCGAGTCTGTTCATCGTTGGCGCAGTTTTGACACCCACAGCACTCTGTTACGGACAGTCCTTTTGACTGGCAAGAACACTGGTTGGTCTCGCATTTCATCTTCTTGCAATTACATTTCGTCGTCTCGAACAGTTCCTTCGGCGCTGGTGGTTTGCACAGCCAGTGAACAGTCAGTGCTCCGTTGCGTTCCACCCATCCGTGAAATGTAGGAGAAGGGGCTTCTATAAACCTCTCAGTCGCGCGGTGGTGGATCGCAGACTGGGAGTTCACTCTTTTGCAATGCAGCATCAGAGCGTTGCTTGAAGGCGGCAACTTCTGTTCTCCCAGCGACTGGCTGCAGAATAGCTTGTAACGAGCCTCATCCACACTCTTCATGGTCGGCTGATTGTACATGGCGCAGACGAATTGTTCCAGGTGGTGAATGATATTCTGATCTAGCGTGAATTCTCGACCAATGCTCCCGAAACAGGTGATGAGATGGGGACTCTTCATCATCAAGTCAAATGGCCTTGTTTTGCCCTTACCGTGGAATGCACTGGTGGTATCACTTCCCGTGAAATTGTGCAAACCTATCAACGCATCGCAGACAGAACTTTCCAAGGCATTACTCAGCTTCCTAATGTCAACGATGATAATGTCCTTGGGACTTCCTGTGACCAGATGGAAATTTCGTGCTCGAATCGACTTTGAGTGAGCCAACGCCAACACAAACACATCGGTGTCGAAACTCTCTATGCGCACCGACTCTTCATTGTCCCGCGTGAGCGGCATGTAGGAGGAGCTTCGTGTCAGCTTCCTCATGGTCACATTCAAGTTCAGGTACTGACGACACGACACAGTCATGACACCATTCGACGCCTAGATTTTCTCACATTTGCCGGCATGACTGACGTGCAACAGCATGTCGCCCAGTTTTTATGGAGAGATGTTTCTCGTCCACGATTTGACGATGAACTCTATCAACCTCTCCTTGTTGGCTCCGCTCAGGAGATAATTGGCCCACTGTTTTGGAAGGGCTTGATCGCGTCCGTAGATGGTTCGTACCTGAAGATCGCCCGCCCTGCCCGCTCGTCTGGCGTGCTCCAGGCACTTGATGCTGATACTTGGGTAAGTATCAAACACCACGTCCAGTCTCGAAGATTGGTTATGTCGTGCTTTGGCCACTATGATGTTCAGCACCATCTCTTCCAGTTTGCCGAAAGTGTTAGGCAGTGAACCAGCCTTTATCGCCTGAATAACGGCCATTCCATCCACAATTGTTGCACCTTGGATAGGCCGAGTGTCCACACGGCAATTGGGCCACAGTTTCAGTATATGGTTGCGGAGTTTGGCTTTGTCCGTCTTCGCAATCGAACCATCACCGGATGCCAGCGGGAAAGATATGTTCGCCAGTGGGTACGCGAGCAGATCGTGGAGTGTTACATTGCTTTTCTCACCAATCAACAGCAGTCGTGTGAAAAGACGACGTTCATTCGCAATTTCAACCTTCGGCGTCTGCTGGTGGGGAGTCGCCGACTTGCCTCGCGCCTTCGAGAAAGCTGCCAATTTGGCCTTCGGAATCGGACTGCAGAATGAGACCTCACCCGAGAGAAGCCGATCACGCAAGAATTGCACGACAGCATTCTCTCCCTTGACATACGCGTTCATCAAGTCCGCGGAAGTGGCTGACGGTGCGATGACACCTGAACTAATATTGACGAGGTCAAGGTGAGCGCCGGAGAAAGGGTTAATCATTTGAAGTACTGTGTCCATCACTTGTACCACCACTGCTTCGTTCTTCTTCGAGCTCGACACATCGAAATCCTTTCTCGTCCGGGGCTAGTCGTGGATACCCGCCATGGACTCACATTTCCTTGCGATTTCCGCACGTGCTGGTTGGGACAGGATCCACTTCTTCACAGCTGTGCTTTTCTGAGTGTAACCAATGATGCCTCCACTGGTCTTGCTGTCCCTATTTAAAGTCTGCTCTATGATCTAATCACACGCAACACTACTAAATCCATAACGAGTATGCCGTTGCGCAGTCCATTTGCCGTCCATGAACGCTTGATAGGTGGCTGGGTGGGACTGCTCCAGCCCGGCCATTTCCAGCCAGTAAACGGGTAAGTACCTTGCATAGTTTAGGTGATCGTATGCAAAGTACCAGGGCATTGACGCTCTCGTGATCGCAAGGTGTTTCGGCCAGTTCGAACTCCGAGTTGCCCGTATAAGCTCTCGTGCTCGCTCCACCATTTCCAAGTAGGGCATTGTAATGTCCACACTTTGGTGTTTGTTCAGGTCATCCCTCACCATGAGTGCTCCCGAGTATAGAAGATGTAAATTGAGGCCCGAGTCACCCTGCTGTGGACCCTGGCTGGCTTCATCCTCTGTAGTTGACTGTTTCTGTTGTAGAGCTACTGTCTAGAACAGCAGCCTGAGCAATGGAACCAATATCAATGTCTGTCATGTACACCACTTCGCTCTCAGACATTTTTGGTGGACGATAGAATATCATGTCTGGGTACCTACCGTTCCTGCAGTCTTTTCTTCAGTCTTGTTGCCTGGTAGTTGGCCTTATCCTGACCTTCGCATACTCTGAGTAGGTCATTGAACATCTCACACAACTTCTTCATATGTATAGATTGCTTTCCATCAATGAGTCTTACTTTATCACAGAAAATGTCAAATGTTGAGTCATAGTTCACTTTCTGAGTTTGGAGTTTACTTTGACTCTGTCTGTGGTATGTGTCATTCACATACTCGTAATAACATTTACGGTGATAACAAACTTCCAGCGCCACACAGTCTTTATCCTTTATAGTTGTCATTATTCTCACATCACGTTCATCTCTCCTCTGCTCAGCAGTTTCCCTCAGCTTTCCTCCATCCTGTGTTTCTGCCAGGGACAACTGATCACATTGAGATTTTCCTTTGACACGGATGAATTTGTCTTTTTTTCTGGCATATGATACAAATTTTTGGCAGTACACCAGCTGATTTGCCAGCCACCCTTTCTACAGAGGTTCTGGGGGATTTTCTACGTATTTTGTGGTATGAGTGCCCCTCTTCTTCTTGTCTGCCCACCACCTCACTGGCTCTAGCAGAAACTGCAGTAGTGCTGGCTTCTGATTTCCTTTTCCTGGCTTCAGCACGTTTTATATGATCCTTGTTACAAAACGACGCATAGCAGAACCGGTGACAGCCGGCATCCGCAGGAGGATCAGTCATTGGCAGCAGTTTCATAATTTGATCAGCCAGCAAACGGCATTTGTTGATAGTTTCACTATCTGTAGCGTCGCACCAAGCCTTCGCACTCTCATACCTTACGCCAGCTCTTATCTGTGAATTGCGTCACTTTCTCATCATCCTCCGTGCCTAAGTGTATGAAACAACGCATATTTGGTTGTTGAAAGACCAAAAATCACTCGAAATCACACGACAACCATGGGCGCCGCCATCTTGATTTGTTCTTTCCTGGTCGTTTCCTCCATGATAAGAAGCACGCCACGCCCACTTCACGGCGGTAATTTCAAATGGTAATAACTGTCGGTGTGTCAACTTGTGCATATGGAAACAAGTAGAAATTTCAATGGTGTGTTCTCATGAATGTACAGGGTGAATTTCGTTTAGATTGGTGATCTGCACAACAAAACTCAACGAACCTCCACATGACCTACTTGCCGTATCCTCCATCTCTCGGAATGACATGGACATGTACTCACCACGAAGTCTAAAAAATAAGACGGGTTCCTCCTGCGAAGCCCCTTTTTATATACCAATTCCCCTAATCGCTGCCAATATGCCATTATACGGTATCTGTAAGTTAGAAACGCGTTCATTAAGTTCTGTTGTCATCCTGAAGACGTCAAATATGTCTACGTCTTTTTCAAGTAACGTGCTGCGAAGTGTGAACAACGTTCATGTAGCGTGCTTACAAAACGTTACTCATAGGTTAGAAATAAGTTTCGGGTACGCTAAACATTACCTCGACGTGTTTCGACTTATGAGTAACTTGCAAGTAACGCCTGTCGACGTGTGTCAACGATCGCATAACGTGCCTACAACGTATGGCCAGCGCAGCGGAACGTGCGAGTCATACGCCGACATACGTCGTAAAATTTCAAGCATGCAAAAATTTGAGGTCAACCCAAAAGTACAACGTTTAAAGCCAGCGTACTACGACTTATGACAGCGTTTTTCAGCGTGCTCTTAACGTATACAAAACGTACCCATAACGTATTCAACGCGTGACAGCGTTTTAGACAAATTTTTCATAAATCGGCATACGCTGGCTAAATTGTCAAGGTGTGACAGCGGCTTTAGTCACGGAAGACATCGTGGTGTGGTTATTACTCATCTCATTTTGCATGGTGTGTATGCGCTTGCTTGCTTGACATGCACCATGGCTAAAAGGAAAGGGTTGGAATAGAAATCAGAATAGAAGATCGAGATATAGTTAATAGACCGAGCCATAAGACCCAAGCAATGCACTTCGTGCATTAGCTATAAGACCCGCCCCACCCTTGACACACGTACACACACACGTTGTCATGTCCAGGTCAAATAACACCGAAGCAGGATGGCCAGATGGACCGATTTGGCTTTAACTCCCTCTGACTGTTTGATTAATGGAGGGTTTGCGCCCGTGAGAACCGAGGAGACACACAAGAACCTTAGTTCTTGTAAAACCAACGGGTTTATTACCCAAACTAAATAATAAAATAACCAGGGGATGGTGATCACAACAGCTTTGACAACAGTGGGTGAAGTGGAACACGGAATCAATATTAAATAATTATATAGAATGAGAAATAAAAAGTAAGGTGCCACGTACCATATTTATTCACAGACGGGGATGGGGAATGAAAACCGAATGAGGCCTCAGCTCTGGTGGATGAGGAGGCAAAGGCAAACAGGCAGGTCGGCGAATGGGGCAAGGCAGGAATGACGAAGCAGGAACATGGCAAGAGCAGGAACAGGAGAAAGTTGGCAGGCAGGCAGGAAGTCACCGACAGAGCAACAGTTTCTCCTCAGTGCTTCTGTCTCACTTCATGCACAATCCTCCTCCACTCTCTTCAGCCACAAATCCCACTCTCAGCTCTCGCGAGAGGTCCCTCAATAACTCCGCCCTCCCGGGGCAACGAAAACTCCACCCCTCCAGAGGCGCTCATAACTCTGCCCTTCAGGAGGCGACGAAAAGCTCCTCCTCTCGCTCTCTGGACAGCGCAGCCACTCGAAGCAGATCTGTCACCCTTCTCGACCTCATCCGGTGGAACATTATACATACACTTTCCTCAACCTTAAATCCCTAATTAATTATCACCATGCACGATCCCCTGCATGGTGCACATTCAAACAAGTCCATTCTTAAGCTACTTTTCCCTATTTAATTACAGCGAGATTGGCTAACTACTCATGCACGGACCACATTGCACTACTCCATACATTTCAATCTGCTCGAAGGTAATATCTACCCCCCCCACCCCGCCCTTGACAAACGCAACACAGTCTCACCTCCCCCTCCACCACCCCCCCCCCCAGAAGCAAAGTTCCTGCAAGGTTCACTGCAGGGGCAACAGCTCAAGCCTTAACACTTACAGACTCACACCCAACCAAGCTCATAAGATAAATCAGGAGGGACTGTGGGAAGCGAGCCGCAGCTTATCTACCTCACCTCCTTATCATACTACCCACCCCTTAGTTATAAACGATTCAAAAATGTACAATTTTATGTACAGTGGATTCTTCCCTCTTGTCTCCTTGCTACAACATCCTGGGTTAGGGATAGTATGGCTTCCAAAAAACAATAACCGGCCTAACTTAACGACACTTTAACTTATCCAATAACCCCACTACTTGACCACGTCCCCCAGTCGATGTCACTTGCTCCAGCTGTCGGCTTAGCCCAAATACACAATTTCCAAACTACCTATCCAATTTCATGGGCTACCTGCCCTCCATAGCACATCGAGTCACACGGGACCGAGTGGAACATTCCTACATTCGTACACAACAACCATCACATTCCCTGCAAGGCCATGGCTTCATCTTTTAGCAGGACAGGGTGTGGCTCTCAACTCGGCAGTGGGGAGGTTCTGTACAAGCAAAATGGTGGGGGCGCTTCATGCTGTGGTGCCTGCAGTCCAAAACGCAGTCGCTGACCTCACGACTTCTTTGCCCCCCACCCCCTTCAACTTCGAGCCCCTCCCCCAGCAGCCAAACAGCTCCTCGGCTGTACGTTCCACATGGAAGGGTCTCCACACACACAGGCTCTCTTGGCCTCTCCCCAGGTCCTCGACATTTTTCGCAATTTTCTCGTAACCGCTGGAGATTTCGAATTCTCCTCTCATAACTTTTTTGTCTCCAAGATCTTGCACACATTTTGATAGCACATCTGTCCAAGTCGGACTTACCTTTCAGGTGTCACATGACAATCAGTAGGCACATGTTCGGGGAAAAAAAAAAAACTGCAATTTTTGCACATGTTTATGTACAACAAACATGTTATTAAGGGTTACATGCATTAGGACACTGATGGTGTAAATGAATTCTCCTGAATTATTTGTCGTACTGTTTGTTGACGATTCATTGATGCATGGTATCGGATCCACTTCCGAATCCTGCTTGTTTGTTTAGCTGGATAAAGTCGTGTTCCTTCGCACCTGTTCGTACTTTGGTAAATACTTTGTAGTTTACTGGCAGCAAGCTCATTTCTATGCAGTTTCTGAAGTCTTCTTTATCTCCTTTCTTGTGAAAAATTATTGTCAGAAAATGACTGGAGTTAATATAATTCATCGGTTATCTCTTAATGAATGGTAGCAAAAGTGTTTGTAATCCCAATTAGCAATGACCAGAATCGGATGTCTCTGCTGCACCTCTATATCTTAAGCACTCATGTCTGTCTCTTCTCCCTCTGTGTTAACTCTCAAATTACCCCAGTTGTCCTTTCATACCGTACAACTGCAGTTCAACATAGTGCGCCCATGTGTGATAGCTGTGAACCCCTGCACACACTGGTGAAATGGCATATCCACATGTGATACTTCAGCACTGTGGCAGCGCATGCTCCACACTCATGGCACGGGTGGAGAGATCACTCTGCAGGTGTTCGGAGGGCCTGGCTACAAAAGGCAGTGATGTTCAAATGCAAGAGACACACAAGGAGACCAAGGGTGATGGCAGGCATGCCAGAGGAGATGTGAGAGAGGAGACTCACCAAACCAGTGGAGAGAACTCAGTCTGCAAATGAAAAGGGTCTGAAGGGCGAGCCTGCTGCAAAGTGTCATTGGCATCTCCAGCACCTATAAAAACCAGCCTGAATTGTACCTCCTGATGCCTCATAACAGGGAGGACCACACACACCTTTACCACACAGTTCTGTCAACTCTTCTGTTCGTCCTGCGTCCCTGCCAGCATAAAACTAGACCATGAACAGCAGTTGGACTAATTACCATCTAAAGTTAAGTGAGCGACTGGGTTTCTCCATCATTTTTATTCACGTTCTCCTTCCTGTGCCCCATCTCCATTATTTATTAAACATGTTGCTTTTAAAGCGAGTCGCTGTGCATTTTGAGCCGTGGGATCGTCCTCCAGCATTATCAAATTCGCCTCAGAAATGTGCATGCGTCCTGAAGATGTCGAGTGGTTAAATTAATTAATCCCTCCCACACCACACCAAAAAATCAGTTGTGTGTGTGGAATGCCTCTGCTCGGTGTCTTGGCAGTTCATCTCCGATGGTCTCGCCTTGCCCTTTCGGGAGACCAAGTCCGTTATTGTATTATCACGGCATTGTTCCAATCTTTCAGTTCAGTAAAGCCTGGTTTTATGCAGATTTGGTTCACGTGGTTTCAATTTTACACAAACAAGTTTCTGTATACCGATCTCTTTTAACGTGGATTAGGTCTTTCTTACACGGTATTTTCCCCTTGGTGCCTGTCGGTATTCTTCTTCCTCTGCAGTGGTGTCGTGTAACACTCACAAGAATGAACAATAACAAGTCTGGAGACGGAGATGGTTCACGTGCAATGTACACGGTTCGCCTTTTTTATTTTTTGACCTTCGAGGGGCCGCCACGGGCAAACTGGCGGGAATCGGGAAAAATGTAAATGATGAAAGTTGCAGTACTCGAAGAGCACGACTTGCATACCAACTTTCATTCGAAACAGTTGAAAACCCTAGGAGCTCGATGCCCAATTTATTGATTTTTTCTGACATTTTCTAAGTTCGTGACCTTGACCTTGGGACAAAAATGAAAAATTGAGCTCCGTGGGGCTATGCAGGTGCCATTGGGCTAACCAAATACCGAAACCCTGCCAGATTTGACAAACCCCCAGAGAAAATGTAACTTGAAACAGGCTGCCCCCTAAAAACACGTTTTTTGGGCGTGGCTCTGCCCATAATGGGCGCAGCACGCCGATTCTCCGGAAAACACAACGAGATCATGATACAAACCTCACACCCTAATTTTATCAAGATCGGATCAAAACCCACGGAGCTATGCTCGGGACAGACAGACAGACAAACAGACAGACACACACCCATAACAAATATAGTGGTCACTCGCTCGTGAACCAAAAAGTCTTCTGTTCATTCTCATGACTGTTAAATAACTTTCCTGCTGCAGGGAAAAAAAAATACCAGAATGCGATGCACAGGGATACCATCTACAGTCGGAGCACAAACACAGTCAATCACAGCTGCTTCAGACGAGTGTCACTGTGAATCGAGATGTTGATCTGCCACTAAATACCAAATAAAATTCTCTCACAATCCCCGGAGAGCCCGATCAAAGTGAAATTCCATTCGAACATCACTCCACTTTGTTGAAATATTCCCTGAAAAATACTATTGTCGGCGGGGAATTATTGCCGGATTACAAAAACAAATCGTCGGACATCACATGCACATGTGGGGAACTTTGGAGAAACTATTTTTTCTATATCGGTGAAAAATTGTCAAAATGCAGACAAGTGCCAAAAATAACTCGATATCAGGGATAACAAAGCAATCACCAATGGTAAGCCTCACCCGGCATGCACAATCCAATGATGGACATATTGGAAAAATCAGAGGAAAATTATTCAAGTTATGATGAAATATGTTGGTTTGTTAATTAGGTTAGGTCACAATTCAAAAAAACTAGGTCAAGGACACGAATAAAATACCAGGTGCACAACTTCAGTGCAGTTACCCTAACTGCTAGGATGCAAGAACATCTTGGAAGGCCCAGCGGTCTTTGAGATTCCGTAGTGGTAAAATTTGATGCTAAAAAAATTAAAAAAAAAAAATTCTTTTCAGACCAGTATTTGACCTTGACCATTGAGAGACCTGGAGAGGTATGATGCAGCTTAAGTGTAGATGCAGCTTTCTCCAAGGTCTAGGCTATCTAGTGAGAGCAATTTTGTTCTGATCGGACAAACTTCAGTTGGATTATGGTAAATAATGTTAAAATGTTCATAATTGGATCATGACCTTAAAATTTGGTCAAGGTGTTAACCTTAAGATTAGGTCAAGGTGTAACTTTTTATTTATATTCCCATTCGTGATACAGAATTTCATTCCAAAAGTCCCAACCGGATCCCAGATACAGCTCGGACATTGGCAGGAAAAAGAAAAATTTATTTAAAAATAAATCAATAAAAATAAAAATAAATAATATAATAATAATTTTAAAACCTTAATGGTGGTTTCGTACTCTGAGGGGTCTAAGAAACTGAGATATCATAATTTTCGAAACAAACCCAACAACAGGTATAAGCCCCCCTGTCCTATTGGGAGAGGTTTAATGATGAAATATATTTAAAAAAAAAAAAAAACTCTTCCCACTGTGGTAGAAATTCCATTTAAATTACTGAGTCAATGAAAATAATTCAACCAATCATAAGAGAACATCGTGAAACGTGTGTGGGAAGAAATGGAGCCCCAACCCCCCCTCCCCCCCGCCCTTTGTTGATGAGCATACATGGATATCGTAATCAAGATCAATTTGCATACCACATCCCACTTGCCGTTTATAATTATATATATATTTATCTTGCCAAAACGAAGTTTTTGCAAGATATGTTAGTCAGCTTGTATGTTTTTATTTATTTGTTTGTTTGTTTGTTTGTAATCACGTATAAAAATTCTGCAGAGCACAGTTATCATGGGAAATTTTTGTAACTTCGCATATCAGAGGCCTATAGAGGTCCCTTTCAGCGCACAAAATTTTGAAGGTCAAGGTCAAAGGTCAAGGTCACTTTGTCGCAAATCAGGGGAGTCGACGAAACCCTTATTTTTTTGAGTAATTTTGATCGGATCGTCTCCAAACTTTATGGGAATGTAGTATATGGTCTGGCGCTCAGCTGATTAGTTTTTGGTGGCGATTGGCCTTGACCTTCATGGTTAGCGCCTGAGGTCAAACATATTTGACCCCAAGGTCAAATTTTCAAGTTTTAGGAACCATATCGTGTAGTACCTCAAATTGAACACCTCGATGAGTGCTTTCTAGATATGTCAAGCTTGAGACATCATGATGTCATTTGGTGACGTTATGAGGCAAACACATATTTTTCATGGTTACTCTGTAGAACGATTCTCATCGGAATCTCTCGTTGGCAGATATTCCTCAAGGAGTCGCTCCTGGTGGATAGCAGCTCTGTTCACCTCAGTGTGACCTTAAAGAAGTCACACGTGGTCACCTTTTGGCAAGATACGGGTCACCCTGCGGGTGACATCGGTTTTTATTTTTATTATTACTTCTGCCACAGAAGGTGGACAGAGATTATGTTTCACCCATCAGTCTCTGTCTGAGCGAGCAGGATATCTCAAAGTTACAGACGGATTCGGACGAAACTTGGTGGACAGGCTGGGTGTGTGACAAGGATAATTCGGTTCGATTTTGATGAAGATCAGACATTATAATTATTTAAGTGATTCGCCACCATTGAGAGATGGTGCCAAAAAACGAAACGTGGCGTGATGTCTCAAAAAAGTTGTGGACGAGTTATGAAAAAACTAGGTGGACAAGTTGGTTCGGTGACAAGAACAAGTGGATTCGATTTTGGTCCGGGTATGGATGCAGATCCAGCCCGTCAGTGGGACACAAAACGTAAACTGTTCAGCCTGGCGGAGGTACGTGCTCCACCGAGTACCGTTCCTCGTGTTTCTGCATCACCCTCATGGCAAAAAAAAAAAAAAAATAATAATAATAATAATAATAATAATAATAATAATAATAATAATAATAATTTTAAAAAGCAGAGGATTTGAGGAAAATTGAAATTATTTTTCAATGTGAATGCACAAATTAATGGGTGTTTTGGGGGTTTTTTTTTCCTATTAATACAAAACTGAATTTCTCAGAAACTGAAAAAGCACTTTTTTGAAAGAGAAAAACCACTGGCTCTCTCTAACTGTGCCGAAGGCCTTGGAGACAAAGCTCCGAAGAGTGCATTTTTTTTTTTTTACAGTGAGATCCGAGTTTTATATGAGGCACAAAATGAAGGTCATGACAATCTAACCAGAGTTGCTCACATGAATAGTACCCAGGCATGAAACTACCTGACACCATTATAAAAACCACAAAGGTTCTGTGTAAGGAACAAGTCGCCTTCACGTATTAACTTTAAACATAAAAACTCGCAAAATGACACGTAAAATCAAATGAAATTCCCATCATATTTAAAATAAAGAAACAACTCCTCGAACGGAGACAACACGCTTCACAACGAAAGTTCACACTCACTGCACTTTGTCCATTGGATTTGCCTTCCGCCGCCCACTCTGCACCTGTGCTGGATCGAGCAGGGAATGTTCCCAGATAGAATTAGCACCGTTGCTCACCAAGGTTTGCACCATCTACGGAAAGGGTAAGGGATAATACGGAATCAGAATTTGTGACAGAAAAACACGATCACCGAAGACGGAGCAAATAACGATGCACAGCCTCGCGGGGATATTTGTCTAAATGACCCCCACGACTTACACAACAAGCTACTGAGTGTGACTCTTAAAGATTAAATAAATAAATGTATTTAAAAATAATTGATGAAATCAATAAAACGGTTTTTGAAAGAAACGCCAATAAAGTGAAACCTTGCAATGTATACGACTACAATGGATGACGGCTTGGAAGGATGGCCCAGAGGTACACACACTTGTGTCCAAGCTGTCTCGCCTTGGTTTGACTCCCAAACCAGCTATAAACCGCCATCCTGGTGTTTCACAGGCAGGGCGACTCATCAATGGGTGTGCCATCGCTTAGATGGCCACTACACTTGGCGCCCCATCTGACAGCATTAGTTGAACATTAAAGATCTCGTGGTGTCCTCTGCGAAGAGTAGGCGAGCCATCGCTGGCATCCTGAAAAAATTCCAAATTCCTGCCCTAACCAGCAGAGGGCACCGTGTCAGTGGGACGTTAATGACCTCAACCAATGATGCTCTCCTGTTACCTTGTGCAGAATAAGAATAAGAATAAGAATAAGAAGAAGAAGAATGGATAAAGTCAAATGACACACATTAGTACAAAACCTTAACACTTCATAATGTCAACAGAGCACCAATTTCTCATTGATGTATAAATCAATCAACAATAGGAACATCTCAATATTAACGATTTAAATACACAGAAAGTGCTGCCAATCATACCATCAGTAAATATTACCACCTCGTATGCAGCAAGTGTCTGCTGGTCTCAACATAGCTCGGGAGTGCGGCTGTGCCACTTATGTGGTCGCCCCAAGAGGTTAAGGCAGTGATTTGTGATTTCTTCAGATTATCCGCAATCAATCTCGTCCTCCTCAAAAGATACCGTGCATGGGATCTTTAACGTTCACCAAGTAACGTAGGCAGACACATCCTCCGCTTAACTCTCCCGAAGGACGGCACACTTTGTTCCCTGCCTGCGAAGCACCAATCCGACGGTTTACAGCCGGGTCAGGAATCAAACCGAGACTCCACGACTGAAAGGTAAGAATGCTAGCTCTGCACATGTCAGACCATGTCTACCTCAAGAACAAATTTATTTCTCCAAGTATAATTATTCTTTTGCTCATCAAATACAATAAGCGGTTTGCCATTGCCTTCGCAACAAAGCAAACTTTGGAATGTATATTAGAATGCAAATCGTTTCATCCTGATTTACAAAATCTAAAACAATTTCATGAATCTTGCGTTCATTCAGAATAGGAGTTGGTATTTCATTGAAAAGTTTTCATCTTGGTCACTCAACCAGAAGCACATGCATTTATTGACAAAACATCTCCATTTTCCTCCTCATTCTTCTTCTTCAAACACCACCAATCATGAGAACAGGACTGATATGACCTTTCTTATTGCTACCCAAGCTGGTGATACTGCAGTGAAATTTCTGTGACTGCATTGGATGTGTTAATCTAGTGCAGTGCTACTTAGTGGTGGTACGCGAGTCATTGACTGCCGGTCCGCGGCGAGTTTCCAGTTTCACATTATCATAATATATAACACATAATGCATAAAATGAAAATGTATAAAATCTTGAAAATAATATATTTAAGCTGACAAATTCAAAGAAAAAAAAGAGAGAGAGAGATGGAGAGAGAAGTTGATATATATATATATATATATATATATATATATATATATATATATATATATATATATATATATATATATATATATATATATATATATATATATATATATATATATATATATATATATTGTCGCGGTTTTCGCGCCCGCCGGCGTGCGACGGCCACGTAACTCGAATCGCGGCACGTCGCCCACCGGACGGACAATCCAGTCGTGACCCTCTCGGACTAACGCCGGGAACCAGTCACGGGTGGACCTTTCGGTCTCACCGCGATCGAGCCAATCAGCCCCCGCGTGGGATAGGGTTGCTCGCCAAATTCGAACTACCTAAGTACCCACGCGGAGGGTAGACCGGGCGATCGCACCTCGCCGCAGGTCGACTTCGGACACGGGCCATTTAAGCGACCCGTTCCGTACTATCAGAATAACCGAGCGGTGTTATCGTCGACCTCGACGGTTCGATTAATTATCGGGCGTATTCAGCCCACTACCAACCCTTTACGTGAAGCAAGATGGAGATTCAGATGGAGAGAGAGAGAGAGAGAGAGAGAGAGAGAGAGAGAGAGAGAGAGAGAGAGAGGGCAACACTTATACAATTCACAGACGGCGCCGACAACACATACCCAAAACCAAGGAAAATAAATACCCTCAAGAATGAGGCAGGCCTGAGGCCGAGACCGGGTCGGGCCTACCCGTCTGGTGATGAGACGCGGAGCGGCGATGGCCCCGCAACCCGCGGGCCTCGTGGACGGTGTCAGGCAGGGGGTGGGAAAAGGGGCCCCCTTTGTCGCACTATCTCAGCGCGGGGGGAAACAGGAGGGGGTTGCTGATGCTCGGGGTATAGAGGATCTTTATTATCCCTGGTGTGCGTCTCCACCTCGGCCAGGTCGCGCTGCCGGCCTCCCTCGGGCGTGCAGCTCCTGGCACCGACGCGAGCACCCCCTCGTCCGACTCTCTTCAGCTTCTCCAGCCACTGCAGGCTTCGGGCTCCAGTCTTCCACACTCGTCCCCTCCGTTCCGACTCCTTCTCGTTCTCCTTTGCGACTCTCTTCTGACTGACGAACACCGTCCTTTTATCCCCCCGTAACTTCGCCTTTGACCCCCTCCCTTTGACCTTTCACCTCGCTCCCCATTGGCCCGAGAGAGAGAGAGAGAGAGAGGCATTGATATATATATATATATATATATATATATATATATATATATATATATATATATATATATATATATATATATATATATATATATATATTACAAAATATATATTAAAAAATGTCAACTTTTATTATATTCATTATATTTTAATATTTTTTCGGTATAAATCATCACTCCGGATGTTCAAACAATATTTTCTCGGATCATAAACAAATAATAATATGACACAAATATGGTACCGGTCCCTGACACATTGGAAAAAAAAAAAACCTGCCAGTCCGCCACATCACATTGTTTGAGAAGCGGTGATCTAGTGGATGTACTTACATTAATAAAAGGAATCAAATATTGTCGACGCAGAACGATGATGACAAGTTGATCTGTTTGCGTAATGTTCTTATTCATTGGCAGCTGAAGATGAACAAAACTCAGACAATATTCAGAGGCACAAAGATCTGTGCAGATACCTGCAAAAGCGTAGGAGGCCAGTGTGAGTGGCGGAGATGTTTCACCAATGAAATGTGACGCCCGAGAGACCGGTGGACACTGCAGCACTCATCGCAAATCAACACTCCACGATTGATGGATGCCCATCCTGGATCTTGAACACAAGACAAGCGATTCAAATATAATAAAGGCAACAGGGAACACTGAAATGGAAAAATATAGGTTGTGAGTACTGGGTGGCAGATGCAGATGTTGGGGGGGGGGGGGCAGATGGGTTGGGGAGGGCGAGGTTCTGGGGGAGCAGATAGGCAGGGAAACTGTTCGGGGGGGGCATATGGGCGGGGGGCGGCGTTCCGAGGGAGCAGATGGGTGGGGGCGGCGCTCCAGGGGAGCCCAGGAGAGGTGGCGGTCCGGGGGAGCCGGGAGGGGCGGCGTTCCGGGGGAGCCGGGAGGGACGGCGTTCCGGGGGAGCCGGGAGGGGCGGCGGCTCCGGGGGAGCTGGGGAGGGGCGATGTTCCGGGGGGAGCCTGGGTGGGGCGGCGTTCCGAGGGAGCCCGGGAGGGGCGCGCTCCGGGGAGGCCGGGAGGGGCGGCCCGCGGGAGCCGGTGAGGGCGACGTGCCCGCGGGAGCCGGGGAGGGGCGACGTTCCGAGGGAGTCCGGGAGGGGCGAAGTTCCGGGGAGGACGGCGTTTCGGGGGAGCGGCGAGGTTCTGCGGGAGCCCGGAAGGGGGCGGCGCCCGCGGGAGCCGGGGAGCAGAGATTCCGCGGGAGCCGGTGAGGGGCGGCGTTCCGGGGAGCCCGGGAGGGGCGGCGTTCCGGGGGAGCCCGGGAGGGGCGGCGTTCCGGGGGAGCCCGGGAGGGGCGGCGTTCCGGTGGGGCCCGGGAGGGGCGGAGTTCCGGGGGAGGCCGGGAGGGGCGGCGTTCCGGGGAGCCCGGGAGGGGCGGCGTTCCGGGGAGCCCGGGAGGGGGCGGCGGCTCCGGGGAGCCCGGGAGGAGCAGCGCCCGGGGAGCCCGGGAGGGGCGAAGTTCCGGGAGGACGGCGTTTCGGGGAGCGGCGAGGTCTCTGCGGGAGCCCGGGAGGGGCGGCGTTCCGCGGGAGCCGGGGAGCAGAGGTTCTGCGGGAGCCGGTGAGGGGCGGCGTTCCGGGGGAGCCCGGGAGGGGCGGCGTTCCGGGGGAGCCCGGGAGGGGCGGCGTTCCGGGGGGCCCGGGAGGGGCGGCGTTCCGGGGAGCCCGGAGGGGCGGCGTTCCGGGGAGCCCGGGAGGGGCGGCGTTCGGGGGAGCCCGGGAGGGGCGGCGTTCCGGGGGAGCCCGGGAGGGGCGGCGTTCCGGGGGAGCCCGGGAGGGGCGGCGTTCCGGGGGAGCCCGGGAGGGGCGGCGTTCCGGGGGAGCCCGGGAGGGGCGGCGTTCCGGGGGAGCCCGGGAGGGGCGAAGTTCCGAGAGGACGGCGTTTCGGGGGAGCGGCGAGGTTCTGCGGGAGCCAGGGAGGGGCGGCGTTCCGCGGGAGCCGGGGAGCAGAGGTTCTGCGGGAGCCGGTGAGGGGCGGCGTTCCGGGGGAGCCCGGGAGGGGCGGCGTTCCGGGGGAGCCCGGGAGGGGCGGCGTTCCGGGGGAGCCCGGGAGGGGCGGCGTTCCGGGGGAGCCCGGGAGGGGCGGCGTTCCGGGGGAGCCCGGGAGGGGCGGCGTTCCGGGGGAGCCCGGGGGGGGCGGCGTCCCGGGGGAGCCCGGGAGGGGCGGCGTTCCGGGGGAGCCCGGGAGGGGCGGCGTTCCGGGGGAGCCCGGGAGGGGCGGCGTTCCGGGGGAGCCCGGGAGGGGCGGCGTTCCGGGGGAGCCCGGGAGGGGCGGCGTTCCGGGGGAGCCCGGGAGGGGCGGCGTTCCGGGGAGCCCGGGAGGGGCGGCGTTCCGGGGGAGCCCGGGAGGGGCGGCGTTCCGGGGGAGCCCGGGAGGGGCGGCGTTCCGGGGAGCCCGGAGGGGCGGCGTTCCGGGGGAGCCCGGGAGGGGCGGCGTTCCGGGGGAGCCCGGGAGGGGCGGCGTTCCGGGGGAGCCCGGGAGGGGCGGCGTTCCGGGGGAGCCCGGGAGGGGCGGCGTTCCGGGGGAGCCCGGGAGGGGCGGCGTTCCGGGGGAGCCAGGGAGGAGCAGCGTTCCGGGGGAGCCCGGGAGGGGCGAAGTTCCGGGAGGACGGCGTTTCGGGGGAGCGGCGGCGTTCCGCGGTAGCCGGGGAGCAGAGGTTCTGCGGGAGCCGGTGAGGGGCGGCGTTCCGGGGGAGCCCGGGAGGGGCGGCGTTCCGGGGGAGCCCGGGAGGGGCGGCGTTCCGGGGGGGGCCGGGAGGGGCGGCGCCCCGGGGGAGCCCGGGAGGGGCGGCGTTCGGGGAGCCCGGGAGGGGCGGCGTTCCGGGGAGCCCGGGAGGGGCGGCGTTCCGGGGAGCCGGGGAGGGGCGGCGTTCCGGGGGAGCCCGGGAGGGGCGGCGTTCCGGGGGAGCCCGGGATGGGCGGCGTTCCGGGGGAGCCCGGGAGGGGCGGCGTTCCGGGGGAGCCCGGGAGGGGCGGCGTTCAGGGGGAGCAGAGTTCCGCGGGAGGGGCGGCGTTCCGGGGGAGCCCGGGAGGGGCGGCGTTCCGGGGGAGCCCGGGAGGGGCGGCGTTCCGGGGGAGCCCGGGAGGGGCGGCGTTCCGGGGGAGCCGGGAGGGACGGCGTTCCGGGGGAGCCGGGAGGGACGGCGTTCCGGGGGAGCCGGGAGGGACGGCGTTCCGGGGGAGCCGGGAGGGACGGCGTTCCGGGGGAGCCGGGAGGGACGGCGTTCCGGGGGAGCCGGGAGGGACGGCGTTCCGGGGGAGCTGGGGAGGGGCGATGTTCCGGGGGAGCCTGGGTGGGGCGGCGTTCCGAGGGAGCCCGGGAGGGGCGCGTTCCGGGGGAGGCCGGGAGGGGCGGCGTTCCGCGGGAGCCGGTGAGGGCGACGTTCCGCGGGAGCCGGGGAGGGGCGACGTTCCGAGGGAGTCCGGGAGGGGCGAAGTTCCGGGGAGGACGGCGTTTCGGGGGAGCGGCGAGGTTCTGCGGGAGCCCGGAAGGGGCGGCGTTCCGCGGGAGCCGGGGAGCAGAGATTCCGGGGGAGCCCGGGAGGGGCGGCGTTCCGGGGGAGCCCGGGAGGGGCGGCGTTCCGGGGGAGCCCGGGAGGGGCGGCGTTCCGGGGGAGCCCGGGAGGGGCGGCGTTCCGGGGGAGCCCGGGAGGGGCGGCGTTCCGGGGGAGCCCGGGAGGGGCGGCGTTCCGGGGGAGCCCGGGAGGGGCGGCGTTCCGGGGGAGCCCGGGAGGGGCGGCGTTCCGGGGGAGCCCGGGAGGGGCGGCGTTCAGGGGGAGCAGAGTTCCGCGGGAGGGGCGGCGTTCCGGGGGAGCCCGGGAGGGGCGGCGTTCCGGGGGAGCCCGGTAGGGGCGGCGTTCCGGGGGAGCCCGGGAGGGGCGGCGTTCCGGGGGAGCCCGGGAGGGGCGGCGTTCCGGGGGAGCCGGTGAGGGGCGGCGTTCCGGGGGAGCCGGGAGGGACGGCGTTCCGGGGGAGCCGGGAGGGACGGCGTTCCGGGGGAGCCGGGAGGGACGGCGTTCCGGGGGAGCCGGGAGGGACGGCGTTCCGGGGGAGCCGGGAGGGACGGCGTTCCGGGGGAGCCGGGAGGGGCGGCGTTCCGGGGGAGCTGGGGAGGGGCGATGTTCCTGGGGAGCCTGGGTGGGGCACGTTCCGAGGGAGCCCGGGAGGGGCGCGTTCCGGGGGAGGCCGGGAGGGGCGGCGTTCCGCGGGAGCCGGTGAGGGCGACGTTCCGCGGGAGCCGGGGAGGGGCGACGTTCCGAGGGAGTCCGGGAGGGGCGAAGTTCCGGGGAGGACGGCGTTTCGGGGGAGCGGCGAGGTTCTGCGGGAGCCCGGAAGGGGCGGCGTTCCGCGGGAGCCGGGGAGCAGAGATTCCGCGGGAGCCGGTGAGGGGCGGCGTTCCGGGGGAGCCCGGGAGGGGCGGCGTTCCGGGGGAGCCCGGGAGGGGCGGCGTTCCGGGGGAGCCCGGGAGGGGCGGCGTTCCGGGGGAGCCCGGGAGGGGCGGCGTTCCGGGGGAGCCCGGGAGGGGCGGCGTTCCGGGGGAGCCCGGGAGGGGCGGCGTTCCGGGGGAGCCCGGGAGGGGCGGCGTTCCGGGGGAGCCCGGGAGGGGCGGCGTTCCGGGGGAGCCCGGGAGGAGCAGCGTTCCGGGGGAGCCCGGGAGGGGCGAAGTTCCGGGAGGACGGCGTTTCGGGGGAGCGGCGAGGTTCTGCGGGAGCCCGGGAGGGGCGGCGTTCCGCGGGAGCCGGGGAGCAGAGGTTCTGCGGGAGCCGGTGAGGGGCGGCGTTCCGGGGGAGCCCGGGAGGGGCGGCGTTCCGGGGGAGCCCGGGAGGGGCGGCGTTCCGGGGGAGCCCGGGAGGGGCGGCGTTCCGGGGGAGCCCGGGAGGGGCGGCGTTCCGGGGGAGCCGGGAGGGACGGCGTTCCGGGGGAGCCCGGGAGGGGAGAGGTTTGGCGGTAAAGGTTGAAGGTGGTGCATGACACGACATTTTAACAAGACACACCTGGAGCGCTACAATCGGCACACACTTCACTGCGAGTCATTTTCCGTGACATCTTCCTCTCCTTCAGGTCGGCTGATCGCTGTTCGCCTTCAACTTACAACCCCACCGAGTTCCGAACAGCTAATATCACGAACCCCACATCCACTCTGATATCGAGACGATCGTTTACGTAAAGTGGACGACGAAATGATCATTTAAATCGGACTACGTCGACCAATTCACGCAAAAGGAAGGATTTACAAACGCCGGAACCGAAGAATACAATTTAATACCAAACCTCGTTTCGTGTCCCCACAACACGCCCTTCTCGCAGAAAATCATCAACAGATAATTTAGTCCATAACCGACAGCCTCACCCGTCCGCTCACCCACTTCGTCACCTATTTCGAGCGACCATTCTCCCTCTCAGATTTGGAGCACACGGGAAACGAAAGCAATTTTTGCGGAACAATAATATTTTCCCCCAATTTCCGTAGCAAGAGACCCAATTGCACAGAGTTTATTTCTCGAACACTTTCAAATTAAATTCTTTTCTTTTTTTTCAGTCAATTCAATTGTTTCCCAATTTATGTTTCTATGAAAATTTTCCATGAGCGACGCAGAAAGGCCTTCTGTGGACGTCGTGACGTATTCAAACAAGCGCCATGACGTCATGTCAACGATCGATGAAAACATTAATATTTATTCGTTTCCGGCGCATTATCTTGTAACAGCGGCACGTATAAGGATGTATGTCTGCCAAAATATGTGCTTTGCCTTAAAAGACGTTTTCATTGACATGTGGCTCGAATAAAAATGCAACAACTGAGGATGACCAGCCACACCAATAATATATTACAATACAACTCAATATTATAAGAGTAAATTAAACCATTATTTTGCTTGCAAATAAAATCAAAATTTAAAACACAGCACTCATAAAACAGTAAAATGCAGCAGCGAATAGAATACAAAAAAATATAAGAGAAGGAAAAGAGCAAACAGATTGCAGACCCTCATCAGGAATTGTTTTATGTGGTGTTTGTGTCGTTTTTAGTGTACTGGTGTGTTACGTCTATACTAATAAATGTTTGTGTGTGTGTGTGTGTGTGTGTGTGTGTGTGTGTGTGTGTGTGTGTGTGTGTGTGTGTGTGTGTGTGTGTGTGTGTGTGTGTCAGTGTCAGTGTCAGTGTGTCGCCTCCATAATTCCGAAACCTTAAAACCTCACAGCCCGAAACTTTACATACATACTAAGTAAACTCCAAGGAAGTGCAGGAGTGAAAATTGGGTGTTTGGGTTAATTAAAACACTCCTTTTGAAGATAATTAACAGCCTTATTTAATTATATCCTTCATCAGGCGATCCTCGGTCACCTCACTCTCTGGGTTCTGAAGGCGTTTCCTTGGTAACCTCGCAGGGGTCTGAAGCCGCCATGTTTTTTGGCCTGCTCAACCACGCCTTAACTTGCAACAGGCCGCAACGATTTCTTAATGAGAAAATTTTTTTTTCCACTTTCCTCACTCATATTATCGAATGCCTCATCGCTACAAATCACTGTATACATCGCTTTTGTAAGTACTCTAGTTTTCAAATTAGGAGCTTGGAGCGATTTCATGCATTACATTGTTGCGTTTCTACAAACCCGCATGCCTCTAAGACTGTGGTTCCCAACCTTTTTTTGGTGGCAACCCCATTCCAGATCTCAGCATCAGAGCGCCACGCCTCGAAGAACAAAGTCACATGTGTTCACTATGAAACATTATCGTTCGCGTTTATTGCGGACTTATATTTTTGACAACAAATTATTGATACAATCATGATCAATGCGATGGCTGGGCCTGTTTCTGAGCCACGAGTTTTGCAATGCGCGGCTCAACGCGACGATCATGTCTTTCTCGATTTCAAGACGATTGCGGAACTTCGTTTTCATCACAACCATTGTAGAAAATGACTGTTCACATAAGTATGACGAAGGTTACGGCATTAGGAGCCGTATTGCCTTCTCGGATAGACGTTGATAGGATTCAAGCATTTTGCACCAGTAACTGGACAAAGACACGGACTTGTACAATGATTTGGCTCCGGAATCCTGCTTCAGTCTCACAAGCTCCTCTTGGGCGATATCATCGTCAGCGATGGCGTCTAATGGTGCACTGAATGGGTCTCGGGTCACGGTGAATGACTGGATGTCGAGCTCGGGAAAGTAGTGTTCGAACTGACAAATCAGTGACTGAAGGTGTTTATTGATTTTGCCAGAAACATGCTCGACTTGGATGTCTTCGGATTCTTCAACTTCCAGGTGGGCAGAGAGGCGCGGAAATCATACGAAACGGTTGCGACTCACTTTATCTTTCAACAATGCGAGTGTGGCAAGAAACAGTTTTTATTTTGTCATGGAAGAACATCAGATTCGTGTCTCTGCCTTGAAGCGTACGATTGAGCACATTGATACTGTTACGGTTGTGGAAATTCGCATGACACCATAAAGAGTCCTCAGGTGAGATATATCGATAAGTCCATGTGTAGTTAGCCCACACCCGTTGTATAGAGGGAATTTATGTGATCCATCCGGGCTGTGACGCTTTGAGTTAGCCATTTTTCTGTTCTATCTTTTATTTCAAACAAACAGCATCTCAACAACCACGCCATCCCCACCACAACGCCAACTACACTACAACCACGCCACTTCCACCACCTACGCTACTACATCTTCGCCACTCGCCATTCAATAAGCACCGTGCGGTCACGATCTCCACGGAAGAACAAAAACCACCAACGATGCTTGTGGGCTTTTCCCGCCATTTTCCCCCGTGCTTGGTGTGAAGGAAGGGGGAAGGGCAGCTCGCCGCCGATTGGTGGATGAACAGCATGAGGGGGTCGGGGTGAGGGAACGCCCCTTTTCGAGAACCTTCTCGAAGGAGGGTGGAGCTGAAAACGGGGCGGGGGCGAATGGGCGGAGCCGGTCCCTACAAAAGGGACGAACGAGTTGGTTCGGGGGTTTTTTGGTTGGTTGCTCGGTTGGTTCGGAGTTGTGTGGAGTTCGAAGTGAGCCTTCTGGTTCGGGTCGCGAGCTCGTGGTTCCTGCCCTGTTCGGCGATCCTCGCGCGGGCCCTGGAACCCCATGCACGTGCACGGGAAGTAGCGCCGAACGAGCCCCGTCCGCTCCCCCAAGAGCCCCGTCCGAACTGTCGGGCGGACGACGCGAGCTACGCGCGGGAGAAGGGCTCGACGCGGCCAGGGAAGTCGCGACTTCCTTTTCTTTTGGGGTTTTGTGTAAATGTCTGTGGGTGGCGCCAGTTCGTAAAGTAGAACTGTGTAAATGTTGCCGTGTGTAAGTCTTATTCGGTATTAACTCTGCGTCGTTCTTGCTTTTGTTTCTTTTGCACGAAAAGTGTATGGCTGTATATACGTGCTTGCTTTGTGTCTGTGTGTTGCGCAATAAAGTGCTGCTTGTTGAACTGTTTTCCCGCTTCGCTTCGTCTTTTCCTTTTATTGAACCTCCATCTTGCATCACGTAAGGCGTTCTTAGTGGGTTAAAAACGCCCGGTAATTAATCAGAACCATCGAGGCCGACGATAACTCCGTTCGGTTATCCCTGTAATACGGAACGAACCGCTAAAGCGGTTCGTGTCCAGAGTCGGCCTGTGGCGTGGTACAATCGCCCGGTCGACCACTCGCGCAGGTACTTAGGTAGGTCGAATTTGGCGAGCAACCCTATCCTGCGTGGGTGGGCAATTGGCACGATCGTGGTGAGGTTAAACCCCCACCCATGACTAGCTCCCGGCGTTGTTTCGAGAGGGTCACGACTGAATTGTCCGTTCCGGTGGGCGAGGCGGCCGCCATTCGAGTTACGTGGCCGATCGCACACCGGCGGGTGCGAATTCGCAACAATACGTTCAAAAATGTCACCCAAATAGCACAATTTAGCAAGCCAGTTACTGGACTCCAGCATTTCCACCCATTCATTCTTGTTTTGTGTACGTAGAAACTCTTTTAACTCTTCACATAACTCATAAACACGCAGAATAACGTTTCCTCGTGAAAGCCATCGTACTTGAGTGTAGAACAGTAAGTTCATGTGATCGGCGTCCATTTCATGACAGAATAATCTGAATAACCTCGTGTTTAATGCGCTAGATTTGATGTGATTCACGATTTTGATCACCTGCGACAATACGTTCATGAGACTTTCGGGAATTGTGCGAGCAGCCAACGCCTCCCGGTGGATCATGCAATGTATCATAAATGGATG
Source organism: Eptatretus burgeri (assembly GCF_056783735.1). NCBI lineage: Eukaryota > Metazoa > Chordata > Myxini > Myxiniformes > Myxinidae > Eptatretus > Eptatretus burgeri. Next base: position 20,850,325 of record NC_140961.1, on the reverse strand, counting down.
AGGAGCCACTCGCGGTAATTTAGCTTTAAAGCCAGAATGCCTGCCAAGCATTGCAGGAGCTCCATCTGTTGTCGATCCAATCAATTTATTGAAGTCCAGACCTTCTTGATTGTAAAAGGTTTCGATTTTTGTAAAAATGTCATCTCCTTTAGTTGTTGTTTCCAATGACTTGCACATCAAAGGCTCGTCCACAAAATCACCATCTTGAATCTGACCCAAACCATCAATTGTGCACATGATGCAATGTCCGTTGATTCATCCAGCTGAATGGCATGCCAAAGTGACTGCTTGATATCCGTAACATTCTGTGCGGTAATGTCCTCACTCATGTCACAAATTCTACAATGAACAGTGTTATTCGAGAGAGGTATGATCGCGAGTTTACTAACCATGTCTTCTCCGATCATGAGAGAAACCATTTTCTTGGCACATGGCACGATCAGTTCCTCGCCGATAGTGTGTGGCTTTTTAGCTTTTGCAATGAGCAACGAAACACGATAGGACGCTTCCCAGCACGTGCATTGGTCTGATGACATTTACCTTCCTTATCCATGCGGGAATTCCTAAGGGCGGTTAACTTCCGTTCGAAAAATGAGCGATCTCTATCTTTGTATGCTGCATGTTTTGATGACAGATGCCGTTGTAACTTGTTATGTTTCATGGATTCACTTGAAAGTACTTCATAACAAATGACGCACTGAGGTTTCTGGACTCCACGCTCTGTCACATAATAGAAACCTAGCTCAATGAATGTCATTGTGAGGTCATTCGCGCGACGCGCCGGCCATATTCCTTCACAAAAAGTAACAACTTTCAACTTTGGGTATGGTATAGAAACGAGATATGTTCAAGAAGGCTCTTCTTCAATAAGAAAACGTAAAATGAATTATAGAGGCACTGAGTGGTATCCAGTAATAATCCAGAAGATTCAAACACATTTCGCACGCAGGTATTCCAATGGTCGGCAGAAGTAGAGATGATGTAGTATTGTAGTTGTAGCAGTTGTAGCGTTGTAAAGATGATGTGAAGAACTTGATATTCGGCCAACTATTTATATGCCTGCTGGACCCTGTTTGCGCCGTTACTTCAAAGCAACTTTTGATCTTACAACTTTCAGTGTTCCACGTCGCTGGGCAAACATGACTCCTTTCGTGTCATTGTCAGCTTCATATGGTCAAAGCCATTCATGCGCACGTGCGCGGGAACTGTCCCTCCACTCACAAACTTTGAGTCCGTCCATCACAGTCAAAAACTCAAGCATGGTTTCAGGGGTGCGGATGGGTAGGGGGTAAAAGTGCACGGTTTCGCTCCAAGTGGCTGAATTGAACCGAACCGTGAACCAACTACAGGTTCACCATATGGTTTTAACAGAGCAATACGCGGTTACGGGTAGAACTGGGCATGCTCGTTTAAAATTGCGAACATACTGTAACACACATGCGCTAGCTGGCCGACGAGGAAATATCATCCACTGATCACCCGAATTAGAGCGGGAAAACCCACCTTAGTTTCTATTTCCAGAACAAAATGTTGTAATGAGAAAGTAATTCTTGGCAATGTCAAGAATGTGGCAAGCGCTATGTGTTGATCACAGATTTACATACTTTTCATAAAAACATAGCATTTCAAAAAAAGTTTTCAGACGAGTACGCGACCCCACGAAAAGTGCTGGGGTCGTGACCCCGAGGTTGGAAACCCAGGCTCTAAGGCAATGAAACCCAACATACAGTGATCCCCAGGCAGTTATTTCGTTAGTCTTCATGCAATCAGATCTTCCCCTCATATATTGTGGGTTAACGGGACGAAGGGCGTTGCGTGGGTCTTATAGCTAGGTCTAATTATATCTCCATCTTCCATTCAATCCTGATTTCCATTCCAACCTTGCCTTTTATCCATGGTACAAATCAAATCAAGCAAGCAAGGAAACACACACGATATGAACAACAGCATCAAGCAGCCACCTTGAAAGAATCACAAGAAGAACAAAGACGTTGCCCGGCACACACATGGCACACCCTTTCATTCAATTCTGCGCATCCAATTTACAATGGCGTCTCACCTTGCTCAACCTTCGCTCACCAAAAACTCACCATCTCGCCCACCAACATCTCCTACACACAGGAAAAATCATCCCGCGCCTCCTCGTGCCTCTGCATCGATACAATTCGCCACCAAACAGAAGCATGCTGCACAGCCCAGGCCACTCGGACCAGGTGATGTGGGGACAAGCCAAGCACGTTAACAGCACCAACCACATCTTGCCCCGGATGCCCCGACTGAGCACGCGGGACTGACAGGACCCTCGTCCAGTCACCAGAACACGGCAGGATGGGCGGCGAGGGACGAGGGTCCTGGGGGAAGGGTGGGTCCAGGAGTTCGGTGCGATGCTCCGAGCCGTGTCGCGCCGGATGTGTGAATGAGACCGCTTCCGGCCACAGGAACCTGGCAGGGCGGGGGCAGGACCACCGTGGCCCAATAGGGAAGTGTGATTTGGGTCACGGCGCGTCGCTTTGGGTCGTCACCCCACCCTTTGCCCAGGACTTATAAAAGGCGGACCGCAAAGCCATCAACCCTCTTTTTCGCCTTCCTGCCTCGTCCTCGTCTTCGCCTGTTTGACTCGCCCTCTCCTTCGCCTCTCTGCTCTGCCTTCTTCTTCACTGCTCCTCATTGTCTTCCCATCTCTGCATGCACACTTGGGGTTGGTGTGCGACAGACGTTCTTCTGGGACCAGTGCAGAGCACACGTTTCCATGAGCCCACGCAAAGTGACTAAGCAGGAGATAACGCACTGACTCTTGAGGCGGGATCGCTCAAGCGGAGCATCCCACAGGGGTACACACTACACTCACAGACCAATGCACGACTAGGCTAGGAATCTCATACCTCACACATCTTCTCTCCTCTCTCTCTCTCTCTTTCCACTCCTCCATCACATCCCCTTTGGATGCACAAAAGAGCTTCCATTACAAATTCACAATCTCAGTTTCCTCTGGCATGACACTGCACCACACCACACCTCCTACTCTCACACCTAAGACACCAGTATTTCTCCCTCCTACCTCCCCCGAAGCATACTTGGTTGGGTTGGTCAGCTGACTGCCCCAGGTATTGCAAGTCCGTTCATCCTCATCTGCTCTCTTTCCTTCTGGCTATCTAATCTTCCTCAGGTGTATGTGTGTGTGTGTGTGTGTGTGTGTGTGTGTGTGTGTGTGTGTGTGTGTGTGTGTGTGTGTGCGCGTGTGTTTGTGATGGCACCTGTCATAGCATAGGTTAAGATGGTAGAAGTTCTAATGGGATAAGTCTGCTCTGTGTCTGCTTTTGTAAATTGCTTGCCTTTTGTCACACCCCACAAATTCCTTGCTATCCCTGTTGTACATAATAATAATAATAATAATACTAATAAACTCATTGACTGTGCCACATACCTTTCCTTGCTTGAGTGTAAATAAATGCTTGTGTAGAAATGTTCCAAGCTCGTTTTCTTCTTTTCCTTCATTGGTCAAGCATGGTTCGTATTCCAGCCAAGCCAGGACGTTATTCCCCATGATCTGTTTTCTAGCCATACGTCCTTGGGCAGTTACGCTTGGCTGCATCTGATCCGGTTAGGTGATCCAGTTTGAACAAGGCGTACTGAAGGCGTGTCCCCTGGTAATTAGATCACTTGACCATTAGGTAACCGGTATTCATGAGATGGAGGACCCTAAGTAACGTGGTCGAGTTATTGGTGTTCACGGTCGATTAGCGACCTGTCGCGTCAAGGAGCTATTCGTGTGTGATGGCCTGAGATTCCGGAGAGTCTTGCGGGAACCCGAAATAGCCCCCCCCCCCATGGTCTTCTCACCCCCGATCCCGGGTCCGCAACAATATGATACGATTTTCCACAATCGAATGGAGTGCAAAGCCTTTGGGACCCCCACTCTTTGATGATTGGAGGAAAACCACAGGGTAACATTCTGGGGTCACATTGCGGTAGTGTACGTCACGATGGTGCTGAGGTGTCGTCCACCGGACGGCGGTCTCCTTGGGTTAATCTGAAGCGATCCCTTTGGGTGGGTGCCTGGAATGTCCTATCCCTAAGAGAGGATGATCACCTGTCTGTAATCATCTGAGCTTCAGCATTTCAACATCGGTATTGCAGCACTCTCTGAGGTTCGGAGACCAGATAGTGGTGAGATAATGGTGGGTGGTTACACCTACGATTGGTCTGGTCGCTCTGATGGTTACCATGCACAAGGAGTTGCTGTCACTGTGTCCAATAAGCTGACTAATGACAATTGAGGTAACACTGGTCAACGAGCATATTACGAGACAAAGGATTTGTCACTCGTTGGGTGTTATTTCCCTTTTCTCTGTGTATGCTCCGACTGAAGCAAGTTATCTCACCAGGAAGGATGCATTCTATGCCATGCTGGAGTCTGGTTGATCAGTGCCCAAGCAAGACACTCTTCTAGTCTTGGGGGATTTCAAAGCATCAACTGGAGCTGAGAGGGATGGTCATGAGACAAGTGTTGGTCCCCATGGGTCTGGAACTGTGAACCAGAATAGCACTAAGTTCCTTCACTTTGCAAGAAGTCATGGACTTAGTGTGGATGGTTCATGGTTATAGCGCCCACAGGCTAATTGCTGGACTTCGTATTTCAACTCTGGTGGTGTGACAAAGGAGATTGACCATGTGCTCATTGATGGTCACTGAAGGATGATCCAGAACTGCAGGGTATACCAGAGTACTCAGTTCCTCAATACCAACTACAGGCTTGTGGTAGCAACTCTGAAGTTGCAGCTGAAATCCGGGAGAATAGTTTCATCTCAGCCTTGGCTGAATGTTGGCAAGCTCAAGGATGAGAGTTAGCTGAGGAGTTTGCGAACAGGCTGAGTGGGGATTTGGGGGGTCTGGGTGTTTTGGGGAATTCTGAAGAGTTGTGGAGTGCCTTCAAAACCACCATCCTTGATGTTGCCAGTGGATGTCTTGGAACTCACCATAGGGCGAAGAAAAATTTGGTCTCTCAAGAGACACTGGATACCATTGACCAGAGTCGCAGGGCCAGGCTGAATGGCAAAGCTGAGCTGTTCAAGGAGCTGAGGTGTAAAACTGTACTGTATGTGTGGTCAAGGTGGACAAGGAAGCCAATGTGCATGGAATCTGTGAGGGGGTAGCGCATCACTTGTGGCCAAGTGATTCTCGTCCTGCTTACAGGGGAATTCGCGCATTGCGTTCCTCCAAGCCTGTCCCTCAGTGTACGGCAGTTAGAGCAGAGGGTGGTGGGCTCTTGACAGTGGAGTCCAAAGTGACGTCCCGCTGGGTCAGTTACTTTGAGCAGCTGTATCAGGCTGAACCACCAGCTGTTGAGTTGGGTGTCAGGGGTGTTTCTGTCTCGAATGCTAACCCTCCAATCAACTGTGGTCCACCTTAGTTTGTGGAAACGTAGACTGCAGTGAATCGCTTGAAATGGGGTAAAGCTCCTGGAATCTGCAGCATCCATGCTGAACTTTTCAAGGCTGGTGGAAATGCTGTACTCATGTCGTGCATGCAGTTCTGTGCTGTGCCTGGAACACAGGCAACATCCCAATTGACTGGAACAGGAGCCTTGTTGTCCCTCTCTGGAAAGGGAAGGGTGATTGCCAAGACTACTACAACTACTGAGGGGTGACACTGCTCTCAGTGCCAGGCAAGGTCTTTGCTCGGATAATTCTTCATGGGGTTCGCCACCATGTGCTTGAGTACCAGCATCCAGAGCAGTCAGTCTTTAAACCAAAGAGGTCAACGATTGACCGTATCCTTGCTCTTCGGGTTTCCTCACCGAACACAGACGAAAGTTTCAGCAGGGGCTGCTTGCAGTCTATGTTGATCTCTGGAAAGCATTTGATTCAGTGAATCAGGATGCCCTCTGGAGGATTCTTGGTCTTCGTGGGGTGCCACCAAAACTGATCAACCTGAACTATACTCTGGTACTGAGAGTGCTGTGAGATGTGGTGATACCATCTCTGACTTATTTCCATTTGTTATTGAAGTTTGTCAGGGGTGTGTACTGACCCCCACACTTTTCAGTGCTTGTACGGACTGGATTCTGGGGAGGATGTCGGAGAGATTAAGCTGCAGTGCTTAGTTTGCGAATGTCTCTGACCTTGATTTCACAGATGATGCATTCATCTTTGCGTAGACTCTAGATATCCTTTTGGGGGCCCTCAAGGTGCTGAATGAGGAGTCGGAGCCGCTCGGATTACAGGTTTCCTGGGTCAAAAGTAAGATCCAGGCTTTTAATGGCATCTTGGATGCTGCTATCCTGTCTGTACCTGTTTATGGCGAGAATGTTGAGGTCACAGAGAGATTCACTTCCCTTGGCAGTGATATTCATGTCTTTGCTGGCTGTGAGCCAGAGGTCAACAGACGTCTGGATTGGGCCTGGGGAGTCACGGATTCACTGGATCATGGGGTGTGGTGCTGCCGGTACCTGTGCGGGAGGACGAAAGTCCAAGTCTTCAAGTCCTTGGTCCTTCCAGTCTTGCTCCATGGATGTGAGACGTGGGCTTCGACCAGGGATCTGAGACGGAGTCTTAATTATTTTGTTACCAGGTCTCTTTGGAGAATCCTTGGCTCTCGCTGGTCGGATTTTCTGTCCAACGAGCAGTTGTTGAGAGACTCAAAGGAGATTTATTACCTGCATCGTCCATTAGCGTCAGCTGCGACTGTATGGACATGTGGCTCATTTTCCTGACGCTGATCCTGCTCACCAGATTCTCTCAGCGAGGGAGCCTCGTGAGTGGAGGAGGCCAATGGGCCAACCACATTCCTTGTGGTTGCAGCAGGTTGATCAGCATCTTAAGGAGATGGAGTTGGGCCAGGCATCTGCCTGGGGGATGGTCAGACAAACGCCCCTGGAGTCCCGGCAGAAAGTACACGCAGCAACGTGCTGCTCCGGCGCATGCTCACACACCTGACCTGACTTGAATCAGCGTCCTGTTCATTTCATCCGTTGGACTTTTTATTGATTCATTTTCTGTATGTTTTTACTTTCTTGGAGATTCTGCGAGACGAAAATATCTGTCCATGGGACTCTCCATTGTGAAGTTCCCCCATATGTCCACCAAGACATTGGATGCATACAGTGATGGAGGTTTCCAACAATGAATCATTGGGTTGAGATTTTGGACCAGTGATGGAAGACCCCAACAACAAATCGTTAAACTTAGAGGATGGGCCTTTGATAGAGGGCCCTGACACTAAATCGTTTAACCTAGAGGAAGGGCCTGTGATAGAGGGTCCTGACACTAAATCGTTTAACCTAGAGGTAGGGCCTGTAATAGTGTTGTGGGCTGGTGTTCGGTGGCGATAAACGACCACTTGGTGGAGCAGTGGAGTCATCTCTCACCGAACACTCGGAATTTAGGTCGTGACTCTTGGATAAGTCCAAGAGATAAGTCCAAGAGTCCGCAATGCGAGCCAACGTGCGCCACTGGCCCATAGCTCGCGCCATGAGGTCCGTGCCGATGACGTCACTCGCACACCGAACTAGCACGGTTTGCCGTACAGGCCAGCCCGAGCGTATTGTCCCGGGAACCCGCTCCGCGCGTTCTGCGAACAGAACACGTGGCGCACAGTACATGGAGCTTCACACACGCACCCGCATGCAGACCCGTCCGTTCCAAATTCGTCCAACCTTCCTTTTGAGCGTGCACGTGCCGGTTTTGTACCATGCACGAGACGTTCCGGCGCCGGCTTCTGATCGCGCAAACGTGTGTGCTTGGGCCATTTGCAAAACATGGAACGGACCTCGCACGCAGCGTCCGGTGGAGCCGGCGCGGTCACCCAAACAACTTCGTGCGGCCTACCAAGCTCGCCATTCAAGTCTCCCGTCTGGATTGGTCCGTGTACCAATTCCACGCATGCCATGTTATTCACACCATACCTTTTGGCACACATTTCAACACACACTCTGGGACAATCACATCTGGGATTCGTGTTACGACAAGAAATCCTGGGGTTTCCATACCCCCCCAAGCTCCGCGTGTACCCGTTTACATCATACACCTGCTCGACCTCGCACGGCCCGACCGGACTCACCTGGTCGCAGTCCACTTCGAGGGAGCATACCGTCTCCCTCTGTTCCTGAGGGAGGCTAACCTGATGCTCGCACCGGGTCATGAAATACTCCACGAGTTCAACCCCATTGTCCCCTATTAATCCTATGTGTGCGTGCTCTTTAATTTCCCGTATTTCGTTCAGCTCTATCTCTTCTATCGCCCGTGTCTGAAAATTTTTACGTTGTCCCTTCGTGTTTATGAGTTTCAGTCTCCCCATCAATTATCGTGGCATCGCTCGTCATCCCAACCTCACCCGTCTCCATTGGGGGCCGGACACATTTTGCCCTCCTGGTCGGTTCGGTCGCTCCGCCACGTGGTTCCGCCATTATGCCTTCCACCTCTTTCATACTCGCCTGCAGGCTTAACCCCATGTTCTGCATTTCACCCCGCTGTGTTCGCATATCACCCCTCAGTGCCTGCGTGTTCGCATCCATGCGGCTTTACATATTCCCTTAATCTCATCCATTTTGTGCGCATTAGCATCCATTTTGTTTTCCATTCTTTGTAATATCTCCCTCAACCGGCCCCAGTCGAACGGCCCTGATGAGGCCGATTCGCTGTGGACCTGGGGAGAAGTTTGCTGTTTCGGGTGCTCGCGCGCCGCCGCCCCCGCGCCCACCACGGACTCTGAGTTTGGTGGCGGGGGGAGTCGACCTGCATGGAGTTGTCGTGGACCATGGATTCCTCTCACAATACTTCTAAACCCACCTGAGCCGGCTCATCTTGGCCCGCCATAGTGCATCCTGAGAACAATTTAAACGCTCGTAATTTGGAGGGAACGGGGGTGGGGGGGTTCTGCTCCGTACACCCCTGATCCGAATCCCGATAATTTCTCTACGGAGGCAGAGGGGCCGAATCGCACTCCTGAACACCAATTTGTTGTGGGCCGGGGTTCGGTGTCGATAAACGACCCCTAGGTGAGAGCAGTGGAGTCGTCTCTCACCGAACACCCGGAATTTAGGTTGTGACTCTCGGATAAGTCCGAGAGTTCACGGGTCCCTTAGCGGACCGTGGTTGCCAATATTTCGACGGCGTGGGGTAGGGTTAATTGCTTAATTTCAATATACCTAAATACCCACGTCATCCAACTTCCGGGAAAAACCACACCCTCAACCGACTTTGTCCGAATCGAGTTGCTATCACCGACTCGGATCCGGCGTAACGGAGCGGAAGCTACCAAAGCCACGCCGGACCAAATGAAACAATCCACGGCACAAACGGCCCTACCAATTTGCACCACGCACCATGCTAGGCCAATGGAGAAAGCACAGAAAACGAGCTGGTACATTTAACAGGGGTATATTTTACAAAGAATAATCGGGGAGGGGAGACACAGAGCAGAGTTATCACGAATAAAAGGCAGGCAATGTACAATGAGCAAAGAAAAAGCACTTAACAATGAAGACCTGATTGCAAGAAGTACTTTAGTCACAAAATAACACTTTTGAGATATTGAGGATCAAAGTTTTCAAAACATGCTGCAGATACTATTTTTTAAAGGTGGCATACTATGGAGCTGTTGCTGGTTCCAGGGGCTATACAGAGCAGACAAACCCTTTTTTGTGGAAAAATAATCCTTTATTATGAAGAAAACGAGAAAATTAGTCTTGAACTTAAGTACTTTTTGTGGCTAAATACTTGGACTTAGGTACTTTTAACACACAAAGCCCTTTATTGCTCATTTTTGATTGCCAAACAGTCATTTTTACTATGTCTCATGGGGCTGTACAGTGTACATACATCCAATACATGGGGAATCTGGGTCAGCACAGCATTGCACTGCACTGCCACAGTTTTACGAGGGCTCAAAAGCTGATGACGAAAGTAGTGCCTTTTTGAGTACCAGCAAAGTATAATGCATAGAAACTACATACCTGATGCTTTGGCATCCTTCATTCTCTTTCTAGCCCAGTCTCCAGGGTTTCATTTACGTTTTTTGTCTGTTATCGGGGTTACCCTCATTCACACCATGCTGTCCAGCCTCCATGGTCGCCATTTTCACAGCTTGTCACATGACACATACTAGCATTTTGATTGGGCAGTCATGGACTTAAGAACTTCTTGCTCAAACATTATGAACGGGTATTTCTTGCACTACATTTTAGTGAATTCAACAATGACCATGTACCAATATACAGGACTTGAGTACTTATTTTCGGAATTTTTTGGTATCAAATGATGCTCTGGCCATTATAGATTATAGTATTGGTGCCAGCTCATTTTTTTTTCAAAAATGTGACTTAAGTACTTCTTGCACCCAGGTCTTCAATTCTACTTGCAGGACGGCACCATGCACACGCACACACACGAAATGGACCTCGTGGGTCTATTTTCGGCCTTTCAGCTTGGAGGGAAGGTGAGCTGAGGGCAGGGGCCTATTCGGGTACCTCCCTGCCTCGTGCGGTTTCACCGACTCAAATCCACAGCCCCAAGGCCACTGCCCACGAACGGGACCAAGTCACCACGACCGCAGACGAAGTAAATCACCACCAAGACTGCAGACCGCTCCAACCACGGCCACAGACCGCTCCAACCACGGCCACAGACCGCTCAGCAATTGCCACGATCTCCTGTCTGCCGAACCCTGGTCCTAACAACCACTCTGCCGTCACCACGATCACCCGGTCTGCCAAAAAACTGCCCCTCGCAACCATTCTACTCCTCTTTTGGTGGTGGGGGCATCTTCTCCTCGCCACTCGACTCCTGATCGGCCGGGGGGTTGTCGGACGACTCGTGGCCACCGTTGATTGGACGAGCTCACGGTGGGTGGAGGGAACCTCACTCCTGTACGTGACACGATGCACGTGGGCGATGGCATTGTTGTTGTTGAAGATGTAAAAAAAAAAAAAAAAAAAATTGTAAAATAACTTGTAGCGCACACACGAAATTCCCATTAGACAGAAGGAAGGATTCTAACTATTAACACATACTTATCGAAATAACTGAACTCCGGGGACTCTGGCTGCTTGTGTGCACAAGGTTTCCAAATCCGTAACAACAGAAGGTCCTGACAACTCCTTCAACCAAGCAGATAGGTCTGTGAGGGAGCATCCTGGCAGCGAATTCCTGAGTCCAGACGATGAGGCCGTGCATGGTGAGTAGAGTTCAGAGGTCATCGTATCAACTCCAGTACATTGCACAATAACAAGAGTTCAAGAAACGAATTTTGTACAATCGTACTGTTTTCTTCTTCCTATATTAATGTCATCCCTGTTTGTCTATCATCCCACATCGGAACTTCAGAATTGCTGGATTTGTACGAGGAAGTGCTGGAGATTGAGAATTTTTTTGTAAATTGAGGAAGTACAAGATGAATCTGCCTGGCCAGTCATATTCGGTCTAGTATTTGCCATTGTGGAACCTTGTACCTTTATTAATGTTATCAAACGTATGCTGGTCAACATCATTCTCATAATAGGAAGCACAAGAACAAGATGATCACCGGGCGACACCACAAAACAAAGTGAAACCGGATGATCGATCGGCCTGCATGGTCTTGCACTTGCAATGTGTTCGTCAAAGTTCATTTCAATAAAAAAATTAACAACTTCATGCATCGTGTTGGAACTGTTTTTTCTTTGCTCAAGAACCACGTTAGTCTTGTTAAAGATATAGCTTAAGGGTAATTGGGTTTAGTTTATACTCGTTATTTCCATCGTCCATGTTCTGCATCAACACACCTAATGAGTGTATGATAGACAGTGTCCAGTTTGTTTTCGGGAAGTTCCTTTCGTTTTCCCTCCCAGCCTGTTCGCGTTTGCACACCCAATTCCCAACCTTTGTGTTAGGGTTAGGCTTAGGGTTAGGGTTTAATGTGGTTTTCTCGTTCAAATCTGCCTATTTGTATTTTTCCGCTTTGACCACTGTGCAAAAGGGGTCATAAAGCATCAGAAACGTGGCCAAGCTGGAAGATTCCATCACACATCCCCAGCAGCACTGATGCATGATCGGAGAAGTACCAGCCTCCTAAGCCAATGAATGCACAGCCAGCAAACCGGGGTGCCAGCTTGGAGGAGTGTTGATAAAATGAGAATGCGTGTGTGGTATCACGAGCTCTCTGCTTCCGGTGCTTGGATCAATCCTCGCTCTTGATTGCCGTCTGGGGATGTAGAGTTGGTGCCGTTCCGTGGGAGTGGGACGTCATCTGGCCGTCTGGTTCACATGCCAAGGAACGCTGACAATGAGGACGATCTTGACCGCCATCCCTCTCCTCACCTCCCTGGCGATCATGGGATGGATAAGACCCTCAAGACTGCGTGCCGGCATCTTGGCGCCAAAATCAAGCTCGAGCAAGGAAACTTGTGCTCCACATTCTTTATATCCTATATTTATGTCTCTCTCTATCTATTTGTCCGATCACCAGAGTGAGTAAGGCCTTCAAGGGTTAGGATAGATAAGTGCGATGCTATAACAGTGGGCGTGAAGGATTCTTTCCATTTATGGTACAGACTGATCGCTGTTAGCAGCCATGTTTTCTCTCCATTCCTTGCCTGCCATTATTTATTTATTGTGAATGAACCAGTTGTTCCAGAGAACCTGTTTTGTGGACAATGGGGAATACGTGGGCTCCACAGCTCATAGTTTAATTGGAATAAATCCGTTAGACGGGTGAATTGGGCTCACGCATTAAGGCACGATTTAAAGCGAGTCACTGACAAAGCTCCGCTCGGCTTATCACTGTCGGCAGGTTTGCGAGCCGCTGCATGGTTCTTTAACCACTGACTTGCACATAAATTATATGGGTGGATGTGGTGACCTCTCGTCCCCTAGTCACCTAGTGGTGCTAGTGATGGTTAGAATCCTGTGACAGTAAAAGTATTTTACCATTCGATAGAACAAAACAAGGAAACTTTGAAACAGGATCAATAAGCCTGTGATACTGAATCATACTTGCACAATATTCATATCATTATCTATTTTGAAGAATCATTTTACATGTTATCCTCTTCTTCTTCGTCAATGTGCAGCACAAGGCTGTGGAGTAGCAACATTGGCCGAGGGCATGGGTGTGCCGCTGATGCAATGCAACCTTTGCTGATTCGAGCAGGGATTTGGAATTTGTTCATGGCACCGGCGAATGTTCACATACTCTTCAGGAAGGACTCTGGGATCTGCAATTTCTACCAACTAATGCTGGCAGATGGGACGCTCGTTTAACGTCCATCAGAGGGATGTCACACCCATTGATGAATCACCCTGCTTGTGAAACACCAGGATGACAGTTTATAGCTGGGTCGGGATTCAAACCTACGCTAGGAAGCTTGCTTAGAAGCAAGTGTGCGCACCTCCAGGCCATCCTGTCAGCCGTACATGTTATCAAGGTGGTTATGGTAGTGCTTATGTGGTGAAGGTAATTGCTCACTAAGGTACATTGAGATCATTTCCATCCATCTGAATGATTTCATCATATATATTCTATGTTGGTGTAAAGCACAATACTAGTAAAGCTGTAGATCTATAATAAATAAATAATTTACTTTTTCTTTGTTAGCTTCGTTATGGCTTTTGAAGAGTGGTAAGGGGAAGGGTCAGAATGGTATTGCAATAGGTCAAGGATGTTTAAACATTAGGGTCGAATTTATGCCTGGTGTGGGCTTAATGGTAAGGGTGGTTGGGCTTGCGATCCGAGAGTTTTGAGTTAAAATCCTGCTTTCCGTTGAATTAATACCAGGTGGGGTTGACTCAGCCTGTCATCCTTCCGAGGTCAGCAAAATGATTACCAGCTTGCTGGGATGATTGAGCCATTCGAGTATCCTGTGTTGGAGTGACAAACCTGTCCAGGATTGTGACCAATAGCCCAGGATCTCCTGGGCTATTGCTTCGGCAGCACCGACGCTCTGCACAGAGTATGGCCCCAATGGGTGGATAGATGGTCGAATTTCCAAAAGGCATTCAGTGAACGTCTTGCTAACACACGCCAAACCCTTAAACACTGACAAAACTATCTTTGCGCGCACACGCACTTAACTGTGTACGTACAAACAGCTGATTAGCCTGTGAAATCCCGCCCGTGTCGCCAACATCCAATTTAAATGATGCACTTGCACGGAATTAAATCACCACGGACAACTGTTGGAGGGGATTCAGCACATTGCTCCTCATCGTAAGCTTGATCCTGGTCATCTTACACAAGATTCAGCAACCAACCAACGAAATGATTCCTTCGAGAGATCCATCCATTCCTCCTTCGAGATTATCCAATTCTCCTTCCACTCATCTGTCCATCATGGAAAAGACAATCTGTGAATGTGTACAATCTCTGTATCCGAGCTGCGGTTCCCACATGTATGCCACTCCGGGTAATCTGGATTGAAGTGATCGACGATGGTTATTGAAACATCTGTCATGTTTTATGTTGTGTACACAGTATAAAATTGACTAGTGGATATCTATTTATTATGTATGCAAATCTGGTGACGTTTGAATCTGAACCTGAACCAATATCTAATGAGTCTGTTCTTGTCACTTACCCAACTCATCCACCTAGTTTTGTTATAACCTGTCCATAACATTTTGAAATATCGTGCTTTCTGTACAGTGGTGAGCAAAAGTTTGTGAACCGTTTAGAATTTTCTGTAGTTCTGCATAAATTTAACCGAAAATGTGATTAATATTAGAATTTAGATTTTAGATGAATATGTAAATAGAACCTGATTAAACAAATCGTGCACAAAAAAACAAAAATCTACTTTTTCATTTATTTATTGAGCAAAATGATCCAATATTTAATTTCTTTGTCAGAAAAAAAAGTATGTGAACCTCGAGGTTAATCAGCACAATTAAAGGGGAAGGGGGTAATTAGTCAGGTGTTTCAATCAATAAGATGACAATCAGGAGTGAGTTTGGGTGGCCGTGCCGTGTATAAAAAAAATCATAAACTTTGTTCGTCACCGTCAGTGTCTGGTCTTCACCACACAGGTTTGTGGAAGCTTGTCATGCCCTGATCAAGAGATATTTCTGAGGACCTCAGAAAAGTAGTTGGCTGCTCATCGGTCTGGAAAGTGTTACAAAACCGTTTCTAAAGATGTTGGGCTCCACCAATCCACTATCAGGCAGATAGTGTACAAATGGAAAAAAAAATCCAAGACCATTGTTACTCGTTCCAGGAGCAATGAAAATCCAGGTCCAATGAAATTCACTCCAAGAGCAAGGTGTACAGTAATCCAGGTCACCACAAAGAACCCCAGGCTAATGTCTTAGGATCTGTAGGCCTCTCTTGCATTGGCTAATGTCAGTGTTTACGAGTCCACCATGAGGAAAACGCTGAACAAGAATGGTGTGCATTGGAGGACATAGCAAGGAGGAAACCACTGCTCTCCAAGAATAATGTTTCTGCCTGTCTTAACTTTGCCAAAGGCCACCTGGATGATCCAGAAGGCTATTGGAAGAATGTTCTGTGGCCAGGTGAGTCGAAAATGGAACTTTTTTGCTTAAATGAGAAAAGTTATGTTTGACGAAAACCAAACACTGCATTCTAACATAAAAACCTCATCCCAACCGTGAAGCGTGATGGTGGCAGTATCATGGTTTGGGGCTGCTTCACTGCCTCAGGACCCAGACGGCTTGCCATCATCGACGGAACCATGAATTCTGGATTGCACCAACAAATTCTACAGGAGAATGTCAAGGCATCCATCCGTGAGCTGAAGCTTCACAGAAAGTGGCAAAACAACGACCGTGTTGGAATGGCCAAGTTAAAGTTCAGACCTTAACGCAATTGAAATGTGGCAGAACCTGAAGCGTGCAGTTCATGCAAGAAAGTTCACAAATACATCTCTGAGTTGAAGCCGTTCTGTGAGGAGGAATGGACCAAAATTCCTCCAAGCCGATGCGCAGGACTGATCAAGAGTTGTAGGAAACGTTTGGTTGAAGTTATTGCTGATCAAGGGAATGTCACCAGTTACTGAATGGAAAGGTTCACATACTTTTTCCAACAAAGAAATTTAATGTTGGATCATTTTGCTCAATAAATAAATAAAACAGTAGATTTTTTTTTGTGCTATTTATTTAACCAGGCACTCTTCATTTATTATTAGGACTTAGACGAATGAACATCTGATCACATTTTAGGTCAAATTTAAACAGAAATACAGAAAATTCAAAAGGGTTCATAAACTTTTTCTCACCACTACATTGTTTTTGGTCCCATCTCTCAATGGTGAAGAATCACTTTAAAAATAAAAACTAAAAACTCTTGTATCCGTATACGGATTCGGATCTTCAACAAAATAGAATAAATCCGTCTTCGTCACACACATAACCTATTCACGTTTGAATCCGTCAATAACCTTTTGACTTTTCATGCTCACAGACAGACAGACAGGGGTGAAAACAACCTCCATCCACCTTCGGTGTTGAAGGTAAATATAATTTCGAATTAACTTTGTACAAAAATGAATACAACACCGATTTAACATTATTCATTCCACATCCCAACAGGTCATCCCTCATTCATGATTATCATTCCAAATGATCCCAGATTCACCATTCATTCCAGATCAACCCTCAATCACCATTTTTCATTCCAGATCAACCCTTATTCATTCCATATCATCAGCAATTCACCATTATTCATTCCACATCAGTGCAGGTTATCGAGCTCTGATTTAGTATTAACTAGTAGTAATGCCCGGCATTGCTCGGGCTAGCAATAAAGCCTGGCGTTGCCCGGGCTTTCTTGCAAATTTCCTGAATAGCTGTTAGCGGTTAGCGGTTAGGGGTTAGCGGTTAGGGTTGGGGTAGCTAACCCTAACACTAACCCAAACCCTAACCCTAACAGCTTGGCGTAGCGGAGGTAAACAGCGCCCGGGGCAAAGTGGAAATTTGCGTCCCCCGTAGGCCTTAAAGTTGAGTGGATTTGAATGGAAAATCCCAGAAGGGATATCGATTTATCGATTTTTTCGAATATCGGAAGTGTTATGGAAAAAATTTATAGCCAATGACGTAAGTTGGACCAAAAGCCATAATCGTACCGAATTTGAATGGAATCCGATGGAGTTTGTGAAAATGCATCAAAATGAATTTTGAGGGGCCTCTTAAGGAAGACAATAATATCATTAGTATATGTGCCAAATCTTGTTTCATTTCATGCAGTAACAAAAATCTCATGGTGGAACAAAGAAAGGGGCGTGCCGAAATATTAATATAGATTCCACACCCCGATTCACCATTATTAATTCCACATCCCAACATGTTACCCCTGATTCACCATTATTCATTTTGCATCCCCACAGGTTATCCCAGATTCAGCATTATTCATTCTGCATCCCCACAGGTTATCCCTGATTTGGTATTATTCATTCCACATCCCCACAGGTTATCCCTGTTTTAGCATTATTCATTCCACATCCCCACAGGTTATCCCTGATTTAGCATTATTCATTCCATGTCTCCACAGATTATTCCCGATTCAGCATTAATCATTCCACGCCCCCATATGTTATCCCTGATTTGGTATTATTCATTCCACATCCCCACAAGTTATCCCTGATTCAGCATTATTCATTCCAGGTCCCCACAGGTTACCCTGATTTGGCATTATCAATTCCACATGTCATCCCAATTCCTCTGATCTCATTCCACAATGGAGGTATCCAGTTATCGTCGATTCCAGGATTCGAGGAACTGTTACAGCAGCAGTGAATGTACCATGAGTGATGAGAGGTAGAAAGAGAGTTTCAGGGGGAAGAAGGGGGAGAGTCACTGTTCCCATCACTGCTGTCAGATAAGGGAAGCAAGGGATGGGATTCACGCTCTTGCCGACATCTTCTCTTTTTCTTTCGTACAGATAAGAAGCGCTGAACACGTCGGGCGATCAGGTCTGGGAAGAGAAATGGGCACTGGTTATTGGAGATGAAGAGGTTACATCACATAATGAATGCAGTTCTCATAGTGGGGCAAAATAAACCTCCTTAGTTCGGTTATCTACACCATGAACCACCCTCCCCCTCCCACCTAACTTCCCCATGCCGTGCTAGCCCTAAAAGAGAGGAGAATACATAAAGGTAAGGAAGGAGTTGGCTTCTTATTCTTTCATATGCAGTATTTTACTGTGGGTAGCATCATTTGCTGGTGCCGCTGATGCAATGCCCCCCTATAGGTGAGAGCAGGGATTCAGAATTTGTTCAAGGTGCCGGTGATGGCTCGCCTTCTCTTCGCGAAGCACACCCTGGAACCTTTAATGTCCAACAACTAATTATGACAGGATGGAGGCCCACATTAATGTCCATCCGAGGGACGGCGCACACGTCGATGCCTCGCCCTGCTTTCGGAACACCAGCATGACAGTTAATAGCTGGGTCAGAATTCAAACCCGAGCTGGACAGGGAGGAGTGGTAAAAAAAAGAAAAATTGCACCAATTGTGTGTACAACATGTAGATGGTTCGTGGAAGATGGGGGTAGGGATCATTATTTAGTACAATCAAAAAGACATTCCAATAACCTATCTCCCGTGATAGGCCTCGTACTTGCTGCTTGGTCACTAGTGAAGGGCTATTCATTTATTACATACGTACAGAGAAAGGTTCAAATCAAGTTTAAATGTGAGAAAAAGACTAGAAGGGAGAATAATAAAATTGGGAAAAAAGGGAATGCGAGTGTGGAAGGAGTGCTAAAAGAGGAAAGAAATGTCTGTTAGGATAGAGGAGTAAGGGGAAAGGGATAAGTGGAATATATTGGGGGGGGGGCAGAGCCGGATTTAGGCATGGGCAAGCTGGGCAGTTGCCCAGGGGCCTCCACAACCAGGGGGCCTCCACAACCAGGGGGCCTCCACATATTTCATGAAAAAAAACAATTGTAAGGAAAAATGTATTTGTGAGTGCCTGAATGGTAGTCGATAGTTAGTGGAACAGATACAAGATATTCATCTTATCTCATTCTCTATTTTATATAGAAGTCAGTTGACTTCTAGGGGAGTATGGGACTTTGCATGTCTCTTTACTATTATTATCCTCAAAATTTTCAGGTTACATTTATGGTCCTTGCATTTTTAAGGTTACTTTAATAGTTAGCTTACGTTTGGTTAACCCGGCTTTAGCCGTTTGCACTTTGCTCTACAAAACTGTTGAGGTATATTCAGCTCACATCATGGCGAGAAGTAGTGGACACGCATGCGCGTCATGCGTGCTCACCTATATCGTATGTGAACCGATATCTTATGTGAGACTGAGATTAATAAGATTTACATCGGGAACATTCAAATTTGTCTTCGTAGCATCAACAATTTTGACGTAAACAACTCGTTTCAATACGATATAAATATTCTTAAATATTGTAAGCAAACTGTTATAGATGTTCAGATGTTCAGATGATCAGAATGCCATTTTTTAAATCAATTCTTCTTGTAACCGTCCCCCCTCGGGCAACCCCGGGGACAATGCAGAAAATCAAATCCCGGGGGTGGCCGATGGGGAATTGTTTTATTAATTTTGTCCCGGGGGTACAGGGTGGGGATGCAAGGAGACGTGGGAGTCTGGTAACGAAAGTATTCGTATTCAAAATGGCGCCGAATTAATTTAAACTTTCATTTGAAAGATTTCTCAGGTAAACGGTAAACCTTGTGAGTTTGTTGGCATGTCTGGTTGGAAAAACAAATTGGAAAAGTTGAAGACTGTTTAAGTTAAGTTAATTCACATTTGAAACTTTTGCAACTGGTAAGGAAGCTTTAACAGCCTAGTTTATTTAATAGGATTATAAGAATAGTTAATGACTAAAACAATTTTTTCTTTTTGAATTTAAAAGTATTTTCTACAATTTTTAAATTTAAGTTTATTGTGTTGGACTTTATTACACTATTTATGACTATTAAACGCAAATATTAAAATTTTCGCAAATAAAATAAAACACAAATTTTCTTGCAGGAATGAGTGGAATTGACAGGCACAAAGGTCCGCGACATTTTGCAAGTGGTGCTACAAAGAGGAAAGTATCCAAGGAACGTACTGAAAGAGAAGCTCAAGAACTTGCAAAAACACGTCGAATGACTGAATTCTTCACCGAGTTCACTCGTCCATCAGCTTCAGAAGCAGACGGTGCTTCACCTTCAAATGCAATACAACCAGATCAGGCACCTGCTGCAGAGACACCAGCCTCATCTTCATCCGGCCTGTCTACGGTAGAAAATGACCAGAATGTCGAGAAGACAGACACTGCTTCAAAGCAAGTGCTTCCAGAATCTCATACGAATACACAGGTTGATAACATCAGCTTATGGCCAGAGCATATGACAAAATCATTTATTGACTATTGGGCTGTGAAAGGTGCTGAGGATCTCCACCACAGTGATGTCAAGTCTTTGGATGCTAAATCAGCAATACAAAAAGGTGCAAACAATGTCATTCGGAAATGTACACCAGCTATGTTTGAGCGACGAAATCGAAATGGGGAAGTTGTAATACGTTCTTGGCTTTGTTTTTCACCAGCAAATGGTCGAGTCTACCGCTTCTTTTGCAAGCTAATGGGTGTTGCAAGATCCCAATTCACACATGATGGATTCTGCGACTGGAAACACACTAGTGATCGACTTGGTGTCCATGAGCAATCAAAAGACCACATTCAAGCAGTTTTGTCAGCAGCAAGTCGTGCAAAGAAAGCTGGACGTGTAGACTCTGAACTTGGACAAGAAGCACATCGAATTGAGCAATATTGGCGCAGTGTTCTAAAGCGACTGGTCAGTGTGCTTAAATTTGCATGTGAACGAGGCCGAGCTCTTTGTGGAGATAATGAAACATTTGGATCTCCTCATAATGGAAACTACTTGGGAATACTTGAGCTTTTGGCTGAATATGATGATTTCCTCAAGCAACACATCCAGAATCATGCAAATCGTGGCAGTTGTCATACTAACTATTTGTCTTCCACCATCTGCGAAGAACTTGTCAGACTAATGGGCAATCAAGTTCTGAATGAAATCATTTCACGCATAAAACTGTCAAAATACTATTCAGCTTCTCTTGATTCCACAGCTGATGAAGGTCATATTGATCAACTAACTCTGATCTTCAGATACATGGAGCATGATACACCAGTTGAGAGATTTGTGAAGTTCTTGCCAAATCAAGGACACAAGGCTCAAGAAATGTTTGAAGGATTGATGAAATTCCTTGCAGACCATGACATTGACATTCAGAATTGTCATGGGCAATCGTATGATAACGCCTCAGCAATGAGTGGAAGATACAATGGTCTTCAAGCGAAAGTGGCAGCTGAAAACCATCATGCAGTTTGGATACCCTGTGCTGGACATTCACTTAACCGAGTTGGACAAGCAGCAGCTGAATGTTGTCAAGCAGCTGTGGCATTTTTTGACTTCCTCGAGGCAATTTATGTGTTCTTCACAGCTTCCACACTGCATTATGAAATTCTTACAGACTCACTGAAGACTGTGGAATCTGGTCCTGTATCTGTGCCAAAGGAGGGTTTCGACAACACGATGGTCCTGTCGATCCGATGCAGTAAAAGCACTCGTCAAAGGATATCACCCAATCCGTGAAGCACTGGCCAAAATAGTAAGAGATGAAAATGAGATGTCCAAAGCATGTTCTGAGACAAACGGTCTCCACGACAGGATGTGCAACCTGGAGACTGGGCATCTATGCTGTTTTTTGGCATGACATTCTTGACAGAGTTAACGCCACAAGTCACATGTTGCAAGATCCAAAACTTGATCTGAACACAGCAGTAGCAATGTTGAAGTCCTTGAAATGTTTTGTGTGTGAAAAACGAGAATGCTTTCATGTTTATGAGGAGAAGGGAAAGGAGATATCTGGAACTGATAATTACTGTATGTGCAGACATGCAATCGTCAACGAAATGTGTGCCTCAATCCATTGGATTATGGACGATCAGAAGAAGCTACACTCTCACTGTCTGAAAAAGTTCGAGTTCAGAATTTTCTTCCAGTAAATGATCAGTTTCTGAGTTCATTGGAGCAACGATTGGAAGCATATGAGAACACCCGTTCTCTTTTCGGTTTCTTGCGTAAACTGGAATCACTGGACTGCGATGAAATCGAAGCAGCTGCAGCAAAATTGGTTGCTGAGTACAAAGATGATGTGGATCAAACACTTGGTGTTGAACTTGTGCAGTTTGCAGCCTTCCTCACTCATTTTCTGGAATACGAAGATGATAAGATAGGGAGAGAACATTTCCTTTACAAATTGTTTCTGGACAAGAAAGTTGCGGATACATTTCCAAATGTCGAGATAATGCTACGGATGTACTTGGTGCTCATGGTCACAAACTGTTCTGGAGAACGTTCATTCAGTAAATTGAAGTTCATCAAGAACAGACTACGTACTACAATATGTCATGATAGGCTCAGTCACCTGGCCTTGATGAACATTGAATGTGACATTCTCAGAGAGATTGACTTCGACAAATTGATCCAAGACTTTGCAAGGGTCAAGTCTCGTAAAGTGCCTGGTGGTCTCATCAGTGGTCTGTAAATATAGGTGTTAGGTACTGTACTAGATTGTAGATTCTATGATTGATCATGATTGACCTGCTTGCTTATTCACTACACTATTCAGATTCTTTATACTTGAAACATGGGAACTTCTAACTTCGTAGATTCTTATAGTTTGATCATGATGTTTAAAGATGTGCCTGCTTGCTTATTCAAATTATTTATGCTTGAAACATCGGAACTTCACAGATTCTTATAATCTTATAGATTGATCATGTGCTAGCTTATTCAGATTCCTTATACTTGAAACATAGGAACTAGATTCTTACATGTATATAGATTGATCATGATGTTTATAGATGTACATTTTTATTCAGATTCTTTGTTCTTGAAAAATATACTTTATGGATGACTGTAAATATGTCTTGTCACCTTTTTAGTATTCTAACGTAGGGTGGGCCTCCACTACTGAAGGCTGCCCATGGGCCACCACATGTCTAAATCCAGCCCTGGGGGGGGGGGGGGAGGGTCAAAAACATTTTGCATAGCTGCATATTTAACAAGAGCGAGGATTGCTTTACAATACATGTTCCATACAGATGTGATATTTTCTAAACCCAAAAAGGGCATAACTGAAAAATGGATGAAATGCTCTGAAACTCGAACGTGTTCAGCAACTTATCATAAATCATAATAAAGCCACATACCAAGTTTCAGTTGAATATGTTAAAGGGTGTGGGAAAAAACTCTGGAAAACCACAGGTAGGACAGACAGACCGATGGACAGCAAACCGAGCTGTGAAACCAGTAAGGGACTGAACATGTCAGGTCAGGTCAGGTCAGGTATGGTAGCATGCGCTGGAGTAGCGCATCGCTGCGTCCACTCTCCGCCAGTACTCCAGGCGCCTCTGTCTGGCCATCCCCAAGGCAAATGCTTGGCCCATCTCCATCTCCTTGAGATGCTGATAAACCTGCTGCAACCACGAGGCATGTGGTCGGCCCATTGGCCTCCTCCACTCATTAGGCTCCCTCAATGAGAGAATGTGGTGAGCAGGATCAGCATCAGGAAAACGAGTGACATGTCCATACATTTGCAGCTTATGCTCACGGACTATTCAGGTAACAAATCTCATTTGAGTCTCTCTCAGCAACCGCTCCTTGGACACAAAGTCTGACCAGCGATAGCTAAGGATTATCTGAAGAGACCTGGTGCCAAATGAATTAAGTCTCTGCCTCAGATCCTTGGTCAGCGTCCAAGTCTCACATCCAGAGAGCAAGACTGGAAGCAAAAAGGACCTGAAGACTCGGACTTTCGTCCTCCCGTACAGGTACTGACAGCATCATACCCCATGATCCAGTGAATACAAAACTCCCCAGGCCAAACACAAACACAGACGTCTGTTGACCTATGGCTCAAACGCCAGCAGAGACATAAATATCACTGCCAAGGAAAGTGAATCTCTCCGTGATCTCAACATCCTCACCACAAACAGGTACAGACAAGATAGCAGCATCCAAGATGTCACTTAAATCCTGGATCTTAGTTTTGATCCTGGAAACCTGCACTGATAGCAGCTCCAACTCCTCATTCAGCACCTTGAGGGCCCCAAAAGGGTATCCAGAGTCTCCACAAAGATGACTGCATCATCTGTGAAATCAAGATCAGAGTTCTTAACATTCCCAAACAATGCACCACAGCTTTATCTTCATGACATCCTCCCCAAATTTAGTCCATACAAGCACTGTAAAGTGCGGAGCCCAGTACACATCCAGCTGAACTCCAGTAACAAGTGGAAATAAGTTGGAGATGGTATCACCACATTTCACGGCACTCTCAGTTCCAGAGTATAGTTCAGACATCACATTGATCAGTTTTGGTGGCACCCCACAAAATCCAAGAATCCTCCAGAGGACATTCCTATTCACTGACTCAAACGTTTTGCAGACATAAACATTGGCTGCAAGCAGCCCCTGCCGAAACCCTCGTCTGCGTTTGGTGAGGACCGGAAGAGCAAGGATACGGTCAATCGTTGACCTCTTTGGTGTAAAGCCTGACTGCTCTGGGCACTGATGCTCAAGCAGATGGTGGCGAACCCTATCAAGAATTATCCGAGCAAAGACCTTGCCCGGCACTGAGAGCAGTGTCACCCCACGGTAGTTGTTTCAGTCTTGGCGATCACCATTCCCTTTCCAGAGAGGGACAACAAGGCCCCTCTTCCAATCAGTTGGGTTGATGCCTGTGTTCCATGCAGAGCACGAATTGCATGCAACGACGTGAGTACAGCATTTACACCAGCCTTGAGAAGTTCAGCATGGATGCCATAGATCCTTGGAGGTTTACCCCATTTCAAGCAGTTCATCACAGCCTGTGATTCCAGAAAAGAAGTTGGATCACAGTTGATTGGAGGATCACCAATAGGGATAGCAACACTCCTGACATCCAACTCAACAGCTGGTGGGTCAACCTGGTACATCCTCTCAAAGTACCAGCCAGCAAGCCTTCACTTCGTATTCCTCTGTAAAGAGTCCACCACTCTCCGCTCTAACTGCAGTACACTGAGGGATGGGCTTGGAGGAACACAATGGATGAATTCCCCCTCACACCCCCCTCACAGATTTCTCTACCCCCTCACAGATTCTCGACAGATTGATGCTCTACCCCCTCACAGATTACTCCCACAAAGGTCTCCTTGTCCACCCTTAGCACATGTACAGTTTTACGCCTCAACGCCCTGAACAACTCGACTCTCCCATTAAGCTGTACTTACGACTCTGGTCAATGGTATCCAGTGTCCCTTGAGACACAAAATTCTTCCTCGCCCAATGGTGAGTGCCAAGACATCCACCAGCAACATCATGGATGGTGGTCTTGAAGGCACTCCACAACTCTTCAGGATTTCCCAAAGCATACAGATCCCCCAAATCCCCACTCAGCCTGTTTGCAAAGTCCTCAGCTACCCTCTCATCCTTGTGTTTGCCAACATCTAGACGATGCTGGGATGGTACCATTCTCCTGGATTTAAGCTGCAACTTCAGAGTTGCTACCACAAGCCTGTGGTCAGTATCAAAGATCTGAGCACTACGGTGGACCCTGCAGTTCTGAATCACCCTCCAGCGACCATGAACAAGCACATAGTCAATCTTCTTTGCCACACTGCCAGCGTTGGAATACCAAGTCCAGCGATGAGCCTGTGGGCGCTGAAACCATGAACCAGCCACCCTCAGTCCATGACTTCTTGCAAAGTGGAACATCGTGCTCTTCTGGTTGACAGTTCCAGACCCCTGGTGACCAACACATCTCATAAACATCCCTTATCAGTTCCAGTCAATGCATTGAAATCCCCAAAGATGACAAGAGTATCTTGCCTAGGGCACTGATCAACCACAGACTTGAGCGTGGCATAGAATGCGTCCTTCACGGTGAGATCACTCATCTCAGTCGGAGCATATGCAGAGACAAGGGAAACGAGACCCAGGGAGTGACGAATCATTCGTGTCATAATACACTCGTTGACCGGTATTACCTCAATTATCATTGGGGTCAGCTTATTGGACACAGCTACAGCA
Organism: Eptatretus burgeri; assembly: GCF_056783735.1. Lineage (NCBI taxonomy): Eukaryota > Metazoa > Chordata > Myxini > Myxiniformes > Myxinidae > Eptatretus > Eptatretus burgeri. Next base: position 20,824,275 of record NC_140961.1, on the reverse strand, counting down.
ACTCCTTGGGAATGGTAACCATCCGAGTGACCAGACCAATAGTAGGTGTAACCACTCACCATGATCTCGCCACTATCCAGTCTCTGAACCTTTGAGAGTGTTGCAATACCGATGTTCGAACACTTGAGCTCATATGATAACAGAGACAGGTGATCATCCTCTCTTAGGGATAGGACATTCCAGGCACCTACCCGAAGGGACCGCCTCAGGTTAAACCAAGGAGACCGCCGGCTTTGGACGACACCTGAATCCGAACTGGACGACCCCTCAGCACCATCCCGACACACTCTCCTGCAATCCGACCTGGGAATGTTACCCTGTGGTTTCCCTCCTATCATCAAAGAGTGGCGGCCCCGAATGTTTTGCCCCAATCCGATCATCCGGTGAGCTGCCTTGCAGAGGGCAGCTGCACAGGAGGTACTCCCATGGAGGAGGTTTTTCTTGTGTTTTGCAGAGTGAAGGGTTTTACGGTGACCAGAGTGCAAATCCTGCCACTAACCTCCTAATAAGAAGTAACTCAACTGCAGGACATCCGCAGACACAGTTGGGCACTAGATATGGAAGGCCGTTGGCTCACAAGGAGCTCCTCCGCCCTTTGACAGGGTTTATTTTTTAATCCTGCTGGATGTCCATGTCATACACCCTCCTCACCAGGAAATCGGGTGGGGGAAACGGTTTAGTCACCGACAACCTGACCATGAAACAGGTTGATATAGGTTTACATAGTACCTGTAGCAAGTCACAAACCTAATCTGGCTTGACCTGACAATCGATAGACCTGGCCTGACTGAACAGATCGATCCATACAAATACCCTACGGATGTGTGTCTCTTCTCCAAACTTCAACCTTCTCTCAACCTCTTTTTTAATGGAAAGTCAAGGCTCATGGAAGAGGGAGAACACTGAATGGATCAGGAAGTGATAGAATAAAAGGAAGAGTAGATGGCGGTTGGGGGAGGGGGGAACCAACAGCAGGGTTGAAGGATAAAATAGAGGGAGACTTGGACAAATAAAGGAAGTGGGGAAGGAATGAAGGGTAGGGGAGGATGCACAGGATGGACAATATGGATACAAAAGCAAGCTCTCAGGAAGGAAAAACTGGAAATTTGGAAGGTGGTGGGCTTGTGGGAGGAGGGGGGGGAGGGGGTTAACAGACATGAAAAAATCATGGATATGGATGGGGGATAATCTGACATGGTGAGGAACAGTTGTCTTGAAGACCTGGAGAGAAGGATGAGATTGAAAAGGATGTGAGCCTGGTGTTCGCTTAGCAATTTGGGTGGCTGGCTTCTGATTTTAGGGTCCAAAGTTTGAGCCCCTGTTAACCTTTGAATTAACATCAGGTGGGGTTAACACCAGCCTGTCATTCTGCCGAGGTCGGCGAAATGAGTACTAGTGTACTGGTAATTTAATCAGCGGCACAGCCACGCCCTCAGCAAATGATGCTAACTACAGCTGTGTGCTGCATAGGGAGGAGGAGGAGGAGGAGGAGGAGGAGGAGGAGGAGGAGGAAGAAGAGGAGGAGGAAGAGGATATGGATGTGGTTCCACAGGCAGTGAAAAAGAGGAACACTGTGGTTCTGGATTTCGGTAGTTTCACCAGAAGGGGGTTAATGGTGGACTGTGCCCGGCAGAAACCTCGGGGCGGGAGGGATTAAGGGAAGGGATAAAGAATTGAAAGAACAGAAAGGAGGCAGTAGAAGACAGAGGGCCAACCAACCCGTCTGTGATGGCGAAGTGATAAGCCCCTAGACTCAGCTTCATCGCAGGATATTCCCAATGATCTTGAAAGCCTTGATTTTCATGGCATCAAGCTGAGCAAGATGTACAGCAGGGGAGCCACAGCTCAGAGGGGAAAGCAGTCCTCCATCAAGCTGCAGATAAAGGCCTTGGGGGTGCACAGGAGTTCAGGTGTGCCAAGGAAGGACTTTATACAACTGAGAATGCCCAACTTTGAAATGGGGTTTGCCCAAGAAAGATCATGGCTGACAGTGAGAAGCAGGAGTTTGAATGACTGAACTTCCTCAGGAGGATAGAAGTGACGTTTTGCCTAACGTCATTTTGGACGAAGAAAGATAAAGAGTAAGAGAAACAGAAAGATAACTAGAGGGGCAGCACTCGGGAGAGTGCAAAACCTCCGCCGCCAATACTTCTGGGTCACTCACGTGAACCTTACATCTTATTCATTAATATGATGTCAACAGTGCTGGCAGAGTTATAGTTCTTTCCTCCAACATTTTTTTTGGGTGGGGGGGGGGGGTTGGAAATCACTTAAAAAACATGTAGAAATGCAAAAAAAAAGAAATTGAAATTTTGTTGAAAAAAAAGTTGCAAAAATTTTTTTTCTCTAATTTTTTTTTTGGGGGGGGGGGAGGGTTGGAAATCACTTAAAACATGTAGAAATGAAAAAAAATTCCTGTACATTTTTGGGGGAGGGGGGTTGGAAATCACTTCAAACATGCAGAAATGCAAAAAAAAAGAAATCGAAATTTTGTTGAAAAAAAAGTTGCAAAATTTTTTTTTTCTCTAACAATTTTTTTTGGGGGGGGTTGGAAATCACTTAAAACATGTATAAATGAAAAAAATATATTTTCTCGACATTTTAGGGGGGGTTGGAAATCACTTAAAACATGTAGAAATGCAAAAAAAAAAATTTTTTTTTCTCTACATTTTTTGGGGGGGTTGGAAATCACTTAAAACATGTAGAAATGCAAAAAAAAAAAAATTTTCTCTAAAAAATTTTTTTGCGGGGGGACCAAGTCCAAAATCTAATCCAAAAATGATCCTTGGACCATACCTAACTCCCCCCGCCCCCCAACAAGCTTCGTTGAGGAGTTTTTCTGTAATATTGTTCACAAACAAATAAACCAATGGCAAGATCATAAACCAATGTCACCCGCAGGGTGACCCGTATCTTGTCAAAAGGTGACCACGTGTGACTTCTTTAAGGTCATACTGAGGTGAACAGAGCTGCTATCCACCAGGAGCGACTCCTTGAGGAATATCTGCCTACGAGAGATTCCGATGAGAATCGTTCTACAGAGTAACCATGAAAAATATGCATTTGCCTCATAACGTCACCAAATGACGTCATAATGTCTCAAGCTTGACATATCTAGAAAGCACTCATCGAGGTGTTCAATTTGAGGTACTACACGATATGGTTCCTAAAACTTGAAAATTTGACCTTGGGGTCAAATATGTTTGACCTCAGGCGCTAACCATGAAGGTCAAGGCCAATCGCCACCAAAAATTAATCAGCTGAGCGCCAGACCATGAACTATATTCCCATGAAGTTTGAAGACGATCCGATCAAAATTACTCAAAAAATAAGGGTTTTGTCGACTCCCCTGATTTGCGACAAAGTGACCTTGACCTTTGACCTTGACCTTCAAAATTTTATGCGCTGAAAGGGACCTCTATAGGCCTCTGATATGCGAAGTTACAAAAATTTCCAATGATAACTGTGTTCTGCAGAGTGATTTATACGTGATTACAGACCAAAAAAAAACAAAAAAACATATGAAGGTCAAGGCCAATCGCCACCAAAAATTAATCAGCTGAGCGCCAGACCATGAACTATATTCCCATGAAGTTTGAAGACGATCCGATCAAAATTACTCAAAAAATAAGGGTTTCGTCGACTCCCCTGATTTGCGCCAAAGTGACCTTGACCTTCAAAATTTTGTGCACTGAAAGGGACCTCCATAGGCCTCTGATATGCGAAGTTACAAAAATTTCCGATGATAACTGTGCTCTGCAGAATTTTTTACACGTGATTACAAACAAACAAACAAACAAACAAAAAAACATACAAGCTGACTAACATATCTTGCAAAAACTTCGTTTTGGCAAGATAAAAAAAGATACAAGCTGACTAACATATCTTGCAAAAACTTCGTTTTGGCAAGATAACAAACAGAAAGGGGGTGAAAACAGTAACCCCCGATCTTCGATGGCGGAGGTTAACCAGTAAGAGTAAGAGAAAGAGAAAGATTTTTCAGGATTGAAAGATATATTCCAAGTGTTTGACCAGCTCGTGATTATTTTTGAAGGTATGAAGAAAGGGAAGAGGCTGCTGTCTGCCTGTCTGAAGGATGAGGGATGTCACGGCAGAGAGTGGAGTCATGAGCAAATGGATAGAGGATTTTTCAGAGTCAGAGAGATCATTGATGAAGATTAGGAATAGGACTGGGCCCAGAACACTGCCTTGGGGGCACTCCAGCCTTGACAGGGAGAGGAAATGAAAGGAATCCATTGAATGCCGCATGTTGGCTGCGAGAGTGAAGCAAGTCAGTTTTTTAATATATTTTTTGTAAACACCGTCGAGGCTTGCATGACAGCTCATCTGAGAGCAGTAAGCCACGTGTGGAGTTCACCTTGGATGCCATAGGCAGGCAGTTTGGAGAGTAAGGCAGGATGTCAGACTGTATCAAAAGCTCGAAATATGTCAAGAGAGACAGCCGTGATCTCATGTCTGATAATGAGGGCCTTCAACATTGTTGGGAGAGACGCAACATGTCCAGGGTGGAGTGACCTGGCCTGAATCCGAACTGATGATACGAGATGAGGATATTGGAGAAAAGGAAAGATATCATATCAACTGAAATGATAGATTCCACGAACTTGCTGATGAATGGAAGCTGATCGGTCTGAAGTTTATGGGATCAGTTTTTGCACCTTTTTACATTGTGCAGCGATTTTGGCAGATTTCCCTGCAGATGGAAGAAGACCTCACGCAAACAATAGGGTGAAAAGGGCAGAGAGGGGATGTACAAGACCAGCAGAGCAGGTTTTTAGGACATGCGAGCCGATTTTTTTAGGACACGTGAGCCGATGCCGTCCTGTCCAGTAGTGAAGTCAGAGTCGAGGGTTGAAAGAACCTTCTCCCCCTTCACAAATGCAGAAGTTATCGTGTCCAGGAGCAGTTGGATGAGGGGTAAGGGATGCAAGATTTGGAAGCAAACACAGAATTAAGTCATTCGGCTTTCTCACGAGCAGAGTCAGCTGTGGTGCCATTTGAAGAGAGGGAAGTGATAGAAGGGCAACATACACCAAAGAGAGACTTAAGACACCACCAGGTTTTAGAGGAGGAAGACAAGTTTGACAGTTCATTCTTGAGGTTGGACAGATGCTGTTTTCTGGCTCTCCTGAGAGTGGAGACACACTTGTTGCAGACTTTTTTGAAATGTGCTGAGATCGTCTTCAGTCGGATTAGCCTTCGAGGAAGAGAAGGAAGTTGTTTCAGAGCAACTGCCTCACCACAGGCTTCAGTATACCAAGGGCAGGGAGAAGAGTAGGATAATTGAAGACTCGGTGGTATGAATCTGTGCATGTGCATGAGAGAAAGAGCCGGTTTCTGTGGAAGAATTCCCAGGCTGAATGAAACATCAGAGGCAGTAGATATAGGAGACCAGTCCAGAAGAGAGATGGCTGCTTGTACTCCCTGCCAATCTGCTTGAGTGAAATGCCAGTCTCAGAGTTGAAGCAGCTCTCTATGAATAGTCCGAGAGATGTTCAGTTTCACAAGCATATATAATCTTTGCCTTTTCTCCTCTCATACCTCACGTTTCTTCACCATTTCTCTGCCTTTCTTTACACTTCCCCTCCCAACCCCCACAGTACCGAAAGATAGAGGGTCCCTTCAGAAGACCGTGCTGATATAACAACTCATTTCACAATGAAACATAACTCAGCACAACATTTTAAAAGTTTTATGTTAAACTGTTGATTTAACCTATGGTGGATTAGTCGTATGGCATCGCCGTAGAGATCCATTCGCACACTCACCTCAAAATTATCGAGCCTGGGTTCGACTCCCGACCCAACTATAAACTTACATCCCGGTGTTTCACAGGCAGGGGAGTTCATCAATGCGTGCTCCGTCCCTCGTATGGACGTTAAACGGGAATCCTGTCTGCCAATATCAGTTCCATCCATCCATCCACCCATTGGGACCACACTATGTGCAGATCGTTGGTGCTGTCTAAGCAGTCTCCTTGGCTATTGGGCACAATCCTGGACGGATCGCCACTCCGACACAGTATACCAGAATGCTGGCACTCATCTTGCCGACCTCGGAAGGATTACAGGCATAGTCAACCCCACCTAGTGTTAATTCAACAGCGAGTCGGATTTGAACTCAGGATCTTAGTATCTCAAGCCCAACACCCTAACCATCAAGCCAACACCAGGCATGACATCAGTTGGTGGACGTTAAAGATCCCACGGTGCGCTTCATGGAGAGTAGGTGAGTTATCGTCGGCACCCTGAAGTCGTTACAAACTCCTGCACCTTCAGTCGAGTATATTGCGTCGGAATGGTGACACGTGTGGGATTGCAACCCAAATTAAGAAACTGCTTCAGCACAACCATTCTGTATTGGACATTCGTACAGGCATTTTAGCAGAAATATTTGGTCAACCTCCCACAAATTGCAACAAAAGCAAACTCAACAGATTTTGATTCCTGGATATGTCCTCAGTGACAGAAAAAAAGTCCTAAGGGATCCTCCGGGGGGAAAAGTCCTGAAATCATGGAAATCCAATATGGCCGCCACCCGGCTTCGGGGAAAATGAGAAAATTGTAAAGATTGATATTTTAATATGTAAATATATGTTTTTCTGCATTCTAATTGTTTCTAGTTATGGTCAGTATGTTGATATACAAGAATAATTATAAAAAAGTGAAATGTATTGAGGGTAAAATCAGAAATAGCTTTTTTGTCCAAAAATGTCAATTTTTTGTCCCGAAAAAAAAAATTTACCTGATACTGATTTTGGCTCCTGGACAAAAAAAAAAGAATCGTTGAAGACACAAGATGAAATCAAGTCTATGGCAATACAATATAATTATGTAAATCATTGAAACATGACAAAATTCACAATTCCACTCGGGGCAATCACATCTGCCTGACGAAGGTTTCGAAATGAAAATGAAAATTCGCATTAAACTCAGAAACTACATCCATTATAAACTTACTTTACATGTTGAGAAAAATCAAGCGTATTAAAGTTAGAACTCGACAATGTCGTCATCATCCTCATAATTGTCACATGGAGTGTTTGTGCAGCCAGAGCCCCTGCAGTTTCCACAAGCTGGAGTGCACTCAATGTTGTGCTTCTTGCATGTGCATCTCATGGTGCTACATTCAGCCTGGCAGTTGCACCTAATGACACGTAACATCTTTTCAGGAGCTGGAGCTATTGATGTCCGAAGTGGCACAAAATCCTCGTCACACTTCTGCCAACCCCAGTCTGTGGAAGAAGTATGCAAGTCTGACGTCTTGAAACGAATCAAAGACCACCTTCAGAAGCATGCCGAGTCTGCAACGATATCTTCTAGAACTTCAGCGCTCTGGGTTCAGTATATGGACATGCTAGACATTCTGCACAAATACATCCAGGCAGAGCGCACTGGGAACTGGGCACTACATCTACAGGCCATCCAGGAAATGCTGCCTTACCTGGCAGCCTCGGGCCACAACCTGCATGCCAAATCTGCGAGGGTGTATCTGCAGCAGAAGTCCAACCTCAAAACTCAACATCCCAATGTCCAACAACGTTTTGATGAGGGGTTCCATGTGGTTCGATGAAGTGATCGCCTGTGGGCAGGTCTTTCATCTGACCTGATCATCGAACAAGTTCTGATGAGAAGTTTGAAGACCAGCGGGGGGCTCACATGAGGGCGAGGAATGACAGAGCAACAACGGCTGGTATGGCTACTATCAATGCCTACCTGTGAAGAAATAAACCAGGCAATGCAGGAGCTCACAGGTGTGAACTACAACACTGGAGAGCATAAGAAGGACATGACCAAGGCAAGACAATCTCATGACTGGAAGGACACACTATCAGCTCTTCAGTATTTACAGGAACGGAATCCGTTCAGTCGTGATCCACGTCTGAGGAACATTGCCACTGGAGTTCATGCACACCCCACCGTCAACGTCGATACAGCACATGCTGGAGGAGCCAAAATATTGAAATCTATGGATGGGAAAACACCTGCCCTGTACACATTTAAAAGGAAAGACCAAGTTGTCACACTCGGCATGAAGTCATCTGTCAAGATTGATGGAGAGCAAGTCCAGGTTGACCCACAACAGCTCTTCCAGAGACTGATCACTGTTGCACAGACAGCAGAAGAACTGGAGTCGGCCTTCAAATATGAACTGTGCAGCTATCCACCAGCCCTCATTGATTCCTCTCTTCAGCTCCGAGAAGCACACAAGCCAGTCATTGCTGATGCCATCTGGGATCTTCTTGGATTTGATGTCCCAGCCGATATCCCCAATGATGGGCACAGTATGTTTTGGATGGCGGGGGCACTTGTTCAACGCATTCCATGGTCTCGTGGATCTACATACAGAGAATATGCCACCAGTACACTGATTATGGAACGAAGAAGTACGGAGATGCCATAGTCGTGTTTGATGGTTATGAGAGTACCAACACGAAGGACATGACACACCAGAGACGGTCTAAAGGGAATGCTGGCACTACTGTGACATTTACAGCTGACATCTGTCTCACAATGAAGAAGGAACAGTTTCTTGCCAAAAGGCAGAATAAACAGCGATTCATTTTTATGTTGAGTGAAGAGCTTCAGAAGAAGAACTGTGAGACACACCATGCCTCAGGGGATGCTGATCTCCTGATTGTACTGAAGGCCGTGCAGTCTGCTACTGTCACCAACACTGTGTTAGTTGGTGATGACACAGACCGTCCTCCTATGCTACCATGCAAACTTAGAATCCCATGACCTCTTCTTTCGTCCCGAGCCAAAGAAGAACATGAAGAAGCCTCGCATCTGGAACATCAAGGCTACAAAGAAAATGATTGGTACAGACAAATGCAAACACATACTGTTTCTACCTGCAGTTCTTGGGTGCGGCACGACATCTCGTCTTCATGGGATTGGAAAGGGAGCTTCCCTCAAAAAGTTCAAAGCAAACAACACATTCCATGAGCAGGCCAAGGTTTTTGATACATATCCAGCTTCCGTATGTGATGTGGCAGATGCAGGAGAAAAAACATTGGTGATAATCTACAACGGAAAGTCAACTGACACCCTGGACACCCTCCGGTATCAGCGGTACTGGGACAAGGTGGCTTGGAGCTTCTCTCACGTGCAACCACAGACGTTACCACCAACATCAGAAGCAGCAAGGTATCACAGTTTGCGCGTGTATCTGCAAGTCCAAGAATGGAAGGGATGTGCAGATGAACTTCTTCCGACAGACTGGGGTTGGCAGAAGTGTGACGAGGATTTTGTGCCACTTCAGACATCAACAGCTCCAGCTCCTGAAAAGATGTTACGTGTATTAGGTGCAACTGCCAGGCTGAATGTAGCACCATGAGATGCACATTCAAGAAGCACAACATTGAGTGCACTCCAGCTTGTGGAAACTGCAGGGGCTCTGGCTGCACAAACACTCCATGTTACAATGATGAGGATGATGACGACATTGTCGAGTTCTAACTTTAATACGCTTGATTTTTCTCAACATGTATAGTAAGTTTATAATGGATGTAGTTTCTGAGTTTAGGATGTAGTTTATGTAGTTTCTGAGGACATATCCAGGAATCAAAATCTGCTGAGTTTGCTTTTGTTGCAATTTGTGGGAGGTCATCCTACATTTTGACTGTACTACATGGTACATGAATGAATGAATGAATCTACCAATGGGGATGTCTGGCAAATCTTGGGAAGTCAACAGGTTACTTATGACACATCCATCCTTCACCTCGTTCAGCCTCAATCACCAAGGAAATGAATTAAAGAGTGAAACAGGTAAAACTAATGATGACAAGACCTCATATTGTTGTGGGGCCGGGTCTCGGTGGCAAGCACGACCGCGAGGGGGAGCAGTAGAGTCGGCTCCACCGAACACACCGGAATTTAGGTCGTGACCCTCGGATAAGTCCGAAAGGCACGGGCCCCTTATAGGACCATGAATCGCCAATAATTCTACTGCGTGGGGTAGGGTTAATTGCCAACTTCAATATAACTAAGTACTCACGCGGCAAAGCTTACCAGGGAATTCACACCCTCAACAGGCCTCAAGCGGAACGAGCCGTTACCGTGCTCGAACCGTGTGTAACCCGAGCGGATGATTACCGAGGCCCATCGGTCCAAATGCACAATTACGGCAACAACAGCCTTCCTAATCCCCAATACGCACCGTGGCAAACCAATGGCAGAAATGACAAAGAATGAGCTGGTACATTCAACAATAGGGGAATTTATTTACAACAATAATCAGGGAGGGGAACACAGAGCAGAGTTATCATGAATAAAGAGAGGTATCAAATGTCCAAGCAATTCTTCAAACAATTCTACTTAGAGACAGGGCCCATGGACACACACACGCACACACAAATACCCAGAAAGATATGGACCTCGAGGTCTTTATTGCCCCTTCAGCTCGGAGGGAAGACGAGCTGAGGGAAGAGAACGTGCTGGCTACCTGGCCGCGTTCATGCGGCTGGACGTCCGCACCTTCCTGGAACACCAGTCGCCAAAGAGCGGACCAGGGCAGCCGAACCCAGAGGAGGCGAGACGAGGGGATCTCCCGTGATGAGATGGTCGACCGCTTGTAGTAATGCACCAGATGAGACGCCTCCGATGCAGTCAGCCACAGACCCAGATAGAAGCGCGCTCGAGCAGACGGGACGCAATCGTTAATCCTTTCCGTCGCTTTCTCGGGGCGGGTCTGCTCCCCCGTCACCTGCTCTCATTGGGTGGACGGCGTGTCACGGCTCCGCCTTCTTGCAAAGGACCGCCCCGGCTCTGGTCCGCGCGTCGCCCATTGGGCGAAAAATGACGCATACCCTTATTTGGCGCTCAGCCAGAGCGAAACACTCCATGCCCATATTTGGGCCAAGCCAGATCGAAACGCTTCGTGACCATATTTGGTGTGAAATCCACACCGCCTGGAGCATGGAATTCTAAACACGCCCACGGCGTGCGAAGAGCTCGGACAATGCAGCGACCAGAGTGTTGTTGTTGGTGATTTAAAACTCCTAACTATAAAATAATTCACAGCGCACGTACAAATAATCACCTATTAAAACATAGGATGGGACTCTACCTCGAAACACATACTTACCGATATAACTGATCTATAAGGACTCTGGCTGTTGTGTGCGATGCGTTCCAGATTTGTAACAATATTACATTATTTACCAGTTATCAAGAACGATCAAATTAAACGGACCTCGTCAGTTCATTCAGCACACACTGAAGATCCTGAACTGTGCTGAAGATCAAGTAATCAATTAATTGATAAAATGGGATTCTTGGCCGGCAATAGGTCTCGTTAGCTCGCCTGTTCGAAGAACAGAGAGCTATAGCGATACCTCCGGCATGAGCGTCAGAGTCAGCGTGAGCGTGAAAATGTTAAAGTTTTTGGTGCAAGTTATTTTTTCCTTTCTAATGTTTTTATCTACCACTAACACTATTTTTATACGCCCGGTATATATATATATATCGGGGCGTATAATGTGATGTCCGTCCGTCCATCGGTCCATGTCTGCAGACGGTGTGTCGCCACATACGTTCGTCATCTAAAGTGGTTGCCATGGCAACCAGGATGCTGTTTTCCATCCGTTCCTATCCGCACTCTAACTCCCAAAGTTTTCAACTTTCACGTTTCATATCTGGTACATAGGTACAGACCGTGGAGACAGTATGTCGTGACATACGTTCGTCATCTAAAGTGGTTGCCATGGCAACCAGGATGCTGTTTTCCATGGAGTAGCACAATTCGGTATATACCTTCTTGTCCGGGCGTATATTGTGCTCACAATATACAAATACATATATTGCTTTAAAATTTTTTGGATCAGACTTCACTGCAATGCTTTATAAAAAAAATATTAATTATTAGACGAGTCTTTTATAAACGATAAATGTACAAACAGGCGAGCATTGATTGGGTGGCTTTGACACCAACTCTCCGGTTTTATGAATGCATCGAATGGTTCCGAATACCCAGGGTTCCTAAAGCAGGCCATCCAGCTCACCTTTAACCAATGCTCTCTCGCCCCAAACACTGGGAGACCAGTACAGACTGGTCGACGGGCGGCACCGGCGAAGAAGCCTCGTCCCCAACACCGCTGCCGACAGAGCAACAAAAAGAATAACGAGAGAGACCGTCGCCCAGAACCCCTCTCTTTCTCTACTATTCCTCCACCATCGCATCACGCTCCCGCTCGGCCACTGCGCGTCGCTCCCGTCTCGCGTTTCGGCTTCTCGGGCATTTGTTCTTCGCCATTCTCCTCTCCGATGCTCCTCACCGAAGCCCTCCGAGGTCGTCCCACCGTGGTGGCTCTTCCCACGACCCAATCTGGCACTTGTATCCTCATCGCCTTTACCTCGGTCGGTCGCGTCTCCGCGTCGCACATCTTCCCTCGGAAGTTCACCGTTTCCATAGAGACCACGTCCTCCGCTCCTCTTCACTTCCACTCCAAGCCTGATTCTTCCTGTGCCCGCGATCGCTCGACTCGCAGCTTCATTCGTACTTTCACTACCGCCCCCGGCCTCGTCCTCATCGACGACGTTCAGCCGTATTTCTCCTGCACGCTTCATGGTCTCCTCCTCCCCGTCATTCCCGGTCACCCAAGCCGTCAGCATCAAGGCCAGAGCACCGGAAGCGACGGCGATCCGCATCGCGGCCTACACCGACCTCGACTAGCGATCCTTAGCGAGCCCCGCAGCGCGAGTCGGCCGAGACGGGTTTATCCGGGTCGGCGTTGTCCGGAGAACTTGGCGGCGGCTCGTCATGCGGAGGATCGTTTGAAAATGCCCACCGTGCGAACGTCATGGTGCGTCAGCAAAACCATGCACGAGCTCGGAGCTCGAGGCCGTGACGTCACCCAAAGGTGATGATGCCATTGGGTAATGTTTCTTCGACGTCATACACAAGTTTCTGATGAACTGTAAAATCGGTGCAATGGGCACCTGTTTTCCAGGTACGTCAGGGTGAAAAGGTTTTCCAGCATGTTTTGATCCAGATTTGAAGTTTCCTAGTGTTTGTTTGTAAACCTTATATCGAGGTTATATTTATTTCTGATTCGAATCCCCGTCCAAAAATAAAATGGAAACAAAAATAAAATTTGTAATAAAAACAAGTCTGAAGACCACGATGGTTCACGAGCGGTATTTGACGATGTAGATTGTTCCAGAAGTCAAGGATGAGACGATGTGATAATTTTTGACCAAGTTATAAAAATGATCAACATGATGTGGTACGAGTGACGGGTTATTAGCTGCAAAATGTCGAAAACCCGGTTTCGTTCAACAACTTTAAAAATTTGACCTTGGCATAACCTTTAAAGGTCCCAAAACAATGTTGTGGACATTAAAATAAGGAAACAGGATACGTGCTATAGCTTATTGGAGTTAGTTCGTCGAAGAAGGTCGAAAACCCGGTTCGATTCCCACAACTTTGAAAATTTGACCTTTGTGGCCTTTAAAGGTCAAAGGTCAAGGATTATGACCTTTGGTGCAAAACTTCCTCTGGAACATTCCAGGAACAATATAACGTCATATAGGCTATATGGCATTTCACACTCCTCGGATTATCCATACTTTGATGAAATCAGCGTAAAAATAAACTTGAAGGGGGCGCCACGGGCAAGGTGTTCGAGATAGAGCAAAATGGTTTGGAGACTTCAGGAAGGGAATGACCTCAAGATTATGCGTAAAAAATATTGTCATCCTAGCTCTCAAAGTTTGGGCGGTCGTATGATTTTTACGTCAAAATTCGCAATTTTCTAAGTTTTTGACCTTGTGACCTTGACCTTGGGACAAAAATGAAAAATCGGACGACAAGTTTTAGATAATTCATTTTGCTATTCGAATAACGAAGAACCCATTCCATTCAGTCAATTCCCTCGGAGAAGATAGATTTTTAATCCGACTATCCCCTAAAAATGGAAATTTTTTGGGCGTGGCTCCGCCCACAATGGGCATTGCATGTCCTCATCCAGGAAAACACAACTCGACATTGATATCGAACACATAACCAAGTTTCATCAAGATCGGATCAAAGTCCATGGAGTTATGCTCGAGACAGACAGACAGACACACACACACACACACACACACACACACACACACACACACACACACACACACACACACACACACACACACATACACACACACACACAGACAAACCGATAGGCGGACATGGGTAGTCGACTACCCAATAGAACCTGATGTGATGGGCCCGTTTGGGGAATGACCTGAGGATTAAGCACAAGAAAATTCATGATTCTAGCTTCAAGGGTTAATGCTGCAGATTGTTTTTGCGTTAAAATACCCCCACATTTAGAGGTTTTTCGGCCGTTGCTAGGCAACGGAGGGGTCCATAGCAACGGTTCTTTCTCACACATAACTCGGACATACCATGAACCTACCATACCAGTTTCATGTATATCTGACTCATAGTCTCTGAGATATAACGAACTTCGTTTTTTTATTGTTTTCGACCAGGGTTCATTCAAAGTTTATCTTCTCCGACAGTTTTCATAGGATCCGGCTGGAAATTTTTGACAATATGGCTGAATGTACTGCCCACAGTCGCTCGTGGCCCGATTTTTGATTTTCGAAAAAATTAATTTTTTATGATTTTTCAAAAATTTCAAAGTCCCGTTGCTAGGCAACGGTGGTGTCCATAGCAACGGTTCTCATTTGCACACAACTAGGTCATGGTATGAACCTACCAACCAAGTTTCATCGAAATCGCCATTGTATTAACGGAGCACTGGACCGAACAGAGGGATAGACAGACAGACAGACAAACATATCGATGGAAATACTGATAATAAGGGTAGATCAAATTTCCCCAAAAAAATTTTTTTAAATTTTTTTTTTCGACTGGATCGACTACCCAACATAACGAATATAGTGGTCACTCTGGCTGGCGCTCATGAACCAATCGCAAAAATATATATATTTTTACAAACAACATAAATAAACAAATAAAAAAATATAAAAATGGCCAAAATAAAATGGTAGTAGCCAGTGGCCAAAAAATGGAAACACCAATGTGGTTACTTAAAAGGGTGTTGGGCCACCACGTGCGGCCAGTATGCACTTCTCAAGCATTTGTTTTGACAGTTCCTCAGGAGTTTGAATTGTTTTGTTTTTACACGTGGAAAGGTAATCTATCGAAGAAAACACAAAAGAAAATGTTAAAAAGTTTCCACAATCAAAAAATCATGAGGAATCAAAGCAATAAATCAAAAATCAATAAACAAGAATCAGGGGGTCAAATAAAAATAATAAAGCCATAAATTATTGTCTCACCCTAGTTATTCCCATGACCTTAGTCACTCCCATCCATCCATCCATCCATCAGGACCACACTCTGTGCAGAGCATTAGTGCTGCCTAAGCCATCTCCTTGGCTCTTGGGCACAATCCTGGATGGGTCACCACTCCGCCACAGGTCAGCCGCCCCCAAAGGGCGCACAAAGGTGAGGGGTGGAGAACTTCTCCTGGAGGAGCGAGAGTGGGAATGGCAGGCTGCAGGGTTGACTGGGGGAATCCACCCCCCCCCACACCCCCGGCCATGGTCTGTCGCGCCCCACCTCAACGTTACCCTGGCCCTGGATGGGCCACCTGATGCACAGGGGCTTTGTGCCTCACAGGTACTTCGGTATAATTTGTTTGCTGTCGATGCCCTGTGCAGTGCAGTGCAGCCTTCCCTATGTTCATGCAACCCCCTCCTTCAGTGCTTTTCCAATGTCCACTCTCCTGGATCACCAATTCTTCATCGCTGGAGGAGGAGCTGTCACTTTCAACCTCTATCAGCGGAGTCTCTGGAATGGAGGTTGTTTCCCTCGACCCTGCCACCGGAGCAACCACATCTTCAGTGCAGTCCTCCCCTCCCACCTCAGTGGGCCCAACACCTGGCGTAACCACATCCAGGTCCTCTCTTTGCATCCAGACACAAGGCGGCTCATTTCTCTCCTCCTTTCCCTCCATCCTCCCCTCATCCCCCTTCACTGTGGGGATGGGGGAGGGTGGAGGACATGACAGGCACAGCAGGCAAATCCAATTCCAGTCCCTGGGGCCACCGGAGCAACCACCTTGTCCTTATTGTCCTCCCCTTCCACCTTTGTGGGCCCAGCACCCAGCGTAACCACTTTCAGGTCCTGGTTGCTCTCCTTCCCCTTTGCTTCCTCCTTCCTCCCCTCGTGCTCCTCAACAGTGGTGGTGTGGGGGAAGGGGGGTAAAGGCAGGCACATCCACCCCAGTCCCTGAGGAAACACCCCTGGCCTTGCCCGCAGATGTATGCATCTTGCTCGCATAGCTTTGTGGGCAGGAGCGGAAGGTGTTCCCCGGTACACCACAGAGGTTGCACTTCACCTGGGTGGTGCAATGCTCCCTCAAATGTCCCAACTGGCCACACTGAGAGCAAAACTGTTCTTTGCACCCAGACACAAGGCGACCCAGTTGACCACACCTGCAGCATACTTTAGGCTAACCCGTGTAAAACACCTGCCTATGGTCCATCCCAAATACAATCCCATTAGGGATGTGGGTGACCGTGCCATCCTCCTTGACCCGGGAATTGATGCGATACTGTCGAGCCTCAGTCCATATAACCAAACCATTTTGGATAAACCGTGGTGGGATCTTTACACCACATAATGCGATAACCAAACTCTAACGTCATCATCTGACATGCTGTCATTGTAGAGGCGGACCTTCACGACACTCTCATGGTCAAAGAGGGCCTCGACCGCCCAATCAGCCAAAGACCCAGCTGACTGAGCGGTAGTCCACCGTACCCACAACTCGGCAAGCCTTCCAGAGGAATGGAAGGACACATCATACTCTCGGACCAAGGAGATGAGGCAGAAAATCTTCAGCCTTAAACTCCAGCACTTCCAATAACACCATCCGACCAAATACCTCACTCGCCGGAACGGGTTCCTCCTTCAACAACAAAAAGCAGACGCAATTATCATGCCTACTCTCCATAACGTGATCGTGGGGAGAGCGGGGACAACGCTAGAGGCAAGGGGGAGGAAGGGAAGTGGTAGTGAGGGAAGCGCAAGGCTCCCTTCCTGCCCGGTGGGTAAGGCCCGCCAGACATGAGGAAGGCTGGGGGAAATCAGGAAGGGAAACAAAAATGCAGGAAGGGAAACAAAATCACAGGAACTAAAATACAGGACTAATAGGACAAAACGTACAAGAAAACACAAGCAGACAAGATGGGGAAATAAAAAGTGCACAGAACGAACACAACAAGGCTAACAAGCTGCTCAAAACAGCAAAAACTCATCACTGACATTTTGTCCTCTTGCAGCCATACAAGCCATAACTATCGGCAACCAGGCCTGTGCAGCATTTTTATACATGACCCGAAGCATGCTGAGATGTTATTTGCTGAATTAACACATGGGTCACACCGTGTGGAAGCCGTTGCTTGATGTCCCTTATATACCAAGGTCTTTCCATTTTTTTGTCCACTAACTGTACATCATGTGTGTTTGTCAATTGTATATGTCCCTGTGCTTCATGTAAATGCACACACTGATGTCGCCTAATGACCTCGTTAGCCTCACACGTTCCCCTTACATGCCAGCTTGGAGACATGGGCTGTGAGGCAAGTTAACGGTATGGTCCTTACGTTTCATGAAGAGTTTGGTCTGCCTCTGACCATCTGTTTCTGAAATTTTTTTTTCAATAAATTACCTGCATTTGAGACGAAACCCCCCTTTGCAGCCTCTTGTAGGGGACAGATCTGGATGGGGAGCACAGACCCATGACTCCTTACTGTTCGGATGTATCATACCAAATTTGGCCCATATCGGTCGTGTTGTTTGTGAGGAAAATGTGTTTGAGTGAATATGAGGGATTAGGGGAGAGAGGCCATGCCTGGTGTTGGCTTAATGGTTAGGGTGGAGGGCTTGGGATCCTTGGGCCCTGAGTTCAAATCCTGCTTGGTTGTTGAATTAGTACCAGGTGGGGTTGACTCAGCCTGTCATCCTTTTGGGGTTAGCAAAATGAGTAGCAGCTTTCTGGGATGATTGAGCCATTCAAGTATCCTGTGTTGGAATGGTGACCCGTCCAGGAATGGATTGTGCCCATTAGCCCAGGAGACTGCTTTGACAGCACCAATGCTCTGTCCAGAGTATGGTCCCAATGGAATGGAATGGAGGAAGGGTGTGGCCCCCTTTGCAGGGGAGATATGACCATGGGGAGCACAACTTAATGTTAGGACACGGTCACGATGCTGCATGGCCAGTTTGGTTTGTTTCTGGTTGTCAGTTTCTGAGAAGATTTTTGAATGAAATACCAATATTTGGGGCAAACACCCCTTTCACTCCCTTTCAATGGGTGGAGCCAGATGTGGGAGCACAACCCAATGAGACCTTACTGTTCTCATACATTGTACCAAATTTGGTCCGTATCGCTCAGGTGGTTGTGGAGAAGATGATGTTTTTGTGAAAATGAGGGATTTGGGGAGGGAGGGCCCGTGGCCCACTTTCCGGGGAAGATACGGCCACGAGGAGCACAACTTAAGGTTAGGGCATGGTCCCTGTGACGAGTTTGGACTGGATCTGTTTGGTGGTTTCTGAGTATAAGATTTTTGAATGAAATACCAATATTTGGAGCAAAAGCTTTATCAGGAGGCACAGCCAGATGGGGAGCTCAACCCCATGAGACCTTGCTGTCCTGATGCATCATACCAAATTTGGTCCACATGAGTCGAGTAGTTTGTAAGGAGATGTTTTAGTCAAATGTTAATGGACATACGTACGTATGTACGGCTGGATACCTGGACCCACTCTGTGAGCTTATTTTGGAGAAATAACCGAAAAATCACTTCTGCTTCACTGTGAAACTCAGTGTTGAATGGTTTGGTTTGAAATGAAAATGAGTGAAATGAAACCTTCTTTATATAAGAAGATTAGCAGATACCCCAGTTCCACCGGCCTGTTCCATCCATCAGGACCAGACTCTGTGCAGAGCGTTGGTGTTGCCTAAGCAGTCACCTTGGCAATTGGGCACAATCCTGGATGGGTCACTACTCCGACACAGTATACCAGCACACTGGCACTCATTTTGCCGACCTCAGAAGGATGACTGGTTGAGTCAACCCCACCTGGTATTAATTCAACAGCCAAGTAGGATTTGTACTCAGGACCATAGGATCCCAAGCCCACCACTCTCACCATTAAGCCAACACCAAGCTATACCGGGCTATTGTAAGGGAATTCGTTTCCAATAGAGTGGAATATTTAGGGAGTTTGACAGGAATGTCCTTTGACAGCATAATGGCAGGAACCTGTTGAAATTCTGCATAATGGAAAATGGTGACCAAGTCCTCAACCTCCCCCCCCCCTATACTCCAAGTCCACATAATAGTCATGAACTGTTAAGACTGTTAAGGTTTCTCAGTGAAGTAAATTGATGGGAAGATAAATAAACGTTTCCAGAATTGACTGAATAGTTTGTGCTTATGTATCACACCTTTTTACTTCCAGTAGGTGTGGAAACCAATGATTCTGAGCCTATACACCACCAGTGTGCGCAAGAAAAATGCACGCAATTCAAAATTGTGTGTACATCGATATTTGTCGATGTCCGCATGCACTGTAGACTCAAGACCTCTTAAATGAGGGACCATTTAGCATTATACGTGCTGTGATTACGACGTTTACCATGTTCACAGACACCATCGTGCAACTTGCATTTATGTGGAAGATTGATTATTTGTAATACCAGATCCACCGAGTGGCACTATACGATACACATTTACAAAGAGAGAATTGGGGTCTTTGTCTTACCCTACCCCCCCCCCACACCAGATATGCTACCCAGACAGAAACCATACCTGGGGTACCCTTCGGAAACATGCAAAATTTGGTTGGATTTGATTCAGTCGTTTTTGGTTTTTGAAGCATATATAAAGAAACAAACAAACACAAATTCACCTTTATATATTACATGTTATACTTTTAAAAGACATTATTTTCGAAGAGTCAAAGAAATAAGTTGATAGCCCCAAAGTCAATTACAACAAGCAGATCAAACAAGCTCAAATGAGCTAAGATCCTCGTCCTCTTAATGATGACGTCATTAAAACGAATATGACATCATTGTGATGTATCAGGTTTGCGATAAATTATCTGAGCTAATGCCCGGCTTGATTCCCGCAAACAAAATTCAAACAGCTTGCCTAGTTTCGTAGATAATGGTATAGGCGATTTCCATTAGCGCGATATTATGACGTCAACTTTTTTTCTAGGAAGAATTTCCAAAATCGGAGATGGTTACTGCCTGCGCGTGGGCTTTCTGCATATACATGACAAGTTTCACGAAGATCTGATGAAAACTCTGGGTTGTGAAACAAAAAATGTCAAAAAATAGGAATGACGTCATAAAAATTGATATGACGTCATAGTGATGTATGATATGTACGGTAATTCTTCTCTGCTAATGCCCTGTTCAATTCCCGCAAACAGAATTAAAAAAAACTTGCCTAGTTTCGGAGATAATTTTTGAGGCGATTTCCATTAGCGGAGATATTTTGACGTCATAACTTTTTTTCTCGGAGGAATTTTCAAAATCGGAGATGGTTATTGTCTGCGCAGGGTATTTTTACATATATTTGCCAAGTTTCAGGAAGTTTCAATGAAAGCTGTTGGCTGTGAAACAAAAAAGTCCACAAGAAGAAGATGAAGATCAGCAACGTGAGTAAGACTTAGAGATCCTCCACGAGGATCTAAAAAGAGAAAGTGAAAGACGGGAAAAATGACATACGAGAATGGGCACTCGGTAGAGCGCATACCTTCGCCTCCACTACTTTTTTGTTCTTGGCATCAGAGTGGGGGGAACAGAACAGTGAACATTTTGGTGTTGGTTTCATGCAAATCGGTTTTGATTTGACCGTGTTATGACAAAAACTGCATATTTTGAAAGGTCGTGACCCCACTGACCTTTGACCCCCAACCGCTAACAAGGGTAATGACGTAATTGTGTCATGTCGCCCATCACAAGATTGGGCAATGAATTCTGAACATTTTGGCATCGGTTGCATGCCAATGAGATCAAAATTGACCGTGCTATGGTAAAAATACAATTTGACCTTTCCGTGACCTTGACCTTTGACCCGATCGCTCCCAAAATCTAATCAAATGTTCCTTGGATAATAACCCATCATCCCACCAAATTTCAAGCGATTTGGTTTAATACTTTCTGAGTTATGCGAATAACAAACAAACACACACACACATATTCACAAATAAATAAATAAATAAATAAATAAATAAATACACAGCGACCAATACATAACCTTTCGCAGAATGCGAAGGTAAATATCCGTATTTTGTACCGCAAGGTACTTTGCGAAATACAAGTCGTGAACATAATACAAGAAAGGAGTGAAACCACTTAAGGGGCTATTTATTTATTACATACGCAAATATGGTGGAATTATCGACCCCACCTCCATGTTATGGCTCCATTCATCCCCAGTCCTCCTTCATTTCCCTCCACTTGCTGTTTTCTCTTCCCGATCATTCCCTTCTCTCCACACTACTCTCACAATTTCCTGGTGCGTTTCCTCTTATTCTCTCACATCATCTTCCCATTTCTTCCTTTTCTCTATTTTAATCTCCCCAATTCACCTTTCCACCCCGTTTCCTCCAGTCAGTGCGTAGCATTTGCATGGACCCTACCTTATGTTCTATTGACATCAAGTGGCAGTATAACCAGCAGAGTGAAGATGGCTTAAGATTTCCAGTGCTAATCGGAACAGTTTACATCAACTTTACACAAATGGCTGACATCCTCTTACCAACCCTCCAGCCCTTTCCCATACATTCCCCTTCTTCTCCATTCCTTACTTCCCAATCTCCTTTCACCCTCCCATCCTGTATATTCAATGTATAGATGCCACCTTAGGAGAGGAATGGTAGTCAAGTAGATGGGTATCTGGACTTAACAAGACGCCCAGACTTTATTACTCACTCCGTCTCATTATCTCGGTCACTTTCACTCCACAACTCAGATGTTCTTCCTGTGGCTCAACATTTACCTCCTTCCACCACCATTCCATCACATTAAAAAAAAAAAAAACTCACCGTTCCCTTACATCTACAGAAGTTCATAACGATTTATTATTTCAGTATTTTACATTCATGTGAAAAATTCAAATCACATGCAATGGAGTTCACCAAAGTGCAAAATAACTGACAGCAAATCCATGCATTGTAATACATCACACAGTGTTTGCAATGTGGCAAAGGATGGCAACACTGGAAATGAAAACGATCCTTCAACGTGATATGTTAGCAGTTTTACATCCAACCTGTACCCTACGAATATTTACAATAGCACTAGCTTCCTTTCCAATGTACGCACCGATACAGCCATCACTCACCACCCCCAAACAGCCACCACACTCTGCCAGATACCCCATCCCACCCCAATAGCCACCATTACCCAATCCCCAACAGCCATCACTTCCCACCCCAACAGCAATCACACCCTCCTGCCTCCAAACAGCCACCACACTCCACCAGCCATCACATCCCACCCAACAGCCACCATTACCCAATCCCCAACAGCCACCACTCCCCACCCCAACAGCCACCACTCCCCACCCCAACCGCCACCACTCCCCACCCCAACAGCCCCCACTCCCCGCACCAACATCCACCACTCCCCGGACCAACAGCCAACACTTCCTGCCCCAGCTTTCACCACTCCCTGCCCCCAATGCCACCACTCCCTGCCCCAGCTGCCAAAACTCCCCGCCTCAACAGCCACCACTGCCCGCCCCAACCCCCCACCACAACAGCCACCTCTTCCCTCTCCAAAAGCCACCGCTACTCACCTCAACAGCCACCACTATCCACCCCAACTCCTTGCTCCAACAGCCATCACACCCTGCTCCCCAACAGCCACCACACTCCACCAGCCAACACACTCCCTCAGCCACCACATCCTACCCCAACAGCCACCATTACCTAATCCCCAACAGCCACCACTTCCCACACCAACAGCCACCACTCCCCGCACCAACAGCCACCACTCCCCACACCAACAGCTACCACTCTCTGACCCCCAACAGCCACCACTCCTTGCACCAACAGCCACCACTCCCCGCCCCAACTGCCACCACTCCCCACCCCAATTGCCACAACTCCCCCGCCTCAACAGCCACCACTGCCTGCACCAATAACCACCACTCCCCACACCAACAGCCACCACTCCCCACACCAACAGCTACCACTCTCTGACCCCCAACAGCCACCACTCCTTGCACCAACAGCCACCACTCCTTGCACCAACAGCCACCACTCCCCACCCCAACTGCCACCACTCCCCACCCCAATTGCCACAACTCCCCGCCTCAACAGCCACCACTGCCTGCACCAATAACCACCACTCCCCGCACCAACAGCCACCACTCCCCACCCCAACTCCCCCGCCTCAACAGCCACCACTGCCCGCACCAACCCCCCTCCTCGCCCCAACCCCAAACCCCCACCACTCCCCACCCCAACAGCCACCGCTTCCTCCCTTTATTTTAACTATCCAATCAATGTTATGTAAGCTCAATTAATTTTATTCTTCATACTCTTCCAGCTAGCTATAGAGTATTTACAGCTCTGCTCTGCTCACAATGTAGCCACACCCATTATGGAGCTACGCCCACCGACTCGCTCCACCCACAGTCTTGTGAGGTCAAAATTCACCAATCATAGCAGTGTTGATGAGGTCGATGATGGGACATAGGCCTACAGAAAAACAGATTTAAAATATTTATATACTGTATGTACAAATAAATTAATCAATAAATAAAACAAATTTCTCAACTTGAGAGGAGAAAGTGACAAATGCTTTTTTAGATGTGTCAAACCAAACTATCAGTGATACATAAAGGACAGGAATAAAGGTTCACAAAGAACGATACAAAACATTTACATTTCTTTAAAAACCCCAGAGGATATAAGAAGAAAAAAAATCCACAAATATCTCTATTTTTTTAATCGCATCGTAGAAACAAGGAAGAAAAAAAAATTAATTACCTATAGACGACACAAACAAAACAAAGTTGGCAAAAATATTCCAAAAGCCACAAGAATTGGAACCATGATGCTACCCTGGTCCGACAGGTAAGGGTCTGGTGTTCGGGGACCAGATAAGATCTTGCGCTTGGGCTTGGACATACTGTTGTCCGAGTCTGATCGACCACCCGTTTCTCCAGAACTTTCTCCAAGAGAAATGGGGATAGGGGCTGGGGTGAGGCCAGGAAGTGGGGGCAGAGGAGGGATGTCTGTGAAGGGAAAGAGAGAAATGGGGAATAAGTGTGGAAAGAGGACAAAGACAGGAGACAAAAGAGTAAAGTCTGGATCGAATTTCTCTCCAACAAAATAATTAGCAGCATATCATATCAGTCTGTCTGACATACGACATTTGCACTCTTCCTCTTTATTTATTTTTCCGGAAATCACGATAAGAAAAACGACAACCCCTGACGGTTGGGTTTGAAGCCCTACCCACTGGAATACCATGATGCCATTCAGCGTGGCAAACGCTCTGGCAAAAGTCGAGTTTTGACTGCGCCAAACTGAATAAAAAGAGTAAATTTAGTTGCCGTATGCAGAAATGTAAAATATTGAAAATTAATTATACTTATCAAGTTTGGTGATGATGCACAAAGCAGTTCGAGAGGAGAGAGAAAACCAGACAGACAGACAGACAACGTTGTATCAATTACATAGATGACAGTGAGAATGAAACTAACAGCAATGACAATAAATGCACTTCTATAGAATCTATCTATAATTCCAGTAATGTGTGTGTGTGTGTGTGTGTGTGTGTGTGTGTGTGTGTGTGTGTGTGTGTGTGTGTGTGTGTGTGTGTGTGTGTGTGTGTGTGTGTGTGTGTGTCTGTCTGTGACCGCTGTTTCTCGACAACCACTGGTCCGATCTAATTGAAACTTGCCAACTATATTGCTGGGGACCTGAGGATGTGCCTTTTCAAGGTTTGATATTAATCGGACAAGTGGTTCCCAAGTTATGGACATTTATTTACCAAACCAATGACAGGAGACGTTGCTGCGGCCATTTATTTACCAAACCAATGACAGGACACGTTGCTGCGTAGGCGTGGCCGATGGGGAAAGGGTGCCTTAGTTACCAATGACAGGACATGTTGCTGCAGCCATTTATTTACCAAACCAATGACAGGACACATTGCTGCGTAGGCGTGGCCGATGGGGAAAGGGCGCCTTTGTTACCGTGGCGTAGGAGTGGCAATGGTCAATGGCAGCGAATGTCATGGTTAGCAAAGACAGGGAGGTAAACTTGATTTTAATTTGGATTTTAATTAACTGTGTGTGTGTAAGAATCACAGCAGTTGTTACTTCAATGAAAGCGATAATTCGTGGAATGCATGTGAACATTCAGTACGGGCACGCACGACTTCCAGATAGTGATGACTTACTGCATTCTAATAATTTCTCGATTTCTTTTGCGCATTTATAGATAAACACAATGCCCCAATTCAGTCGTCATTTACAAGAGCGAAGGAACGGCCTGTGTGGTTGTTGTTTCTGGCATGCAGTTTGAAAGTTTTTTGTTTTTTTTTCCCCACGTATGGCCACGCACGTACGGGCACGTACTAGTATATACTAATTGATAGACTAACGTCAGGAATCAAACCACAGTCTCGACAAAGTATGAACATAAAACACACACTTAACAAACAGAACATAAAAACACACACTCTTTGCTGATGACTCCACCCTCTGCTGTACCATCTGGCATCCCTCAGACCAGCAAGATGCAGCTTCTTCACTCTCTGCAGATCTGAATAAAATCACAAACTGGTCCAACATGTGGAACATGTCTAAACCCTGAGAAACCTCATACTCTCACTTTGTCTCTCCGAAAGGACCGTTTAGACCCCCCCCATCTGCTTTCTAGTCCTTTCATACAAGCTTCTGTGTCTCACTATCTGCCATGACAATTCCTGGCAAAGCCACATTTCCAACGTGGCCTCCAAAGCCAGTCGCCGACTGGGAATCCTCCACCATGCAAAGTCCTTCTTCAGCCCACTTGAGCTCCTGACCACAAACAAAGCTTTCGTCCGCAGCCTGATGGAGTACTGCTCTCTCCTCTGGGCTGGTGCTTCTGCCTCTCACCTTTCTCGGCTTCACCCTGTGGAAACCAAGGCATTTTGTATCATTGGTATCTCCTGCGGTGAGGCTGAGTCTTTGCGCCTCTCAATCTCTCACTGCAGGCAGGTCGGTGGTCTCCTCTCCGGTCTCCTGTCTTCTACCATCTCCTCTCCTCTTCGGTCTCACCCCCCCCAATTCGCTCTGTGTGCAATATGCTCCCCCAATATTTCCGCAGGGTGCTCAAGATCTGCAAACAACCTCCTTCTGGTAAAACTACCCGAATCACGAATCACTGCTCACCTTCATTCCTCTTTTTTTCCCCACCTTTGGAATAAAATCCCACACTCTCTTAAATCCCATTCTTCCCTCCAGGCCTTCAAAACAGCTGTTTACCACCACCACTTATCTTCCCCCATCCAAAACCACGATCTTTTCTTCCCCAGTTAATCCACCCCAAACTCACCTCCTTCAAATTTCCTGCTTTCCTTCCTGAAAGTCCCTGTAGTGTCCATAATGTGTACACTGTGTTCCCTGCCCCATCCATCTCCCTTCCACAGATCTCCTGATGTCTCTGTTCCCCATTGTTTTGTCCTTCCCTCTCCTGCCCTTCTTGTATCATGCCCCCCTTGCTCTGCGTTGTGTGTTTGCTCTCATATGAGCCTCGGCAATGTATACAAAAAAAAAAAAAAACATAAAAAGGAAAGATAACTCAACTATGGCCACAAATCTGTGCAGAGGATTTGGTCGGAAATGGTGGGGAATGCAAAATAACAAAATAAAAATGTGGGGCCCAGGATAAAGGGAATAATGGATGCATGGAGAGATGATGTCCAGGGACGAGCTCGTTCGATGCTGGACACCAAGCTCCACTGCCAGCCCCATCAACAGCTTGCTCCGACTAGTGCGCTGTACACTCGACTCGTCTCCAAGGATATCTCACCTCACCACTGTACTGGACCGAGTTCCAGCTCCACTTGATTAGAGACTGAACTGAAGTACTCTCTGATGACTCTTCACTAAATGAGCGAATCTCTCCTGACACTTTGCCCTTCGTAGCCGGGAGTGAAATCGCTCCCCAGAGCTCCGATAAACTTTAATGTTTTTAACAAGCTCCATGCCCGCCCCCCAGCCATGGGCTAAGCCGTTATCCTCAATGATTTTTGGACTGCTCTGCAATTGATGGGGGCACGATCCCACGATGGGGACATGAGTTTGAGTTATTTTGTGAGCTGGATCAAGATTGTTCAATGGCATGGATGATCCAAAAAGTAGAAAGCAATAAAGAATGTCTGCTCGTTAGGGTTAGTATAATTAGCATTGCTAGCAGAAAAGCCCATCAGAATTACGGGCGACCCTTCTTTAATTTCACACTAGTCAGCCTTGAAAACTTGGGCTAAAACCTAAAATTACGTACAAAAACCTTAATTTTTTATTTATTTTTAATCTCTCATCCCTTTATTTAGGTGGTGTATAGACAATAGACCGCTGCAACACGGATTACATACATGAGCAAAAACATGTCTAATGCTTATGACAGGTGACCCTTTTGAATTGTCACACTAATTAGCCTTGAAAACTCGGGCTAAAGCTGAAATTACATATAAAAACCTTCATTTATTCGTCAAATTGTTCATCTGTTTATTTTGGCAGTGTATAGGCCACAGACCACTGTCATGATCGCTCGCGAAAATAATAAAAATAACCCGGGTTACATATATGAAACAAAAACATGCCGACTGTTTGTGTGCATATATAATACATTGTGTGAGTATACATAGCTCGGATAATTTGAATTGCACTGGGCCAAGAGCTGACATCAGAGGCCGAAAGCCTGAGGCCTATGTAGGCGGGTCAATTTATGGAAGAAAAAAAAACCACCCTAACCCTCAAAAAATTCTTAGAAAAGTTTTTTCAGTGTTTTTCTCACCGACTGGGTGTTTTAAATGACCAAAAAAAGTCTACCAAAATCTCACCACCAGAAGTGGGTTAAAACTGGGTCCGTTCCATGATGGCCGCTGCTGACCCTGAAAATCAAGAAGGCGGCGGTAACTTCCTTATTATTCGGTGTAGAACAACATTTTTTGTACCTCACTTTGGGTTTTAAGGGTCAAGGAATTCATTGGTGCCAATGGATTTATGACTTGGTCCATCGAATCCGTAAATCCAAGATGGCGGCCAATATGGCGGCCAATATGGCGGCCAACACTCCCAAACAATTTGATATAGGACAGTGGTTTTTGCTTCATTGTTTTCTTGATTAAATATTACTCATTTTGACCTTCTTTCAGCGTTATTTTCTTAAATATTGAATGTTTTTTTTAATTTCTGTTTCAGGTCTGGCACATGAGTGCTTCATAGGCCATGGGCCGGATATGGTCCACGTGCACCCCCCCCCCACAACCCTTCGACCCCATATTTTTCTGAAGCCTTAGGGTCCCCTGAGCATGAATTCAACTGGTAACAGTGAATAAACTGGGACTTACTATCCATTTTCCAACCATATCTGACGGTACCCTCAAAATGTCAACTTTTCCTCAGTTTCGCACATTAAAAAATCCCCTGACTGATAAGATCTCTGCAGTTGCCCAATAAGCATTAATATTAACAAATTATATATCAAATGAAAGATTATCACATGCAGATTTTCAAAATAGAGTCATCTGTCAAATTTAATAGCGTTATGTTTGTCCCAAGAAGTGATGAAGAGGAGTACCTCGCTTTTCCTTTTGACAACTCAGATTCAACTCAGATATCTGAAATAATAACGTATATTCATGCTCATTTTACCTGACACAAACAAATAAATATTTCTGTGATATCGCAAATTTTACTACCTTTCTATTGATACCAAAATTGTCCCACACCAACTAAAGATGTACCAGGTATTACGTCTTAAACATAAGTACATCACTGTTGCAACACCCAACATGTAGTCACCATCAAGACATAAGACTGAGAAAATATTCCTTACTTCACATAAAGAATATAAATTATAAGTTTATTTAAGAAAAACAATTGAAGCTTATTATGTCATGTCCACAAAATGTCATTGTGCATGGATTACGCATAATATTCATTATCGCCGTCGTCATCACTCTCCAATGCCTGCTCTATATCATCAAATGCATCCATATCTGAATCCTCATCAGAGTCAGTGTCGTCACGTGTGACTTCAGCAATGTCAGCCAGTTGCCGTGGGAGGACATCTCCTTCATACCACAGAGGATCAAGGTTACCATCCTTTTCCTTCCAACCATGGCCCTGACTGGCCTTCGGAATCTGTGGTTGTGGAATATGCGCGGTCTTCCAAATCCGTACTTGGTGGTTTACTCTCCGAATGTGCTGGGTAAGAGCTCGCTTACAAGGTGGTAAGTTAGCCATATCCACATTCCAGTCATTAACCATCCCATAACGGAGTACAAAACTGTACAAGAATGCTTGCGTGCTGCTGAAGAGGCCACCGGAGAAGTTGGACAGCCTTATGTCATTATTACATTTGACTTGGGAGTTTGCATGAAGGCCTACCCATTAGTGTGGAACTCACCAGACAAATATGAGAGCCACATAATTCGAATTGGCACATTCCACCTCATATGTGCTTATATGAAGATGATTGCCAAAAAGATGGCTGGGTCTGGGTTAGCAGATGGTCTCCTAGAAGCAGGACTAATCAGTGGAGGATCTTTGGGTGGTGTGATGTCGGGGAGGCACTACGACAGAGCCCTACGTCACAAGATTATGTTAGAATGTCTTGAAAGATTGCTCATAGAGGAGTACCTCAAAGATAAAAGCACTGATGATCTGTTCTCGTCTTTCTCTGATGAATCATCAGATAAGCTACGTGCCCTAGTAGATTCCTGCAGCCAAGATACTTTGCATGCTGTCTTGATGGACAATTCCATTGTCCAATTCATAGAGCCGCTGCTCCAATTTTTCGGCTGCTGTACAGCAACGGGTGGTTGCTAGGCAACGAAATACAAACGCGCACATTCCCAGTATATATTCCACCTCTTGGCAAAGTTTCATCGAAATCGGTTCGCTGGTTTGTGCTGTGGAGCCTCGCGTTGCAGACACACATACACACACACAGACAGACAGCCGGAAAACCCGACAATAAGGGATATCTCATATATATATATATATATATATATATATATATATATATATATATATATATATATATATATATATATATATATATATATCGCTAATCCAAAAACATCACACATACTTCGGTCTTACTACACAGATGTGCAACGAGAAGGTGATGAAGAAGCGCAAAAAGAGAGCCAGAATTGAGACGGCAGCAAGGCTGATCAGGAGCGGTATTTAATCAAATGTACCATTTGTTTCTGATTACGACCCAAAAGCTGATGACCTTAAACTCGACTCTGCACTGGGTTCCTTCCAGATACACTACGAAACATGTTGAAGTATCTGTTTGTGGGGAAAAGCACGCAACGCAAAGTAGCCAGGATTGGACAAGCAGTAAGACGGGCTATAATCGCACCATTACAGATTGGTCTAACATTGCAGGTGCATCGTCTGTCTCAGTCCAAATTCCTCCTGGACACTCTTCATGAGATGGGGTACGGCTCGTCATATGGTGAAGTGTTCCGATTTGAAAAGAATGCCGCAAACTGTGTCACATCAGATGTGTTCGTTGAATACATAGATGTATTGGACTTGTCATTGTTATTGTCTGGTGACAATGTAGATCACAATATTCTTACCATTGACAGTAAAGGTACATTCCACGGTATGGGCATCATAGCCGCGTTGACCACAGGGAGGAAGACGATGCATCTTGTCAAAAGGCAAAACATTTCTGAACTGAACATTGTAGAGATGTCCAAAGTTGATACCATAGAGTACCACTTCACCACCCATGCTCTTCGAAACATCAAGTTGCAAGAACTTCCCGGTCTCTAAAACTGTGACATGAGAGCTGATATCTTATGGGAACTTTCACTCCATTTCAAACAGCCAGCTCCAAATTGGCAGGGGATGATGCATGTCATTCATCAGGGGTATACACATCGTTGCCAGTCCTCCATTCTGTATTTGCCCATGATCGATATGCATCCCGGTGACAAAAGTTGCATTCTGTCCACGTTGGAGTTCCTCAGCAACAACCTAGCCAGCAGACACCATGTCGCTCCAGTAATAACATTTGATCAACCCCTGTACTGGAAAGCTACTTAGATCATCAGTGCTGCACTGCAGAGTAGTCACTTGAAGGAGATAGTTCCTCTGTATTTAAGATCAGTCAGTCAAGAGGCATTCCAAAAGTTTACAACATCAATTGCATAAAGTGTGTTCTTGGCAGTGAGTTGTGTACACACTTGTTATTTATTCATGATTTCAACGTTATTTCAACGTCCTGTGTTTATGGTGTCGGAAAGAAATCAGCCTTCCAAAAACTCTTGAAAGGTGATCCAGTCGTCCAATCCTGTGCAAATGCATTCACTTTACCAGGCAAGAACCGCACTGACAGAGAAAACCTCGGCAGCCAAGCGATGGCTGTTATGTTTGGTGGGAAAAGTACATGTTCTCTGGCAGCATTGCGTTATGATATACTCACGAAGAAAGTCGTTTCTACAAAATCATTAGTTATGCCTGAACGTATTCCCCCAACTGACTCTTCCACCAAATTCCATTGTCTCAGGGTGTACTTTCAGACCACGACATGGATGGGGATGGACAGCGATATTGATCCTTTGAACTGGGATTGGAGACTTGAAGACAATCAACTTGTACCCATAATGTCTGATATGAATGCTGCACCTGACACTCGATTGAAAATGGTACATTGCAATTGCGCAACTGGTTGCAATTGCCCCCGTTGCAGTTGCAAAAGATATGGGCTTCCTTGTTCCATGCATGTGGATCATGCCAACTTACGTCCTGTGACGATTCACATAACCAGCTTTCAGAGCAACGAGAGGACAGTTTTGAGGACTAAACCGAGACGGTGAAAGAGTGAGTTACCTTTTTTTTAACCTCTGCCACTGAAGGTGAAGGAGGTTATGTTTTCACCCCATTCTGTCTGTTTGTCTGTCTGTCTGTTTGTCTACAGGATATCTCAAAAAATTGTGCACGAATCCGGATGAAATTTTGTGGGCAGATTTGGTGTGTGAAAAGGAAGAACTGATTAGATATTGGTGAAGATCTGGATCCGGATCCGACTACTAGAATTTCTTAAAGTGATTCTTCACCATTGAGAGATAGGGCCAAAAACGATACATAGCACGATATCTCAAAAAGTCGGGGACGGATTTTGATGAAACTTGGTGGACACGTTGGGTGTGTGACGAGGAAGAAGAGATTCAATTTGGTGAAGATCCGGATCCGGATCTGATAATTTTTAAAGTGATTCTTCACCATTGAGAGATAGGGCCAAAAACTATATAGTACTGTATAGCCTGACATTCCAAAAATGTATTGGGCTCGATATGTTCTCATGGATCAGGCATTATGTGGCAGAGGTATGCGCTCCACCGAGTGTCCTAGTTTACTATTGCATTTCGTATGTATAAGATTTTTCACTGAATTATTCAGTGTATTCTCTGAAATAGATTGTTCTGAAACATGTCAATATAACTTACTCTAAAAAAAACGGATATTTGCATTCTTTGGCCCAAAAACTGATTTACAGGTGAAACTAGAAGGGCACTGGGTAGAGCGCATACCTCTGCCACACAATGCCTGATCCACGAGTACATATCGGGCCCAATACATTTTTGAAATACCATGCTATACAGGACTATATCGTTTTTGGCCAAATCTCTCAATGGTGAAGAATCACTTTAAAGATTAAACAATTCTCGTATCCAGAACTGGATTCGGATCTTCACCAAAATCAAATCAATGCTTCTTTGTCTTCCACACCCAACCTGTCCACCAAATTTCATCCGAATCCCACCACAACCTTTTGAGATATCTTGTTCACAGACAAACAGACAGACAGGGGTGAAAACATAACCTCCGACCACCTTTGGGGATGGAGGTAAATGCGTACGCAGCCTCGTACTATTTCTATACCTGTACTGATCTCTTCCCCATTTTGTTCCGTACTTTTCCCTTTGCATTGTTCATGCCAAACTCCATTAATTAATTATCTACAGCTTGGTATACTCCTTGGTACATTTTGCTTATTACTCTTTCCTGAGAAGTAAAATTTCCACTACTGTTCAAGATCTTTGGCCTTTTGGGGAAAAGGTTATTCAAGGGATTTCTCTTACCATCAACAATTCCTTGTATCACAGCGATTGCGCATATCTTCGGATTATCATGATGACCCTGATGAAGATAATAAAAAGTATAAGAAGAGACAACAAAGAAAGAGAAGAAGTCATGAAAACAAGAAATTAAAAGCGGAGTGGGAAAGACATACCGTTCAATCATATCCGATCCAATCGTATCAAATCAAGCAAATTACATCACCAGTCCAGCACAATTCCTTGATATCAGCACTCACTCAGTAACAAGCACAAATTTTACAAAACGATATCTAAATATGAAACCAGCAATGAGCGATGGCCACCTTGGGAGCAACAACAAATTAATAAAAAAACAAGAAGAAAAAATAACTAGAGCGTTCATAGAACACCTTACCCCACGCAGTCCTGAGAAACAAGGACATGGTCGTCATCTGCGAGCAACAAATTTGTTTGGGCAAGACGATGTAAAATGCTGTAATATTTTGTCCAAGCACTGCTAAACGGAAGGGGTTTGAAAGTGCTAAAACTTTGATTTATGTTCTGTAGTATTCAAGTGTAGAATTAAATTGAAATAAAATAAAGATTTTAAAAGTTGACGAAAAACAAAAAACAAAAAAAACTTTCCCACTATTGATGCAGCATCTTTTACACCACCTTATTGACTATGTTGCTTTAGTTCTTCGTGCCGGTTGTTTGTGTCCTTTATAACAACCTTAAAAATGGTAAGTTACCCGTTTGGAATGATTTTCAATTTTTTTTTTTTGACTGGCAGACTGGAAGACAGAGTAAAAACATTATCTTACTCCTCTCTGCGCATGTGCGATCGGGATGAATTCACAGGCAAAGTTCTGCTAAACTCCAGGTCTGTTTCCGATTTAATGTTCAAAATAGAACATTGAATTTAAATTGAATTGTCCCTCGATCATAAACTGATGTTTGTGGACGGACAGATGGACAGACAGACAGACAAAGTGAACCAATTGCTTAAGCTTGCTTTTTGCTTCACGTGTGCTGTATAATTAGCATGGAATGCATTGAGGCCTCTTGTACACTCATTGATCAGAAAAACCCTTACAATGTGTTGTCACCCTCTATACTTTTCCACGACCGTCTACGCAAGTGAGAAGCAGTTGTTTGCAGGTTCTGATTGACTGAATGACAAACATGTGCCCAGGTAGCGATGGAAATACTTTGCTTGATATTGTTACGGTTCTAGGAACCGTATGGATTCAAACATACAGGTGCCCCGAAGTTAGTAATGCCGTTAAGTATATGTGTAGACAGAACCCCTCCTCGTGGTTAGTGTGAAATCGAAGGGGTGCGTTGTGATGTTTTTTTTTAGTGAGGGTAATAAGTCTTTATTTCCCCTCTTATGGAACCACGGTACCTTCCTAGCGCTTGCAGCCCTCAGTTCGCTGACCACAGCATACCACTGTCCACCCGCTGTCTACAGAGACTCGTTTTTCTGAGGCAAAATCTCCACGTTCGCTGTTCCAGTTCCTTCTCAGCTTCCCCAAACGTACGTAGTGTGGCTGCACCGTCATTCACCTTCCCCAAACACACGTGGAGTGGGCAGGCCATGCCGGTGCCTGGCCGAGGCCCCGCCCATAAAGGGCGGATCCATGGGAGCCCCGTCCAATTAGGGTGGACAGTGACGTCAGTTTTGACCAAGGCCCCACCCCACTTAGGGAGGTCGATGGACTATTAAGGGACCCTCTGAGACGCGCGTTCGAGGGAGTTCAGTCAAAAGGCTCAGTTCAGTTCTGCATCTGCTGGGGCGTTCGTTGGAGTTCAGTCAAAAGGCTCAGTTCAGTTCTGCATCTGCTGGGGCGTTCGTTGGAGTTCAGTCAAAAGGCTCAGTTCAGTTCTGCATTCGCTGGGGCGTTCGTTGGAGTTTTTCTGGAGTCTTGAGTTTGGTGTAAGAGGCGCTGTTCTGGCACATGCTCCCATACCTGACCTGTAAGAGAAGGATTGACAGACTGAGCTTTTTCACGAGTCTGTGAGTGGTGGTGCATGGCCATTCTTCGTTGTTGGAGCTATCCGTCTGATCGAGTCGGATAACGACCGAGGACACCCGACCTCGACCGGGTCTCTCGCTGGGTCCTGTCCCCGACCCTGATCCCCGCCCTGGGACTCCGCTCCGCTCGGGTTCCTCCGCCGACACGAGCCCCACGCGTATGACTGCGGGCTGAGCTGCATGACCATTGGCAGGTGCCACACCACGGAGCACCCCTCCCTCCAACGTGCAGGTACCCAGCCGAGCCGCGACCCCAGCTCGTCTCTCTCCCTGGCTGCGAGGTTCCTTGGAATTCACCTGGGTTTTATTTTTGTCTGTGTGTGGCGCCGTCTGCAAAGTACAACTGCCCAAGTGTTTTCGATCATTGTAAATCTCCTGTATATCCGCGATAAGCTTGCTCTGTGTCCTTCTTGCTGTAAATAAAACAATTGTAGAAATGTTCCCAGTTCGTTTCTGTCCTTTCTTTCATTGGTCCAGCATGATTTGGATCTGAGTTTTAGCCGGGTCTTTGTTCCCGTTAATCTGTTCATCCGAGCAGGCACGGCTTTGGCGGTTCCGCTCGACTGCACCCGAACCGGAGTTGGTAGTCGGTAGTTGGAACTCTACCGCAGTCGGTAGAGTGACCCGGTTCGAGCAAGACGTGCCGAGGGCATGGTTCCCTGGTAGTTGGTTCTTGACAAAAAGACCCTTCGCTACGCGGTGGAGGTATTGGCGTCCACAGTCTGTTAAGCGACCCGCCGCCTCACGGAATTATCCGTGAGCGACGGCCTACAATTCCAGAGAGTCCGGTGGGAATCAACGTAACTTTCCCAACCTCGCGGTCGTTCTCACCGCCGGACCTCCGGCCCGCACCAGATTGGTAGTCAGGAGTGAGATTCGAACCCCACGCCTCCACAAAGAAATTTACGGGACACCAAACTCGCAACAGTTTGGTGTCAGGAGTTTGGATCTCGAACCCCTTCGCCCCCATAGAGAAATTTACGGGATTCGGACCAGGGGTGTGCTTGGCAACCCCCCCCCCCACCCCTTCCCTCCGAAATTAAAAGCAGTCAAACTTTATTTAATCCTCGGAACGAACTACGGCGGACCAAGACGAGCTGGTACAGGTGGGTTCTGATATAATGTAACCAGAGAGTTGGTGTCAAAGCCACCCAATGCTCGCCTGTTTGTACATTGATCGTTTTTAAAAGACTAGTCTAATAATTAATATTTTTTTATAAAGCATTGCAGTGAAGTCTGATCCAAATAATTTTAAAGCAATATATGTATTTGTATATTGCAATCAGGAACAAGAGTGCAAGTGAGCACAATATACGCCCGAACAAGAAGGTATATACAGAATTGTGCTGCTACATGGAAAACAGTATCCTGGTTGCCATGGCAACCACTTTAGATGACGAACGTATGTCGTGACACACCATCTCCACAGTCTGTACCTATGTACCAAATATGAAACGTGAAAGTTGAAAACTTTGGGAGTGAGAGTGTGGACGGACAGACGTACGGACGACCGGTATCACGTAATACGCCCCGACATGTATGTGTATATATATATATATATATATATATATATATATATATATATATATATATATATATATATATATATATATATATATATATATATATATATATATATATATATATATATCGGTCGTATAAAAAATAGTGTGGTAGATAAAACATTAGAAAGGAAAAAATAACTTGCACCAAAAACTTTAAAATTTTCACGCTGACGCTCACGCCGGGGGTATCGCTATAGCTCTCTGTTCCTCGAACAGGCAAGCTAAAAAGGAATCCGTGGCTCAGGACAACACCTGTGAGGAAGATCTTTCCCTGCAGCCAAACCCAGAGGTAGCATTGGGGGCAACGGCGACAATGCCGGAGTTTCCCCTGCATCAAATTTCCCCTCTGGAGGACCGAACGATCCCTGTCGGATCCGCGCCCGATCGTGGCGGATCAGCTTCGCCAGGGTCATTTGACATTAGACAGATGTTGGAGATACGAATGCAAAGAATGGATGTGAATGCGCAAATAATGGATGTGAATGCACAAGCACTGAAAGGGAATTTACAAAACTTACAAACATAAATGAAAGGGGATACGCAAAACATGGGAATAAGCTTACAAGCACAAATGAAGGCGGGTCAGGAGGAAATGAAAGCGGAGTTGGTAAAGGTGAAGTGTGAAATGCAAAGCATGAATGGGAAAATGGCGGATGACACCAGTACACTACGTGGGGAAATGACCGAGTCGAGGGGAAGTGTGGAGGTTGTTCGGACCGCGATGACGACGGGCAACGTCGAGGTGACGAGTGACGCTACGATAATTAAGAGTGAAACCTGTAAACTCGGGCAGGTAGAGACGAAGAGCCAGTTATTGGGCATCATAAACGTTGTGGATGAATTGTAGGAAATTAAAGAGGAGCACACACACACATAGAACTGGTAGGGGACATTGGGGTTGAGCTTGGGGAATGTATTGGGACCCAATGTGAGGGTCGGATTAACCTCCCGCAAGAACAAGGGGAGACGGTATGCTCCCTCGAGGCAGACCGTGACGAGGTGAGTCCGGTAAGACCATACGAGGTGGAGCCGTTGCATAATGCGAAAGGGTACATGCCGAGCTTGGGGGGGATAGAAACCTTGGGATCTTTTGGACTAACACGAGCCCCCAGTATGATTGTCCAGGAGTGTGTACAGACTGCGAGTAACATGGCATGTGTGAGTGCACGTGAGGAAATGAGACACGGACCGACCAAAACGGGAGTCGTGGGTCGTGTAACGGACAGAGCCATTTCGGAAACTGCGCCGGCTCCGTAGGACGCCACGTGCGAGGTCCGTTCTGTGTTTTGCGAACAACCCAAGCGCGCACGTGTACAGGGGCCGACGTGCTTCTCGCCGCGAGTGCTGTTCGTGGAGCGCGCGGAGCGAGTCTCGATGGCGACACCTCCAGGCCCGTGGGCATGGCAAGCTGCGCGGAGCGGTCCTTGTGTGAGTGACGTCATCGGCAGATCTCGCGCAGCACGAAGGCCGGGTGAGTAGAGCATGGTGGCTCACATGATGGATGGCGCTTGCTGCGATTTATGGGGCGACGTTAAGGCATCATGTATCGCCCAAACGGAGGGGACAAGCGTGTTGTAAACTGCCACCCTGGAGATGCAAGGCTCGTCGAGCCTTGCCACGAGTACACGATGCCCGGCCAGGATGTAGCGAACATCCTCATCAAGTGGGCAAAGGAGCATTAGTTAGGGGAAGGGTTTAGCATGAGATAGACCGGCTTCATGGGGAATGAGCAGTCCTCCATGGGGCCTGGTAAAATCAGTTAGGGGAATTTTAGTTTCGAATTTAGAATGGATTGGAGACATAGACAGACATGGAGTGTGTCATGGAGACGTAGATTAGCTATGTAGAGTTAAAAGGAACGTGCATTAGAGTAAGGGATGACGGGGAGCACGAGGTAGTTAGGGGAACGTAGTTAGCGTCAGTGTGATGTGAAAAAGAAAAAAAAAGAAAGAAACATAATGAATGAATGAGGGTCAGCGGGCCCGAGTGTGAATGGAGTGAATGTGGAATGCATGGTGCAAATGAATGATTGGGGGGGGGGGAGGTGTGAATCCCACCCAAGGGAATCCGAGGTCAGTGTAATAACAGTTAGCGGGTTAGTTAAATTCACCAAAACAGATGTCGGTTTGTTATTGGTGTCGAACGAAGGCACGAAACCTTTTGAAGGGTGCAGGAGTCTATTGACCGGCTGGGAGCGTGGCTGTGGAAATAGGCGTTCTGAGTAAAGGGCACCCCGGGCACCAAAGTGATTGGCCAGAGTAGGCCATGTGTCCAAGGGACGGAGTTAGTGTCATGGGCACGGGCAGCCCACGGAAACGGGACCCGGAGCACCAAATGCCACATGGGCATCGACGGGGTAGATGCCAGAGAGGGCATTCCCCATGTTAATAAGGAGTAGGTAGGCTTGGAGACAGCCTCAGCGATCCAGGGGTGCTGAAGTTCGAGTTCGGCAATAGTATCCCTGCCAATGGAGCCACGCTGCCCAGCCATGAAATTGTGCAAGGGCACGAGAGAAAATTTGCGGGCCAGGCCCAAATTAATAACGAACACCAACACAGGCGATGGGAATCGTGGTTGCTAGAACCAATAGTTTAAAGAGACAGGCGTGTTGAAAAGCCCCGGAGATAGATTAACATTTAATAAATGCTAGGATAGATAGGAAATGTGTACCCCTTCGCACCATCCATCCCTTCGCTGTTCGTGGGCCGCTGGACTCACCTGGAAAATTGCTGAAATCTGTGGAAGCTATTCTGAGACTGCATTGGGCCTTGAGACAGATTCACTTGTCTCTTCCTCAATCCCCTCAAGAAGGATCTTAGGGATTGGGGATAGACAGTCAGGACAGGTTAGCTGAACAAAGACAATAAGGGGGTTAGGGACACATGTAATTATAAAAGAAAAGAAAAGAAAAAAACATTATAAATAAACAATAAAAAAGTCTAAATTTGGATTTTTTTTTTTGGTGTTGCAAGCTAATGGGGGTGGGTATGGACAAGGACAGGCCTAGGCAATAGGTTGGGGGGAGACCGTAGGGTAGGTCCGAGCCAGTCTTCGGACCGGCCGGCGCCACCACACTCCCTCCACAACCTCACGAGACCACACCGAGGCCGGCCAGCTTCATGTGCCGACCTGTTGTACTGCACCTTACCTGGTCTGCATTAGCCATGCTTTGCTTTTTCTGTCTTTGCCTTGACTCCAGTTGCTATACCTGCCCATGCCTTTATTTGCATTACCATGTCACCACCTTCACCATGTGCTCCAGGACCATCTCTGAAAGTGTTTGCAAGGACTGCCCTTCAGGCAGCCGCATTATCGGGGACTGCATTTGCGCAGCCCATACATCCATCTCCTTGTTGTTGCATAAAGGTCATTTCAAATGGACCAGGGACTGCACTGCGCAGCCAGGATATCTCCTTGTTACATAAAGGCCAGTTCAAATGGCCTGTGAAACGGCGCATGGCCTGCCGTGTTAGGGTGAGTTGCCTCCAGCAGACAGGAACGAAAAAAAATAATTCAGTGACAAACAAGGGACCATTAAAGGCCCTGAAGACGCCCGATCGTCGATTGCCTGCTGTGCACTCATCCACGAATGTTGCCTTTGTTGTGTTCTCTCCACAAGTCACAGGTCCTGAGCCATGGGTAGTGTAAATATCAGAAATGTATATAATCCTAACCCACCTGTTGTTTGTTTAGCGCCGGCAATATAGGTAAGTTGTCCGAATGAGTCTGTTAGTTTAGTTACACAACGCACGAGGTTATTTATTTTTGGGACTTGTATTCAAATGTCGCACTCAGGGATCTGTAGGTAAAACGTACTAGGGGAAACCTAGAACCTGCATGCCACACGGATGTTAACGACTCGGAACGAGTCTAGCAAAATGGGGGGGGGGGTAGTTTTACGGTTCTCGGCATTCAAACATACAGGTGCCCTGAAGTTAGTTATGCCGTTAAGTATATGTGTAGACAGAAGCCCTCCTCGTGTTTAGTGGGAAATCGAAGGGTGCGTTGCGATCTTTATTTCCCCTCTTATGGAGCCACGGTACCTTCCTAGTGCTTGCAGCCCTCGGTTCACTGGCCACAGCGTACCACTGTCCACCCGCTGTCTACAGAGACTCATTTTTCCGAGGCAAAATCTCCACGTTCGCTGTTTCGGTTCCTTCTCGGCTTCCCCCAAACGTACGCAGTGTGGCTGCACCGTCATTCACCTTCCCCACACATGCGTGGAGTGGGAGGGCCACGCCGGTGCCTGGCCGAGGCCCCGCCCAGAAAGGGCAGACCCATGGGAGCCCCATCCAATCAGGTCGGACAGTGATGTTAGTTTTGACCAAGGCCCCGCCCCACTGAGGGAGGTCGATGGACTACGAAGGGACCCTCTGAGACGCGCGTTCATGGGAGTTCAGTCAACAGGCTCAGTTCAATTATGCATCCGCTGGGGCATTCGTTGGAGTTCAGTCAAAAGGCTCAATTCAGTTCTGCATTCGCTGGGGCGTTCATTGGAGTTTTGCTGGAGTCTTGAGTTCGGTGTACGAGAATGATTGACAGACTGAGAACTTTTTCACGAGTTTGTGGGTGGTGGTGCCTGGCCATTCTTCTTTGATGGAGCGATCCGTCTGGTCGATTCCAATAACGACCGAGGACACCCGACCTCGACCGGGTCTCTCGCTGGGTCCTGTCCCCGACCCTGATCCCCGCCCTGGGACTCCGCTCGGGTTCCTCCGCGGACACGAGCCCGACGCGTGTGACTGCGGGCCGAGCTGCACGACCATTGGCAGGTGCCGCACCACGGAGCACCCCCTCCCTCCAACGTACAGGTATCCAGCCGAGCCGTGACCCCAGCTCGTCTCTCTCCCTGACTGCGAGGTTCCTTGGAATTCACCTCCGTTTTATTTTCGTCTGTGTGTGTGTCTGTGTGTGTGGCGCCGTCTGCGAAGTACAACTGCATAAGTGTTTTCGATCATTGTAAATCTCCTGTATATCCGCGATAAGCTTGCTCTGTGTCCTTCCTGCTGTAAATAAAACAATTGTAGAAATGTTCCCAGTTAGTTTCCGTCCTTTCTTTCATTGGTCCAGCATGGTTCGGATCTGAGTTTTCGCCGGGTCTTTGTTCCCGTTAATCTGCTCATCCGAGCCGGCACGGCTTTGGCGGTTCCGCTCGACTGCACCCGAACCGGAGTTGGTAGTCGGTAGTTGGAACTCTACTGCCGTCGGTAGAGTGACCCGGTTCGAGCAAGACGTGCCGAGGGTGTGGGTCCCCGGTAGATGACACCGCGTGGTTAATTAGGTAAATTGCTTGTCGACAAAAAGACCCTACGCTACGCGGTGGAGATATTGGCGTCCACGGTCGGTTAAGCGACCCGCCGCCTCACGGAGTTATCCGTGAGCGACGGCCGACAATTCCGGAGAGTCCGGTGGGAATCGACGTAACTTTCCCCACCTAGCGGTCGTTCTCACCACCAGACCTCCAGCCCGCAACAATATCAATGATACCTATTAGATATGGGGAAAAAAAATCTTCCTCTTCAGGACAGAAATGAGCATAAAACATGCTTTTTGAGATTGAGGAAGTACTGTGCATGAGATGGATCATCTCGTGTTCGAGTCAGATGGATAATTCCAGGTTGGTGTGGTCAAGTGTCTACATACTTGTAACATGTAGAGAGTTATATCAGCCTTCTATCAGGTTACATCGATCTTCATCCATCATTGA
Organism: Eptatretus burgeri; assembly: GCF_056783735.1. Taxonomy (NCBI): domain Eukaryota; kingdom Metazoa; phylum Chordata; class Myxini; order Myxiniformes; family Myxinidae; genus Eptatretus; species Eptatretus burgeri. The sequence goes on along the minus strand of NC_140961.1, from coordinate 20,781,598 downwards.
GGATCACTATTAATGTGTTTTAGCCGGTTGGACTGTTTGTGGTTCCCAACTGAGCATGCAGCGCTTGATGTTGGGATTCAAGGATCAAATCCCACATATTATGTTGATTTGTCCATTTCATGTGAAAAGGAACTGATGTCTCCTAATGTCCTTGTGCTGCAATATTTTTTTTCTGTAAAGCTCACGAGGCTGCGCTGGGATGGGTTTGAGGATAGAGGAGTTGCAGCTGAAACCCGAATCCTATCCAGGTTCCTCCTGATGACTCCATCTTTGCTCTACTTATCTAGTTTCCTCCTGATGACTCCACTGCAGTATTTGGTCTTTCGTTTGATTTTGTAAAAGCTCCTCCATGAGCCTTAGATCACTGTTTAAAAACCAAAAGAAACAGTTTAAGGGAAAGCTGTTGTGTACCCCTGAAGAAGAATAAACGTGTTATGCCTAGCTCACCTGGAGACTTGTTGAGTTGGGTTTTGAAAGAATGTGAAAATGTTTTTGGTCCAAGTCAGCAGAAAATTTCATTCTGTTGGACGTTAAAGACTTTTGATACTTATTATCTGACTTACCTATTTGTGGTATGGTATCTAAACGAGGACGTAAAAGGTAACAATAACCATACACTGGCGTCCCATTAAATGGGCCTCCCATCTGCCAGCATTCGTTGGTGGACATTAAAGATCCCATGGTGTCCTTTGTGAAGAGTAGGCGAGCTATCGCTGGCATCATGGCCAAATTCCAAATTCCTGCCTTAACCAGCAGAGGACATTGCATCAGCGGCACAATTGCACCCTCAGCCAATGATGCTGCCCTGCAACCTTATGCTGCATACGAACAAAGAAGAGGAATCCCTTCACTTAAATCTTCTATTTACTCATCCCATCCCCTAACAATCAACTTCATCTCCTTTTTTTATACCGACTCGAGGCTCGTGGAAGAGCTGGAACACAGAACGGATCAGGACGCAACATAACAAAAGGAACAGCAGAAAGAGAAGGGGGAAATGCCAATAGCAGGACAGAAGGAGAAAATAGAGGGAGACAGACGACAAGGGATGCGCAAGTAAGGTTGAGGGGTACGAGTGAATGCAGGCGATGGGGAAGATGCATACGAAAGCAACATTTGGGGGTGGGCGGTGCTTTAACAGGTGCAGAAAAGATCATGGTTTTGGATGGGAGATGATTTGAGATGGTGATGAACAGCTGTCTTGAAGACCTGGAGGGAAGGAGATTAAAGAGAACGTGTTTGTTCGTCCCACAGGTGAGGAAAAGGAGGAAGAAATGAGTGGATGTGTGCAGTGATCCTGTTGAGTAGAGACTTTGTTGTCTCTACTTGTAATGACAGATGTACACCCCTTCATTATTAACTTGGACATCTTCTATAAGACTTTGATACAAGCAGTTCGGCCATGGTAGCGACACACAATGGCCTCCTCTTTTTTGAGAACTGTGAGATCTTTAACGTCAATAACTTAAAGGCAGATGGGACAGCTGACATTACGTCCCCATCCGAGGAGTTCTGAGATGCAGCACTTGCCGCTGGTACAACACCGGGGGCAGCGGGTTAGTTTGGATTTGACTGCACATCAGGGGAGCATCTCCGTGACCTCAAAGGTGGCCACAATACCAAATGACCCAACACACAAAGGAGTGTATTGAAATTTTGCACAGCATGTTCCAAATAACACAAATCCACACAAACACAAGTAATTCACTCACCTTCACAAACTCAATAGAGAGGGAACCATGAAAGCTGGAGGCTCCTACAGACAAACTTAAACGCCCATGAGACACCGACAGTGGGACAAGCACATCGAGAGCTGTAGCTCGTCCAACTTCCTGATATATATCCAGGTCCTTGAGTACTGCGTGTCCATTGACTCTGATGTCAAACACCTGAAAATGAGATTTACAAGATGAAAATAGTTTTGATTTGACATGTTTAGCATTCCCATCTACTTAATACGTAGCTCATTATGCTGGGGTGCGAGGTTCAAATCTCATATACTGTGTTGATTTGTCTATTTTCCTCCAACAATCTGTCCTTGTAATTCATGCAAAGGTACAACATCTCCTATTATCCCCGTACTACATGCATTGTAAGTACAAGTTCTTTGTACATTGTAAGTACAAGTGTGGTGAATTAACGTGAATCAAGGGACATGACGCGGGATCACATGTTGTGCGTCTCGCGTATAAGGGGAGGTCTCTCTGCGGCACGAGTGATTGTCCCCGGGGCATTGCTATTGACATCGGCTGTCCACTTGATGCTCGTTAACTGAAGGTGCTCATTGACTGGTGAGAATGGAGATTATATCGAACTCCGTGCTTACGCGGATTAGTCTGCAATGGTTAACTGCACATGTATACGTTTCTGCTTATGTACTCCTAGCTGAACCTGTATTTCCTGGTGTGTCCACAGAAGCGGCTCCAATCAAATGGAATAAAGCCTAAACTCTGAAGGTTCATCTCTCGCTCTCATTTCAATTTATTCCATTTGATTTTCTCGGCTCTCTCAACCAAAGATGGACAAGATCTACAAACCAGAGAGGTTCGACGCAGACCCAAACACGACTGACGCAGAAATGAAATGGTCACATTGGTTCTGCTCCTTCTCACACTATCTGACCATCATCGCGGAGGAGCTGACAAATTTGCCGGTCTCGTGAATCATGTCTCGCCCGGCGTATACAGGCTCTTCTCGGGGTGCGACACTTACGAAGCAGCGATTGACGTACTGCAGGCGCTCTACGTGAAGCCCAAGAACGAGGTATACATACGACATCTTCTCAACACACGCAAGCAAGCAGCCGGGAGACAATCGATCAGTTCCTGCAAGCTCTGAATCAGCTGGGAAAAGACGGCAGCTTCCGGGCCGTAGCGCCGAGGAACACCGAAAGGAAGCGACACGGGCGGCATTCATCCAAGGACTCAGATCAGCCCACATACGGCAACGCCTACTAGAGAAGGCGCAACCCACTCTTCACAAGCTAGTCGATCAGCCTCGCCCGATGGATACGGCTCAGCAGCACTCTGAGTCATTTGGGGCACCGATGCTGCTGATGAGCACGCTGCTACGATGGGAACCCAAGGAACCCCACTGGCACAGACTCAGCCAGACATGAGGGATGGAGAAACACCCGAGGAGCCGGATACCCAGACCTCGTCAAACTCCTCAGCAACTGCTCCGGTCGGTAAATGCTTCTTTTGTGGGTACAAAAGGCATCCTCGTCAAAAATGTCCAGCCAGAGATGCCACATGCATGAATTGCGACAAGAAAGGGCATTATGCCAGGGTATGTAAATCTACTCTAAGGAGGAATAAACCCACTTCTGCGGCTCTCTACTCGCAAAATAAATTGACTGCAGCCTCTCCGGGGAATCTATCCAAGGCTATCATCAACGTGCGAATTAACGGGCATATGGCTGAGGCACTGATTGATACCGGTAGCTCTGAAGTTTTCGTCAACAGCTCGCTAGTGAAGGGCAGGAAATGGGTAATCCACCCGACTGACAATACGGTATGCATGGCCGCCACCTCACTACAATCCCGCGTACGAGGGTACTGCAATGTTGAATTGGACGTAAAAGGGTACACGCATCGGGATGTAAAGGTGCTGGTGCTTCGTGATTTGTGCGCAGACGTAATTCTGGGTCATAATGTCCTCAAGCAGCACACGGCGTCGAAATACCCTTTGGAGGAAGCAAGCCTCGTCTAATTTTAAATGCGCTGACCACCGCGGAGGTGACGTCCCCCCAGCTGTTCGCTAACTTGTCGCCGGTCTGCAAACCGATAGCGATCAAATCGCGGCGATATACCACTGCTGACATGAATTTCATCACTTCAGAAACCAAGCGATTACTGGAGGAGGGAATTATAGAACCGGCGATTCGCCATGGCGCGCACAGGTGTTAGTGACCAGCAGTCAGAACCATAAGAGACGGATGGTTGTCGATTATTCCCCAAACGGTCAATCGCTTCACCCAACTCGACGCCTACCCCCTGCCGCGCATAGATGAGATGGTCGAGCACGCGTGGCCAATTATAAGGTATTCAGTACCATCGACTTGCGAAGCGCCTATCATCAAATTCCCATCCGAGAGGAAGACAAACCGTACACTGCATTCCAGGCAGGGCGGCGCCTCTACCAGTTCAGAAGGATACCATTCGGTGTCACGAATGGAGTAGCTTGCTTCCAACGGGTTATGGACGACATCATCTCAGATGAAAACCTCGAAGACACTTTTGTTTACGTGGATAATGTCACAGTGTGCGGTAGGGATCAGAGGGAACATGATAGGAATCTGGACAGATTCTTGAGCATTGCTGGAAAATATAATCTGACTCTCAACTACGAAATGCGTATTCTCGGCAAGGTCAATTGACCTTCTCGGCTACACGATAGCCAACGGCACAATTAAGCCTGATCCTGAGCGGTGCGCCCGCTCCGTGAGCTTCCACCACCTCAGGACTTGCAGACAATGCGCCGGGTGATCGGGATGTTCGCTTACTATGCAAGATGGATTTCGCAATACTCCCGAGAAAATATATCCCCTAGTGCATTGCAAAAACTTTCCACCAGATGCCGCTGTCGTGAAAGCTTTCCACGATCTCAAGGATGATATCAGTAAGTCCGTGGTTTTATCGATCGACAGCTCGGTGCCCTTCGTGGTGGAAACCGACGCTTCAAATCACGCCATAGCTGCAACACTTAATCAGTCTGGGCGGCCGGTGGCGCTTTCTTCTCGAGAACTCTCTCTAGAGAGCGAGCAGAGACACTCGGCAATAGAGAAGGAGGCGTACGCCATCGTCGAAGCGCTGCGTAAATGGAGACATTATTTACTGGGAAACCACTTCACGCTCGTTACGGACCAACGATCCGTGGCTTTCATGTTTGATGGGAAAAATAACGGGAAAATTAAGAATGAAAAAATTATGAGATGGCGGATAGACCCTAGCCTGCTACAGGTACGACATTGTTTACCGGCCCGGGAAGGAAAACCCTGCTGCAGATACCTTCTCCCGGGTCTACAGTTCGGCAACAATCAGTCAGGCTTTGCAAGACCTCCATGTGTCTCTGTGCCACCCAGGGGTAACCAGGATGGCACATTAAATCGTACGCAGACAAAATCTTCCCTATTCTGTTGAAGATATTAAACAAATGAATGCTTCATGCCCTGTTTGTGCTGAACTAAAACCCAGATTCTTTGGCGCGGCATCTGGCAGACTGATCAAGGCTACTTCCCCCCTTCGAGAGACTAAACATCGACTTCAAAGGGCCCCTGCCCACCGAGACAGACAACAGATACATATTCACCGTTGTTGATGAATATTCAAGGTTCCCTTTCGCGTTTCCGTGCTCGGATATGACCTCGGGCACTGTCGTAAAATGTCTGTCTGACGTCTTCGCTATGTTTGGGAGACCTTCGTACATACATTCAGACAGAGGGCCGTGTTTCATGTCGGCCGGGCTAAAACAATTCCTATTAGAGCACGGCATAGCAACTAGTCGAACGACGGGTTACAACCCACAGGGGAACGGGCAGGTGGAAAGGTATAATGGAGTTATTTGGAAAGCCATAACTCTGGCGCTGAAATCGAGAGGACTGGGCCCCGAGCGATGGGAGGTTGCTCTTCCTGACGCAATGAATTCCATACGCTCTTTGCTCTGCACGTCCACAAATGCCACTCCTCACGAACGTATGTTTACTCACCAACGACGTTATGTTGACAGTCAAACGGTGCCCAACTGGCTGACCCATCCGGTACAGTGTTCATGAAACGCCGGTACGACAAAGCAAGTATGAACCGCTGGTGGAGGGGGTCGAACTCATTGACACTAATCAGAGTATGCTCATGTCAGGCTCCCGGATGGCAGGAGACCACTGTGTCGGTTCGCCATCTGGCTCCCGCCCGGTACTCCTCCCGCCGGTACACCACCTCCTGGCTCTCCTCCTTCTGACATTTCCCCCCAGGAACTCCGCCAGGCGGACGGGGCTGCCGTGTTCCCCCCGAGGGCGATCGAGGAGTCATCCCCGGCACAAGTCGAGGCTCACCAAGAGGATCGGGAGTCTCCCTCAAGTGAAACTGCCGTTTACTCCCGGAGAGGTCGACGAATAAGGCCCCTCGACGACTCAATCTGTAAAGGGGATTATCGGCATTCTCGCTGCTCATGCTCCTATATGCCCATTATATCATATATCGATGCTCATTTCCATGCTCCTACAACTCAAAATAATCACTGCTTGGCATGTATGCTCCTGTAGACCTATTAGTCCGCGTTGCTTGAAATGTATACTCCTATAGAGCTAAAGCAATCATGGTGTGTAAGATGGGCCCCTAGTTACATTTTAAAGGTGAGGAGAATGTGGTGAATTAACGTGAATCAAGGGACATGACGCGGGATCACATGTTGTGCGTCTCGCGTATAAGGGGAGGTCTCTCTGCGGCACGAGTGATTGTCCCCGGGGCATTGCTATTGACATCGGCTGTCCACTTGATGCTCGTTAACTGAAGGTGCTCATTGACTGGTGAGAATGGAGATTATATCGAACTCCGTGCTTACGCGGATTAGTCTGCAATGGTTAACTGCACATGTATACGTTTCTGCTTATGTACTCCTAGCTGAACCTGTATTTCCTGGTGTGTCCACAGAAGCGGCTCCAATCAAATGGAATAAAGCCTAAACTCTGAAGGTTCATCTCTCGCTCTCATTTCACATGCATTGTAAGTACAAGTTCTTCCATGAACATCAGGCACTAAGAAATAATGAAGAAAATAAAAATCCCTGCGGACTTCCTGTGGGATCTGATGAATTCTGTCTCTCTGAAGAGTACCGGAAATAAACAGGTTGCAGGTGTTGGCCACCTGGTAGTACAGGATCCCAAAGTCTTTGGTAATGCTTTGAGAAGCTGATGTATCAGGTGTAAAATGTCGAAGTGGTTGTACTGCCATGGACATGCATGGGGATGGTCCGTGCAGCCATTTCAGTTGCATTCCTGAGGCCATCAGGGTGGCATTGTTTCGACAATGTGTTCGCATGAGTTTGTGGAACCCAATTGAGTCTCTTGGACTCACTTGTAAATTTGTTTGGGCAACTTTGACAGATGTCTTCTTCTTCTTCTTCTTCTTCTTCTTCTTCTTCTTCTTCTTCTTCTTCTTCTTCTTCTTCTTCTTCTTCGTTTCCGTTCAGCTTGTGTACTACTCTTCGATGTTTTATGTATTTTTATTACTATGAAGATAGTTCCACAATCTAAGAATAACAGATCTCTATGCTCTACCTGCACTGCCAATTCATTCCTCTCCCACTCATATTCCTGACCTTGCTTCTGATGGAAGATACTTGCTTGATCTCTTTTTGTGATATATGGATTATGGTGTTCAACTGCTGTCAGCGAAGCGATGGGACAGTTGAGTGCTGGATGCCGGTGCCGTGCATGTCCGTAGAGGCAGAGCCTAGCGCTAGACGTAATTCCATCCATCCATCCAATGGGACCATACTCTGTGCAGAGTGTTGGTGCTGCCGAAGCAGTCTCCTTGGCTACTGGGCACAATCCTGGACAGGACACCACTCCGACACAGGATACCAGCATGCTGGTACTCATTTTGCCGACCTCAGAAGGATGACAGGTAGAGTCAACCCCACCTGGCATTAATTCAACAGCCTAGCAGGATTTGAATTAGATTAGAAGATTAAGTTACAATTCAAGAGGAAGACGTCAAAGAGGTTGGACTGGCATAGTCACCTGGTTACGTCGCGATGAAAATGAAGAAAAAAGACAATTAATGAACGATATCGCATTATTTATTAATACGATTACCGTTATCATGAATACACAAGTGGTGTATTCATGTTTTTGTACAGTTTTAAGCCTACCTACAATTCAATTTGGAATGAATTGCCTTCCGCTATTTCGGATTTTACAACGTACGTAGCTAGCCTGCTAACTGTAAATATCTGACGTAAAATGTGACAATTGCAAACCAGAAAGAATGGGTGAATACAACGTCATGAGGTCAGCTGACGTAGCTGGAAACGTGATGTCGTAGGTGCAATAGAGCATGAGTGGACGACCATTTTGTGTGTCTCGTCGGCCGGATTTAACATTCCTCTACATCCACATTGAATAAGTGGTTTATAGGAAGAAGGTGGGGTTCAGGGGATGGAGGTGGGGTTTAGGGGAAGGAGGCAGAGTTTAGGTGCAAACGTGGTCAGTGAGAGTGGTTCAAAACGCGGTGCAAACGAGGCTTCGCAGACACTTGCAACTGTTCCAAATTCTGCAGCTGGAATGGTTAGTCAAAATAGCAACACTCAGCATACATCATCTCCGTTCATCGTGCTCCAACTTGAACCTTCTGACAATTCTTCCCACGAGACCGAATACTGTGGCAATCACACTTTTTCAGCTTTTGCTCCCAAGATATGGAATTCTCTTCCAGCGGAGATGGGATCTGTATCTTCGACCTCAGTTTCGAAACCAAAAAGATAAGCTTGCCTTTCAAAATGATCTTTTCTTCAGAATTTGAAACATGTCTTGGCTTTTCCAAGTTGCTTTCCATTCAACCTTTTTTCACCTTCAGTGTCTTTCACAAGAACAGTGTTATCACGTCTCTTGGAGGGATGACGGAGACCATAAAATATGTTTCCGAAGAAGAGAACTGAAGGTACAGTGGCCTGCAAAAATATTCACCCCCTCCCAACCCGAAAAAGTTTTCACATTTTCATGCCACCTGAGCTTATTTCATGATGCTTTCAAATCAAACTTAATAATAACAACACGTGCAACTCACTTGGGTAACCAACAAGGCAAACATGAAGACCAAGGAGTTTTCGAAAGAAGTCAGACATAAAGTGGTGGAGAGCACCGTTCAGGAGAGGGTTATAAGAAGATTTCAAAGTCACTCATTATCCCTTTGAGTACGGTGAAATCCATCATTAAGAAGGGGAAGACGTATCCTACCACCCAGACTCTCCCGAGATCAGGTCGCCCATCCAAACTCAGCAGCTGCGCAAGCAGGAAACTGGTTTATGATGTCACTGTCAATCAAACAATGTGTTTGAAAGATCTGCAAGGCTCCATGTCCGAGATGGGGGTCAGGGTTCATCAATCAACAATATCCCATTCCCTTCACAAAGCTGGCCTCTATAGACAGGTCGCATGAAAAAAAAACCTTTCCTGAAAAAGACGCCTCTAAAAGCTCGTATGGAGTTTGACAAAAAGCATCTTATTGATACTGCAGGCATGTGGAGAAACGTTTTGTGGTCAAACGAGACAAAAATTGAACCTTTTGGCCAAAAGTGAAAGCGTTACGTCTGGCACAAGCCTAACACTGCACATCACCAGTCAACACCATCCCTACTGTCAAGTATATTAGTGGCAGCAGCATGTTATGGGGCTGCTTTTCATCAGCAGGGACTGGCAAGCTTGTTCGAATCGAAGGGACAATGGACGGTGCAAAGTAGAGGAGAATCCTTGATTAAAAACTTGCTTGATTCAGCCATGAATCTGCAACTGGGTCGGAGATTCACGTTTCAATAGGACAATGATCCGAAGCACAAAGATAAAGCCACACTGGAGTTGTTGAATAAGAAGAAACAGAATGTTCTTGAGTGGCCCGGTCAAAGTCCTGCCTTGAACCCAATTGAACATTTATGGCGAGACTTGAAGATTGCAGTCCATCGACGATCCCCATCAATCCTGGCATAGGAGGAGGAGGAGGAGGAGATTGGGACCACACTATGTACAGAGCGTTGTTGCTGTTTAAGCAGTTTCCTTGGCTATTGGGCACAATCCTGGACGGATCGCCACTCCGACACAGTATACCAGCAAGCTGGCACTCATTTTGCCGACCTCGGAAGGATGACAGGCCGAGTCAACCCCACCTGGTATTAATTTAACAGCCGAGTGGGATTTGAACTCAGGATCCTAGGATTCCAAGCACACCACCCTAACTATTAAGCCAACACCAGGCATGACATCGGTTGGTGGACGTTAAAGATCCCACGGTGCGCTTCATGGAGAGTAGGTGAGTTATCGCCGGCACCCTGAAGTCGTTACAAACTCCTGCACCTTCAGTCGAGTGTATTGCGTCGGAATGGTGACACGTGTGGGATTGCAACCCAAATTAAGAAACTGCTTCAGCACAACCATTCTGTATTGGACATTCGTACATGAATGAATCTACCAATGAGGATGTCTGGCAAATCTTGGGAAGTCAACAGGTTATGACACATCCATCCGTCACCTCGTTCAGCCTCAATTATCAAGTTAACCCCACCTGGTATTAATTCAACAGGTGAGCAGGATTTGAACTCAGGAACATAGGCATTAACCATTAAGCCAACACCAGGCATAATCTTGGCAGAACTAGATCAATTTTCATGTGAAGAATGGGTAAATATTTCATCGTCTCACTGTGTAAAGCCCGTAGAGACCTACCCAAAAACCTCACTGCAGTCATTGCTGTCAAAGGTTCTCCCATCAAGTACTAACCTCAAAGGTTGAATAACTTTTACAACCAGTGAATTTTGATTTGTACATGTATTTTTTACAGGTATTCCTGACATGTAACCTTATACAACGATAACAGTTTCGTTTGATCTCTTCAGTGATGAATCAAAAAATTCATTTGTAAAAAATTATTTCTACATCTACCTACAATTCCAGCAATGTGTGTGTGTGTGTGTGTGTGTGTGTGTGTGTGTGTGTGTGTGTGTGTGTGTGTGTGTGTGTGTGTGTGTGTGTGTGTGTGTGTGTGTGTGTGTGTGTGTGTGTGTGTGTCTGTGACCGCTGTTTCTCGACAACCACTGGTCCGATCTAATTGAAACTTGCCAGGTATATTTCTGGAGACCTGTGGATGTGCCTTTTCAAGGTTTGATATTAATCGGACAAGCGGTTCCCAAGTTATGGCCATTTATTTACCAAACCAATGACAGGACACGGTGCTATGATGTCACAATTGACGTCACAATTCTTCTTCTTCGTTTGATATGACGTCACAATTGACGCTGGGGACCTGAGTATGTGCCTTTTCAAGGTTTGATATCGTTCTTCTTCGTACGCACTAGCAATTAGTAATTCATCTAAATGTGCCATTATTGGTAGGGGGGGTAGGGGGGGGTGAATACTTTTGCAGGCTGAAAAACTGAAAAAGACAACTTGTCGACACAACCGAAAGAGCGAAGCGTGGCTGAGCGTGCAAAACATCTGGAGATGTCCCTCCAACCTTCTGCTGAGGTTGAGAGAAGTAAACTTCGGCGAACTTGAGCACGATGACGTAGTGGCCATCTCCAAGGATCTCCAATTCGTACATAAATGTGGTGTCTGCCCATCGCTCGGTCTGATAGAGTATCTGGTCCTGGTCAGGAACCCGTCCGATGGACATCTGAAGACCGTAATCAGATGCTGGAAATAGAGAAGAGAAATTAAATAAAATAAAAAAACAACAAATGAGGTGAATATGTGAAAAAGAGGATGAAAGCTTTAAACAAATGGCAAATCACGATGACATCCGGAGGTGGAGTGATGCAAAAAGGTGAATTTTATTTGGGTGGAGGGAGGGGACGACCTCATGGGAATCATAAATGAATGATCTGTGAGAAAATGATTTTGAAAGGATCTCCTCAGGGGCATGAACATGGTCGCCCAGTCAGCAATGCAAAATAGCATCAGTAAAGGTCACGTGGGTTTACAAAAAAAAAGTTTACTTCATCCCAATATTTATTTTATTTTTTTCAGCAGTAGCATATGGAAGGGATTAATTCAGACAGAGTTAATCAAAGACGGGTTCACAAAAATAAATGGTCGTGAAAGATTTGAAATTTTTTAACAAGACGCCGTCCGATTCGTCGCGCGTCCGGCCAAACCTGTGCCTGTGATCCCATCCAACGGGTCTGAACTGTACTGTATCCCGTATTGGTCCGTGTGCACATCTCCTCCTGCATTTATGGCCCACACTGTCCTTTCGGCGAGAGAATCGGCCCAAGAACCCGGAAAGAGCAGCAAGAGCAACAGAAAGCAAAACGCCATCTAACTGATTCTTCCTCTTCATATACATCTTCTTCTTCTTCTTAATTTAATGTCATTGTGCGTCCTCATCCTGAGGTTGGCATTGCGATCCCTGCGGTGTAGCTGGCTGCAGTTGTGGTGGCGGTGCCTGATAGAAGTTTCGCAGGAAAATTTCACGTATTTTCTCACATTTAATTAAATGGAGATTCATATCCTGTTAGAAACATGAAATCTACCAGAGGTTGCTCTTCGAAAGAGGCGATATAACTACGTATAATATGGAATAGGCAAAGCCGAGAAGCGAACGTAGACTTCTTCTTACATTCGCTTCTGACTTTACCTATAACTTGTTCACAACTGTATACTTGCCAACTATACCGTGGTACATGTAAGCGCCGCACAGCTGATGATTTTGACGCAATTTCCGGTTACTTCGGGCTGGATTTGGGATCAGCGAACAAATAATGTAAATCACGATTAAAATTATTTTTTGATGATGTGGGAGATATCTTTATTAAAATCAACTTTGGGGAAAAAAAAATAATTGAATAAATAAATAAATAAACGATTACTTCTGGTCATGAATAAAAGAAATTAAAAATTCCGGAAAGAGTTTCAAAATCACTCCCGGTAATGTTAAATACAAAATAAACACTTCCTGTCATGAAAAAAAAAAATCACTTTCGGAAGGATAAAATTAACTTTGGGAAAATAAATAATTGAATAAATAAATAAACACTTCCGGTCATGATCTCCCGGCATGCATCATTCCCATGACAAAAACCGGAAACAAAAAAAAAAAAACAAACAAAACAAAAACGGAAGCAAAAGGGTCATAGCCAACGACACGGATTCACAATTGGCAGGGTATTGTGTTGTTTTTGTTGTTTCCTATTCTCTCATGTGCACGCGTTAAGTAATAAAACCCAATCGTGTTTATACACCGCAAAGCGTTTAACAACAACCGGAAGCAAAACGTCTTAGCTAACGACACGGATTCCAAATAGCCAGGGCGATTGTGTTGTTGTTTCCTATTCTCTCACGTGCACGCGTTAAGTATTAAGCTCACTTCGTTCACGATTACACAGATGAAGGTTAGGTTGGGTTGGTACATGACATGGTGCAAGGACAAATATTCCCGCCAAGTATATATAATTAAAAGGAGCAAAGCTTTTGAAAGCTTGTTCCAGGTTCCCCAGTTGCCCCGTCAGTGCTGGACACATTTAGTGTGCGATTATTTGTGACGTCATGACATGTACAAGCAGCATGTTGAACCTCATTAAAAAAAAAAAAAACTAGAGTAATTTGACTGAGCGCAGTCGACGGGTATGCCTCCGCTCTCCCGCACAAACACTTGAGTATTGACATATTTGACCCTTGACCTTTATCATATCTGGCCCAAAATCGAATCACTTAATTGCCCTGTCTTACTTTACCTTTGTACCAACTTTGATGAAATTCTGTCCAATATTTTCTTGTTAGGGCATAAACAGTAAAATTTCAGTTCGACCTTGACCTTTATCACATTTGGCCCAAAATCTAATCACTTAATTGCCCTGCCTTACTTTTCCTTTGCACCAAGTTTGATGAAATTCTGTCCAATATCTTGAGTTAGGGCATAAACAGTAAAATTTCACAGTTTGACCTTGACCTTTGATCTTTATCACATCTGGCCCAAAATCTAATCACTTAATTGCCCCATCTTACTTTACCTTTTTACCAAGTTTGATGAAATTCTACAATTTGCTTCTTGAGTTATCGCGTAAACGAAAATCCGGATGGACGAACGGACAACCCAGAAACACAATGCCTCCGGCACCCTTGGTGCGGAGACATAAAAAAAATAACATCCACAAGATGCTCTTTAACCTTTACGGCAGCTGTCCTGGAAATACAATAATCTCACACTGCACCCAAAATCGCAGAAACTTAAACAGCCTTTACATTTAGAGAAATTCTTCAATTTGCCACCATATTCATTCGCAGCAGGTGTATGCCACCAGGGTGTATTCCCCGGTTGGAATAGGTGTACCATATTTCTGTGTCGTAAGAGGCGACCAGGGTTGCGTCAAGAAGGGCATCCGGCATAAAAACCAAGCCAAATCACTATGCGGATCATACGAATGATCCGCTGTGGTGACCCCAAACGGGAGCAGCCGAAAGAAGAAGAAGAAGAAGAAGAAGAAGAAGAAGATTCATTTGCAGCAGGTGCATGAAAGGATGGATACGATTAAAACTTTAAACCCAAGCAACTGGTTTCCCAGCCGCAATTCAAACCACCATGTAACCGAGCGGCCGGAGTTTTCTCCAGGGAACCCAGGGTGGGAGAGTCGAAAGTCCATGGAACTCAAGGTTAAACATTACTCCTCCTTTAGCCAAAGTGCCCTTAACGAGATGGAAACACCATGTCCAGGACACAGGATGTATGAAGGGAGTTCCAGACACCTCAACCAAAGATTGGAACTTTATTGAACAGTTAACTCATTTGATACAGTTGATTGACTACAGCCATAAGGTAACCATCAATATAAATCAAGCAGCTGCTTTAACAGTTATTCACAAATTCTCATTCAACAATCGACTCCCGCATGAATGAAGGCCCAGCTTTTTTGCCTTTTAAACTATTAATAACAAAGATGCTTCATTGTTGTGTAATCTACTCAAAGCAAACTATCCAGAATGATCGAAAATAGAATAAAAAGGATCAGATTAATAATGAAGAAGAAACCTGTAAATACTGTATATGGGGACGTACACGCAGCAGGATGCGGAACAAGGTACGGGCTTCACGCAAGCTGTGGAAATGCAAAATGAATAGAAAAAAAAACAAAAACAAAACTTTATTTTCATTGGAGGAGTAAGGCAAGGCAGGCAGGAAAAAAAAAAAACTACATATAAAATAAAAAAAGAATAGGGGAGTGTTAAAACGAGTCAGGGGAGTGTCGGGATGCAATCCACAAGGTGACGTGCGTAGACCGTGTGATTGATGTGAGTGGCTTCCATCACAGTTGCTTTGATGCGACTTTCATCCTGGCAGGAGGGAATTGTGGAGAGATGGAGAGAGAGATCGATAAGGTTATGTCCATTCTGCTTTGATCATGGCTGGGAGGGAGCGGAGGCCTGTGTTTTAATACGAGTGGTGGCAGCCATGTGTGTGGATGGGATTGGGGAGGGGGGTGCGGGGTTGGGTCTTACATTGAAGCTCTCCAGTTTAACTCTCAATCGAAATATGAAGGAGGTGAAGTTGGCGTTTTGAAAAACCTCATCAAACGCCGGCTCGTCCTGCAGTAAAAATGGTTGCAAAAGTAAATAATTTAAATATCCGAACAATTTAATTTTAATACAATTTACAAATGAGCGCTAAAGAGACGTGCCGAGAAGGAGTGAAGGAAGGAAAATGGAAATTAACTTGTATATTAAACGTTTGTAGGAATCCACCCAATCCTGGTTGATATGGCATTAATGGGGGAGTTAGTGGATTGGGGGGCGGGGGGGTGTATGTCAAACTAAAAGGGTAAATCTTCCACCAATCCACCAGGGAGTAAAATTTGAATCTACTGCAACCAGGCACCTGTCCATTTAACTGCCAGACAGAGAAGGACTGCTGGACCGTTTGGTATTTCATCCATTTAACCGCCAGATGAAATTCCAGGCACTTGCTCAACTGAATCCACCCAAGCAGAAAAAAAAAACTAAATGGTGACAATGTTCTGTCATATAATCGATCTTTAAAAACACGATCTGTAACACCCTGCCCCCTCCTTGCTTCCCCTGCTCCCAGTCCTGCCCCCTCCTTGCTTCCCCTGCTCCCAGTCCTCTCCTCCCCCAGCGGCATGCTCCCAGTCCTCTCCTCCCACAGCGGCATGCTCCCAGTCCTCTCCTCCCACAGCGGCATGCTCCCAGTCCTCTCCTCCCACAGCGGCATGCTCCCAGTCCTCTCCTCCCACAGCGGCATGCTCCCAGTCCTCTCCTCCCACAGCGGCATGCTCCCAGTCCTCTCCTCCCACAGCGGCATGCTCCCAGTCCTCTCCTCCCACAGCGGCATGCTCCCAGTCCTCTCCTCCCACAGCGGCATGCTCCCAGTCCTCTCCTCCCACAGCGGCATGCTCCCAGTCCTCTCCTCCCACAGCGGCATGCTCCCAGTCCTCTCCTCCCACAGCGGCATGCTCCCAGTCCTCTCCTCCCACAGCGGCATGCTCCCAGTCCTCTCCTCCCCCAGCGGCATGCTCCCCGTCCTCTCCTCCCCCAGCGGCATGCTCCCCGTCCTCTCCTCCCACAGCGGCATGCTCCCCGTCCTCTCCTCCCACAGCGGCATGCTCCCCGTCCTCTCCTCCCACAGCGGCATGCTCCCCGTCCTCTCCTCCCACAGCGGCATGCTCCCCGTCCTCTCCTCCCACAGCGGCATGCTCCCAGTCCTCTCCTCCCACAGCGGCATGCTCCCAGGCCTCTCCTCCCACAGCGGCATGCTCCCAGTCCCTCTCCTCCCACAGCGGCATGCTCCCAGTCCTCTCCTCCCACAGCGGCATGCTCCCCAGTCCTCTCCTCCCACAGCGGCATGCTCCCAGTCCTCTCCTCCCACAGCGGCATGCTCCCAGTCCTCTCCTCCCACAGCGGCATGCTCCCAGTCCTCTCCTCCCACAGCGGCATGCTCCCAGTCCTCTCCTCCCACAGCGGCATGCTCCCAGTCCTCTCCTCCCACAGCGGCATGCTCCCCGTCCTCTCCTCCCCCAGCGGCATGCTCCCCGTCCTCTCCTCCCACAGCGGCATGCTCCCCGTCCTCTCCTCCCACAGCGGCATGCTCCCCGTCCTCTCCTCCCACAGCGGCATGCTCCCCGTCCTCTCCTCCCACAGCGGCATGCTCCCGTCCTCTCCTCCCACAGCGGCATGCTCCCCGTCCTCTCCTCCCACAGCGGCATGCTCCCCGTCCTCTCCTCCCACAGCGGCATGCTCCCCGTCCTCTCCTCCCACAGCGGCATGCTCCCCGTCCTCTCCTCCCACAGCGGCATGCTCCCCGTCCTCTCCTCCCACAGCGGCATGCTCCCCGTCCTCTCCTCCCACAGCGCCATGCTCCCCGTCCTCTCCTCCCACTCCGGCATGCTCCCCCGTCCTCTCCTCCCACAGCGGCATGCTCCCCGTCCTCTCCTCCCACAGCGGCATGCCCCCCGTCCTCTCCTCCCACAGCGGCATGCTCCCCGTCCTCTCCTCCCACAGCGGCATGCTCCCCGTCCTCTCCTCCCACAGCGGCAAGCGCCCCCCTCTCTCCTCCCACAGCGTCATGCTCCCCGTCCTCTCCTCCCACAGCGGCATGCTCCCCGTCCTCTCCTCCCACAGCGGCATGCTCCCCGTCCTCTCCTCCCACAGCGGCATGCTCCCCGTCCTCTCCTCCCACAGCGGCATGCTCCCCGTCCTCTCCTCCCACAGCGGCATGCTCCCCGTCCTCTCCTCCCACAGCGGCATGCTCCCCGTCCTCTCCTCCCACAGCGGCATGCTCCCCGTCCTCTCCTCCCACAGCGGCATGCTCCCCGTCCTCTCCTCCCACAGCGGCATGCTCCCCGTCCTCTCCTCCCACAGCGGCATGCTCCCCGTCCTCTCCTCCCACAGCGGCATGCTCCCCGTCCTCTCCTCCCACAGCGGCATGCTCCCCGTCCTCTCCTCCCACAGCGGCATGCTCCCCGTCCTCTCCTCCCACAGCGGCATGCTCCCCGTCCTCTCCTCCCACAGCGGCATGCTCCCGTCCTCTCCTCCCACAGCGGCATGCTCCCCGTCCTCTCCTCCCACAGCGGCATGCTCCCCGTCCTCTCCTCCCACAGCGGCATGCTCCCGTCCTCTCCTCCCACAGCGGCATGCTCCCCGTCCTCTCCTCCCACAGCGGCATGCTCCCCGTCCTCTCCTCCCACAGCGGCATGCTCCCCGTCCTCTCCTCCCACAGCGGCATGCTCCCCGTCCTCTCCTCCCACAGCGGCATGCTCCCCGTCCTCTCCTCCCACAGCGGCATGCTCCCCGTCCTCTCCTCACCCCCTCTCTGCTACCGCACTTCGTATTACACCCTCAAGAAACGCCAATCCCTTCCCTTTTCTAAATATACAAGTCCTCATTCCCCTACTTGTCGATGTAGTACAAGCGTGACCACCAAATACCACCCCCATCATCAATTAAAATGTCAGCAACCTGTTGGATTACAATTTCTGAGCGGTTGCAGGTTCTATCACAATGGCCTTGTTGTGGTCATAAGCACACATCATCAAGTTCTGCATATCCACCACATCCAAAAAATACCCAAACAGTCGGCATATTTTATGGTAGATTCATTCAGTGCACTGGTATTTCACTTTGACGCGAGATACATCCAAAAAAAAAATTAACAAAACAAAAGAACATGACTTGAATGATCATCACTTGCTTTGTGGACAATGAAGAACAGAGATGATCAACACAACACAAGATATTCCAAGGAATAGGGTTTTATCTGAGCTAAATAACGTTGATGATTACATCACAATGCTCATCTCAATGGAATCTTTCTTCCCCTCGTCTCACCGACTTTTTGAGTTCTCCGATATACGCAGTGTTCTGACCCAAGAGGATTTCGGCAGTTTCTTGGAAACAAGTCACCCACTGGCTGTCCGTGTGATCAGCAATGTTCACCTGGTGAGGATGTGGGTGGACATTGGCCTGCGTCACTGAAATCAGTTTTGAGATGATAAAAGGAACAGCAAGTGGAGGAAGGAAAGAAGTGAGCAGCTGTGTGTGGAAGGCAAAAACGCATTCAGCTTGAAGGGCACTCGGCAGATCGCATACCTCCACCATGCAATAACTGATCCACGAGGACATATCGAGCCCAATACATTTTTGAAACATCATGCTATGCAGTTCTACATCGTTTTTGGCCCTATCTCTCAATGGTGAAGAATCACTTTAGAAATTAAATAATTCTCATATCCAGATTTGGATCTTCACCAAAATCGAATCAACTCTTCCTCGTCACACACCCAACGTGTCCACCAAGTTTCGTACAAATCCGTCCAAAACTTTTTGAGATATCGTGGTGTGTGTGTGTGGTGTGTGTGTGTGTGTGTGTGTGTGTGTGTGTGTGTGTGTGTGTGTGTGTGTGTGTGTGTG
This sequence comes from Eptatretus burgeri, assembly GCF_056783735.1. Classification (NCBI taxonomy): domain Eukaryota; kingdom Metazoa; phylum Chordata; class Myxini; order Myxiniformes; family Myxinidae; genus Eptatretus; species Eptatretus burgeri. The sequence goes on along the minus strand of NC_140961.1, from coordinate 20,762,478 downwards.
TGTGTGTGTGTGTGTGTGTGTGTGTGTGTTTGTGTGTGTGTGTGTGTGTGTGTGTGTGTGTGTGTGTGTGTGTGTGTGTGTGTGTGCATATACATGTTGTCGGTCGTCTTTCGGCTGCTCCCGTTAGGGGTCGCCACAGCGGATCATCCGTTATGATCCGCATACTGATTTGGCAAAGGTTTTACGCCGGACGCCCTTCCTGACGCAACCCTCGTCACCTCTTACGACACAGGGAGAAGGATTGGGTTTCGCCACGATTCTGGGCTGCCCTACACCCTCTCATAGCGCGGCCCAGCGCAGAGCTCCCGTCCTCAAGTGATCCTCCAACCCAAGCATATATATATATATATATATATATATATATATATATATATATATATATATATGTATGTATATATATATATGTATGTGTATATATATATATATATATATATATATATATATATATATATATATATATATATATATATATATTAGTTTTTGGGCCCCATCTCTCAATGGCAAAAAAAAATAACTTCAAAAATTCGAGTCGCCGGATCTTCACCAAAATCGAACCAACTCGTCCTTGTCGCACACCAAACCTGCCCACCAAGTTTCATCAGAATCCATCCACAACTTTTTTGATATATCCTGCACACAAACAGAAACAACCAAACAAAACCTCCTTCCACCTTCGGTGGCAGAGGTAAAGATCAACCGAGAGAGTTCATAAAACACCTTGCACCTGTGCAAATAAAACACCCGCACAGTCTTGAGAAAACGGAAACGGGAAAGGTCTTTTAAACCCTTGCATTGCTTTTCCGAGCATGATCGACATTTCCTACGAGCCGCGATTTTGTCTGAATCTCGATGTTCCCCAACGCCGAGAGCATGAGCGACAAATTCGATTGGCCGAGATGAAGTAAAATGCTGTAATATTCAGTCCAAGTAGTGCTAAACCAGGATTGTGTAAGTGCCAAAAAGGCGATTCGTGTTCTGCAGTGTTCAAGCACAGTACATAATTCAATTTAAAAAGTTTATTTTTTTTAAATTGGAGATAATTAAAAAATAATATTAATAAATAATAAACAGTTGGGAAATTTACCGCCAATGATGCGGCATCTTTCACATCACCTTATTTAACACGTTACATTAGTTATTCGTGCCCGTTTGTCCTTTATGATGTCCCTACAAATACTAAGTTTACTGTTTGGAATGATTTTCAAGCTTTTTTGACTGCCAGACAGAAAGAAAGACAAACAATTACCTCACTCCTTTGTGCACGTGCGTGACTGGGACGAGATTCCATACAATTTGGCAAATTTCGAGTCAAAGTAGTGCAAAACTGCAGGTTCATGTTCAATATATGAAATTCAATTGAAATCAAGTAGTTCATTGATCAAAGATGGACATCTGTAGAGACAGACAGACAGACAGACAGACAGAGTGAAGCAATTGCTTATCCCGGCTTTTCGGCTCGCACACGCGGGGTAATAAAGGAAAACTGTGAAAGAAACAGTTTGGTGTGGATAAAGAGTTTATGAACACAAAAGCAAGCCCGTGGGCCCCGGCCACACTTTTTGTTGCATTATTTACAGTTCTAATCATTACCTCCATCACCGAAGGTGAAGGTGGTTATGTTTTCATCTCTGTTTGTCTGTGTGCAGGACATCTCAAAAAGTTGTGGATCGATTTGGACGAAACTTGGTGGACACATTGGGTGTGTGACGAGGAAGAACCGATTCAGTTTTGGTGAACATCCGAATCCGGATCTGGATACGAGAATTATTTAATTTTTTTTTAAAGTGTTTCGTCACCATTGAGAGATAAGGTCAAAAATTATATATAGCCTGACATTTCAAAAATGTATTGGGACCGATACGTTCTCGTGGATCAGGCATTGCGTGGCGGAGGTGCGTACTCTACCGAGTGCCCTTCCAGTTTGATTTTGAAATTCTAATATGGAAACAGGTACAGTGAGGGTGTATTGACGTACATGCCGTTAATTAACCAATTACAGTGCACCTCGCTTCACACAGCCAATCAGCAGCATCTCAAGAGCCGTTGCCAAGCCGCACAAAGTTACGATTTATCGAAGTCAATTATGATTTTATTTTTTTTGGTCCAAATTTCAAAAAAAAAAAAAAATTGAACCTGCACTGCCCAAATGATCAACACAATACTGTTTTCAACTTTGTGCAACAAGTGGTTTGGGAGGAAATGCAATACTGAAACAGGTATTGGACCTTATGATAGAAGTCCATTTATAAGCTTGCAGGTATTGTTTGGTTAGCACAAGTGGAGAGGCTTACCAGCCATAAGTGTAGTTTTTACCAGGTTTTAATCTTATAAGGCTCGTGGATGAGCTTGGACCAGCATCAAGTGCACGACACATTTATAGACATCAGCATACCTTAACACGACTTACAAGAGCATCAGTAGACACAATGGCTAATGTTGTCGGAGTTGGGGATGGCATGATAGTCTGGAGGTATGTGCTATCCCCTCTGAGCTGTCTCACCTGGGTTCAAATCTCAGTCCAACAATCAACTGTCATCCTGGTGTACTACATATAGGGTGAGGGATCAACATGCACACCATACATCGGATGGATGTTAAGCCAGAGGACCCGTCTGCTAGCAGACGTTAAAGATCTAGAATCTAAACTGAACAAATTGCAAACTCGTGCACCCTCAGTCGAGTATCCTGCATGCATCGTAATGCTGACCCATCCGGGACATGCCCCGGACCTTGACAACGTGTACGGGCCTGCAATTATAATATGGGACTGGAACCTTGGTTCTCTGCACGAGCCAGAAATTCAGATGGGAACACAAATAGAACAAAGGGGATTAATAGGTGGAGAAGGAGATCGTCAAGAGACATTTAACAATAAAGAGCACATGATAACGAGGAAACATGATGATTATGAAAGGAGAGGGAGAGAGAGGAAGTGGATATGTTAAAAACGAGTGAAAGTTGGTGAATGGTACACGAGATGGTTTACCTGCAGGATCATTCGGTGGATGAACGAAGCGCTCTCACGATCACATTTCTCACAGCGGTACATCCCGTTCCCCAAATCCATGACCTTTTTCCTACATTCTGATTGAGTACATGCCTGGTACAAGCAGGAATCCTTCTTTATGAAAAGAACCGTCCCTTTAACCGTGAAATAGTCCGCCTGTGGGATACAGTACCCTCAGTCAACAACAAAATGGAGTAAGGAGGGAGATCAATTGAAGAAAGTGAAAGTTCAACACCATGCCCCAAGTCATCGCACCTTTTCGCCATGCCCCAAGTTCTCAAGCTTCGCTTGAGCTAGTGTTTTCCATGAACCAAAACCCATCATCCCACCACCTCTCTGATTAGAAATTGATGGCGCATCCATTGTCTGGCCCTCTCGGTCGAACCTGCAGGACAAAGCCAAAGTACTTTCCCAATATGGTACTTTCAAAATGACGTACAAATACTAACAAGGCCTTTTACGCGTGCGCTGAGTGCGTGTTTTCTGTGACTCGATTCAATGAACTGGGGCATTTAACCTGCCGTTCGTTACTAGCGAGAAATCTGTAATTCAAAGTCTTTCAAACCCAAATTTCAGCATTTTGATCAAAGAGTGGCAATTTCAAAATGGTTTCACATCATCGTTTTGTTCCTGAATTAAAATCAGACTCATGGAAATTTAGGAATACAAGAGAAATATCGGTGGAAGTGAGGTCCAGAGTTCCTACAATTTTCCGTTAACACAAGCGTGCGGCGGCAGACACAGATACTGACGGATGCTTCTCCATTTAGCAATAGAAGCAAAAATCTAATACAATTTATCTTGTGGTGCTAGAACCAAACAAACAATATATTTTTAACCCTCACAGCTCCCCATCCTCCCCCACACCGCAACATGATGTATAGTAAATATCATCATTTTAAAAAAGCTTACCCCGTCCATTCAATCCCCAGATATGAACTTCCCATCACCGTTAAGAAACACCCAAACCAGGTAAGGTGTCTCCCTCAAACTCTTCCGTTGTGCAGAGGCACACCCCCGCTTTCCAACAGGAACTTTTCCAAGTATCTTCAGCTTCTTCTCAAAGCTTTGTGAGCCATAACAATCACTTTCTCGCACGCATGATACAAGTTCACAATATTGCTATTTATAGGGGTTTCTGCGCATGCACGCCAAGCATTCTGGGGTGCATTATGTCATTTTAAAAGTCCCATATTACCACCAGAACTCGTAGTTCTTGATTTGGATAATCCCATAAACAGCTCAGTATCGAGTCAAACCAAGAAGAAAAACAAAACCTCCAAAACAATAGGCAGAAACTGCAGCAAAACAAACCAGCCTCGGAGCTTGAATGCCTCTGGAAGTTGTGGATTGGTAACCATGAGGCTCGAAGTCACAAGAGAAAGGGAACAGCCATTGAAGTCGGAGACACGAGCTCCTTTGATAGCCAAAACAGGACATCCAGAGCCATCAAAATTTTCTGCCTGGAATAAATAAATAAAAGCAAACAAGATAAATAAAATTAACAAAATTACTGTCGCATTTACGGGGTGTGAACGAAGTTTCACAGCAAATGTTGCAGCGGGCCCGACGCCCTTCTCGTGTGGCAGAGGATCTTTATCGCATATGGTAGATATTCCAAGCCGTACGAGACTTTTAAATGACGTACGAATTAGGCTTGAGCGAAAGAATCTATTCCCTCCAACAGAACCGGGAATCGAACTCTAAATTCTAGAGCTGATTGCCCGCCTGTAACTGTTCCAACGTCTCCAGAGTTGATTCCTGCTATGTCTTATCTTACTTCGTCCAGAGAAGCTGTTCGTTAGTTCAGCAAGTTATATAAAAAGCTTCTCCTGTCATTTTTTACAAAACAAAGACAAGTCCGTTTTTATGTGTCTAGTTTGTTCAAGTTGTGAAGAAAACGAGCAGATATGTACTCACGAACTGTGTACGTGTGTCTGTCTTTGTCTAGGATTCTACAGACAGCATTAGGCTATTGTATCGGTATGAAGTATTATGAAATTCCAAAATCATCATATTTCTTAACAGCAAAGACATCGCAGCATATTTATAAACAGCAAATAAAAAAAAGAAAAAGTTGGGAGCGATTGAGGAGCAGTCTGTTGCCTTTTCGACTACCTGGGTAAAAGCAGATTCATATTATATATATATATATATATATATATATATATATATATATATATATATATATATATATATATATATATATATATATATATATATATATATATATATATATATATATATATATATATATATATATATATATACTAGCATATACCCGTGCTCCGCACAGAGTTGAATGGGTGGTAAAAGGTGGATGAGGCATAATAGTTGATGTTATGGGAAGCTGGGGAGGGTGTCATTAGGGATGTGATGCACTATGGTTACCTGTCCTTAGTTTTCTAAAGGACCTCCCTGTATATGACATTTTGGGTGAGTGTCTTGTTGCTGAATAGTTATTGTGAGGAATTATTGTCCACTTTGATAGATATATAGGAGTAACCTCTTGCACATGAACATGCAGCATATAGTTGGCCATGGGAGAACACGGGGGCTGGGAGGTATATTCAGAGTTTGTCAAATGTTTGGCCCTGGGATTTGTTTATGGTCATCGAGTATGCGAGTCTGACTGGAAATTGCATCCTCTGCAGTGTGACTGGAAGGTTGGCGTCTGATGGGGCAAGTTTAACATGATATGGGCCTCGCCCTAGACTGAACAGGAGCAGTAATATATAGATAAAAATAAATCTTTACTTTTAATACAATGTTTCTTGTTACATTTTTGGTGTCAAATTCACCTTCTGAGGTAGTCAGCATGTGCAGAAGAGGGTTTTTACATTGCAGACTGTTTTCGAGGAGTGGCATTACGCCTCTCGGCGGTGACGGTGTGTCGACGACAGACGTAGTGACGTCAGCGAATGACCGATGTCATGACGGAATTATGCCTCTCAGCGGTGACGTCACACGTCGCCATGCAAACAAATGTAAAAATTAGAAAAATCGCCCAAAATTCCCAAACCTGTCCGTCCGGCATGATCTCACATAGCCCATGCTGTTCATTCGACCACAGAGCACCCGCATGCCGAAAATCCGTCCAGCAGTTTTGGAGGAGATAGGTCAAATTACGCGCAGACGTTAACAGAAATTATATATATATCTTATCTCCAATGGAGATAAATAAATAAATTACCATTTTCCCAGAGCTTTGGATTAATTTGCAGCAACTTTTACTTTTGGCACGATTTATATAATACAAGCCGGTAGGCGACGAGGGATCCGCTAGGATAGAAGTGCTGGATACTATGCTTTTCATTCTGACCGATCCACCGACGAATATTCATTGCCAAGACGTATTGGTTCACATACAATTGTTCCTCTGCTTGGCAAGATTCTTCCTATTGCGTATTTTGCCAACTGGCATCCTCAGAGTGGAGATGGAGGAAAGTGTAAATGACAAAAAATGTTCCACCAACCATGTTCTATCACCATGCCAGGACACTTTCGTTTACGTCTAACCGTTTCGCCTTGATGATATTAATTTATAAGGGATATCGAGCGAATCCCAATATTGCCTCAAGGAGTTGAATTGGAGATGCAGTTGATGTTCAGATCACATATTATCAAAATTCATTGAATCATCAAACTAAAATATAATGAAATTACAATGTATAAACTGAAATATAATGACATCAAAGTATTATTATTAGTATGAGCATAAACTGCTGTTATTGTTCAAAGAAGTTATTTCCAGAGGCACAGCGAAGCAAAGGTTTCAGAAAACTGTGAAAATCGTCTTCTCTCGTTGTGAAATATTTCGGAAATCGAATGTGAGCCTTGCTCTGATTGGACGAGAGCGGCCGCATGCGCAGTGCGCACTCGCCTGTGAGGAGAGATTTGTCACGCTCGTTCCCAGAGCTTTGCTCTGGGGTCGAGAATGTCGGCTGGCTATTTCATGAAACAAATAAAGTATCATACCAGATGGGGATGCACGGAATAGGAAGGAGTTGGTCTGGTCACTCCACCTATCATAGAAGCCGCACTACGTCAGTTACCGTTTGGGTTCTTAAAACGCGGTTTTTCGGCCGCTGCATAGCAACGGGTGGTTGCTTCGCAACGAAACTCAAGCGCACACACACTCCCAGCCCATTTGGCACCTGCTCACCAAGTTTCATCGAAATCGGTTTGCTGGTTTGTGCTGTGGAGCCTCGCGTTGCAGACACACACACACACACACACACACACACACACACACACACACACACACACACACACACACACCGCCTATAACGGATATCTAGCGAATCCCAATAGATCATGCCACTGATTTTATTTACTCATGAACATAAATTTTGTACTCAAGTTATTTCTCTTTGTTCCTTCCATCAGCAAGGATAGGTGGAGGTTATGTTTTTCACTCGTTTGTCTGTGTGCAGGATATCTCAAAAAGGTTAGACAGATTCGGAGAAAACTAGTTCAGCAGGTTGGGTGTGTGACGCGCCAAATTGATTAGATTTTGGTGAAAAATCGGAATCGAGACAGCAGTTCAGAATCGGAATAGATTCTCAAATATTGTGACGTCCACGGGACTTGAACAGTCCCGCTAACGTAGAATGAGCCGAAACGATGGAGGCGGATTATTTATTTATAACCCAAAGATGGCGGTTCTAATCGCTCTACCGCAAACGGGACGAGGAAGGTGGCACGAGTCGCTTTTCACTGAGTTGATAACGTTTATTTCTCTAACCAGAAATAACAAGACTCGGCAAGAAGAGGGATCCGGGGCGATTCGACGGGGTGGTGGTGTGGGTTCGGGCGTGGGGAAAACACAAACAATTCCAATGGATGTACAAATCTCAAACCCTCTAAGGCGCCAGGTACGCACGCACGCGCACACACGCACACGCGCACACGCACACACACACCGTAGCTGGTCCTGGTGGTCAGGCTGGCCCGTGGTGTAAAAGCAACAGTCCCTGGATTGGCGTCGGACAAGCTGGCGTTGCGCTAGTCAGGGGGGACAGGAGAAACCGTGGTGCTGTCGACCTCCTGGTCTTGGCCCAAGTCCGCTCACAGCCGCCAGGGAACCAGTTCTGGTGCCAAGTTGCGAGCAGGAGAGGGAGGCAGGTCCGCCCGCCGTTCGACCGCATACTCCGAGCCAGCAGAACCCCAGACCGAGGTGAGGCACGAAGCACAGCAAGGCCACGAGACACTATGAAACCAGGGCCGAATCAGCGCAACAACACAGCACGCTCCCAGCACAACAGCCTCCCCCAGAACTGTTTTTCTGTCCCGATCTTCTTCCTCCTCGCCTTTTCCCCGAACAGAGCCTTTTATCCTCGAGTCCTCGTCACTTCCAATCGAGCCGTTTTTATTGGCCCTCCGCCAATCGTGATCACGGGGTGGAGCCATCCGCAGCACTGTCCTGTGACATCACGGCAAGCCTCCAGGGAATTCTAAAAGGGTTTACACAGACACACTTACCCTATCCCGTCTCCTGTCTAATTACGTGACAATTATCATTTCCCCCTTAAAGAAATGGACATTTACGAGACAACTTATCACCACTGAATTGCTACTTATTACATCGAGATCCTGGTAAACTCGAACAGCATGGCATACCTAATTAAACATCCTAATTACCCTTTGAATGCATACCCCCCCCTCAAACGTAACAATATTAAGAAATCACCCAATGCTAGTACGAATGCTACCAAGGCCTTTTGCACATGCACAGTGTGCACGCGTTTTCAGTGACTCACTTCCGTGAGACGGGGCACTTTTAATTTGCCATTGCATCCATCCATCGGGACCATATTCTGTGCAGAGCGTTGGTGATGCCTAAGCAGTCTCCTTGGCTATTGGGGCACAATCCTGGAAGGGTCGCCACTCCGTTGCAGGATACCAGCAAGCTGGCACTCATTTTGCAGACGTCGGAAGGATGACAGGCAGAGTCAAACCCACCTGGTATTAATTAAACAACTGAGTGGGATTTAAACTTCGGATCCTCGGATCCCAAGCCCACCACCCTGACCATTAAGCCAACACCAGGCGTATGCACTTTTAATCTGCCATTGCTCGCATGAAATCCAATTCAAATTGTCTTTTTAACATCATGTTCGGCATTTTGATGAAAGAGTGGCAATTTCAAAATGGTTAACTACAATTGTCATGTTCCTGAATGCAAATCAAATTCATGGAAATAGGAATACGATAAATATCCGTGGATGAGAGGAGTCTGGTGCGTACCACCTCTTGTTGGTACAAGCAGCAGCAGTGGATAAAATATACAAACACACAGATATGGATGGATGCTTCTCCTTTTACCATAAGATGCAACCATCCAGTAAAATTTATTTTTCAGTCCCTGGACCAAACAAACAAAAAAATACATCAATAACGGCCCTCACAACCTGCACTGCTCCTGTACCTCCTCTCTCCACCTCCCAACATGATGAATGGTAAATGGTCATTTAAAAAACTTACCCTGTGCATTAAATTGACAACCCCAAGATATGACCTCTCCATCAACGTGAAAAAGTAGGCGACCCAAACCAGATACGGTGTCTTCCTCTGGGAAGTGTACCTGAATGTTGAGAATGACTGCATTGGCTTTCCGATTGCACACTCCATTAAATAAATCACCGAACCTGCCATCTCTGAAATTGCAGCTGAAGCTGAGTCCATGAGCCTATTACTTTCCCATCTCAGACAGGTCGGTGGTTTCTGTTTTCTTGCACCTCATTTCTGGTGTTGCACCCTCTGCCCTCTCCGTGCCGTCCCCTGTCCATTACACACTCTGTTGAAGAAAATTTTATGCCAGAAGGCATAATTACATTCTTCTCTTGATCATGTGATACCCACTAGACCACAAGAGTGTCCATTTTGGCTAATCCTTATGAAATGGAATTAGAGGGCTGCGATCGGAGATTGCTGATGATTCCCAGTGTAACCCAATTCATAATCCTCATGACAATTCACAAACCCATGTTTGTTTTGTGTGTGCATTTGTTTGGCGCACTACTCCTACAGTTCTGGGATGATTACATCCAGATTTGCTACATAGGATCAGCATGACCCCAATTAATGTATAGGGGTGTTTCTATCTTTGATGTAGTCTTAGAGTGGGGGGGGGGTTTAGGGGGTGGACTCAAATTCTGTATGTAAATGTGTATCGTGTAGCGCCGCCTCCAGGTTGGGGAGGGTATTACAAGTCTCCACCATTTACAGTACAGTATTCCTGTCCCCACATTTTCCAGTGCAGTGAGGTGTTTTGAATTACAAGCAGTAGGTATGTTTTTGCTTAATGCACGTAACCTGGGTTATTTATTTTGCCGAAACAGAAGTGTCAGTTGCCCAAATAAATATTTTGCCGAAACAGAGGTGTACAACGCCAAAATAAAGGTATGCGCCGGAAGAACGTGTTGCATGCTTGGAACAAGATCGCCCGTATGGTGGGTGCTCTGCTAATACTGCAGTACCTAAATTTGGAAGCACCTGAAATTCTGGCTCATCATTAAATTTTTATATATATTTTTTTAATTGGAAAAATGAAATTGAAATGTTCAGGGGGGGGGGGGGGGAGGGGAAGTAGTAAATAAATAGAAAAAAAAAATCAATCAAATAATTGTATTTTCAAAATAACAAGCTCAAATGAGCTAAGATCCTCATCCTCTTAATGATGACGTCATAAAAACGAATATGACATCATTATGATGTATCAGGTTTGCGATAAATTATAAATTATTATCTGTGCTAGTGCCCGGCTTGATTCCCGCAAACAAAATTCAAACAGCTTGCCTAGTTTCAGAGATAACGGTATAGGCGATTTCCATTAGCGGCGATATGACGTCAACTTTTTTCTCGGAATAATTTTCAAAATCGGAGATGGTTACTGCCTGCGCGTGGGCTTTCTGCATATACATGGCAAGTTTCACGAAGATCCGATGAAAACTCTGGGTTGTGAAACAAAAAAATGTCAAAAAACAAGAATGACGTCATCGTGATGTATGATATGTGCGGTAATTCATCTCTGCTAATGCCCCGTTCGATTCCCGCAAACAGAATTCAAAAAGCTTGCCTAGTTTTGGAGATAATATTTTAGGCGATTTCCATTAGCGGAGATATTTTGTCGTCAACTTTTTTTTCTCGGAGGAATTTTCAAAATCGGAGATGGTTACTGTATGCGCAGGGTATTTTTACATATATACGCCAAGTTTCAGGAAGTTTCGATGAAAACTGTAGGCTGTGAAACAAAAAAGTCCACAAGAAGAAGCAGAAGAACAACAACGCGAGTAAGACTTCGATATCCTCCACGAGGATCTAAAAATTACAAAATTGTAAATTCAAAAAAAATTAAACATAAAATTCAATAATCCCGCCCCCCCCCCAAATAAATAAATAATGGAAATATTATTCTTCAAACAGCAGGACACCACACAGACATCAAGACAAAAAGCATCATGCCTCCCTCCCGGCACCATAATAAATGACTGGTTTTTATCGTGATCAAGCCACATGGGATGGCTTGTAACGTGCATCACAGCTTGTTAGTTACAAATGTCCTTAACACAAGGACAATAGTTTTAATCGGTGGACTTGCACACAAATGACATGAATAGAAGGAAATGGAACCATCAACACAGGATGAGAGCTATACCTGGGATTTCAGCCTCGTGAGTTACGTGCTCAGACGGCAATGTCAAACAGGCCAACCCAATGGTGATGGCAAAGACACAATATCAAACCCACAATACGAGATTGAAGAAATGGTGGGGTGGAAAAACAAAAACAACCCCATAAAAGGTGGGGAAGGGTGGAGAAGGGCAGGCAGGTGTCCATTTTGGGTAATTTATGTGATCTGGGTACACTTGGCTGAAAGTACAGTCACCCACTTGCTTCCATACTTACATCTGCGCCCCAGATTGTGAGTCTGACCGATGTTTTTGATTGGTCGACCAGCTCAACATTTCTCTTTGATACTTCACGGTTTGTCGATTTCACCATGACTTTGTTCGGTTCTTCAACAGAGCAGCAAATGCCCAACACATCTGTGGGCATGGAATAAACAAGAATTCGTTGAGACACGACAAGAGGTATAAAGAGCACGACTTTACCAAAAGCAAATTTGAAAGTCGGAAAACCTGCCAAAAACATCCACCCGTACCAATCATTGTGTCCTTCTGCTTTGTGGCAAGCTCAGAAATTGGAATGAAAGCGAAGGAAACGCCAGGAAGAGCATCAGCTTCGGGTCCCTCGCATGGAACCACTGTAGTGTCTGAATTGAAGGTCATCTCATAGTCATTCCTCAGAGATGTGAACTGTTTATTGGCAGTTTTGAGAGTTGCTCTGGAGATGAAGTAAACCTGAGAGGTGAGAGGAGAAAATAAATTGCAAAAAAGGTGAGTATGGAATGGGGGTGGAGGGGGGGGTGGTCAGAGTGAGAGGGTATGAGGGGTGAGAGAGGACGCAAAAGAGTAATGGGGTATATGCGACATGCAACAAGGACAGACACACCTTATTCAACTCGATAAGGCTGTGGAATTTGTCACATTGATCAGTAAAGGCGGTCGCCCTGATTTCACCCTGAGGAAGGATGGAAAAGATGGAGAAAACGATCAAGAAAGGATGGTTCAAATCCAAGATGACATCATACTCCTCAGTTGGCTCGTAACATCATCCTTTTCTACATTGTGTGAACACAATGTCATCCGTTTCTTTCACTCTGCTCACCCCCTCGTCAGTGAGGTCCATCGAGAAGAGACGACCTTCTCCCCGTGAGTTGCTCCACGTCCTGATGTTTGTTTTGTGGGTAACGCGAGCACGAATAGTCCACCTGTACAGAATTGGACAACAAAGTAAAGGCCCATGGGATGATTATAACATGTGGCATGTTGTAAACAGAATTAATATCAAGACTTTAGTTGAAGGTGCACATGGGCTTTAAAGTGTGCGGACGGCTAGCTTTTTGTGGCCTGCATTAAAGCTCTTGTAGCACGTCATCTGGACAGGGCTACCGTGCACCCTCTCCTCTCCCACCTCCCCCTGCAACCCCAACCTAGTACTCTACTTGGATGGTATATTTTTGTTCCTTGGGATGTTCTCGGTGAGAAAAGAAAAAGATGTTAACAGGAAATATCTTGGGTTGGAATTGGACTTTAGACACATTATTGATAGGTACCCATATTCACGTGAAGCGGTTTTAATACTCTGAAATGTTGAGGGTATGATTGCTTAGCAGGTTCCTATCCCATTTTGAAGTGACTGTTCGTTTGAAAGATTATTCAATTGCCTGTTCAATGGTGCATCAAATGAGCATTTCTGATGAATAATTCATCCGAACCGTCATGCAATCACAATGACAAATAGTCAAGGCAAACATTTAATCAAATTAACAGGACTTGTTCTGATTATTTCTACATCTATACTATAAAGGAGCTAACTCCGCCATGGCCAGTCTCAAGCCCGGATGTGAAAGGAGGAGGGGGGGTTGGGCGTCAGAGCTGGCAACTCGGCCCGTAAAACTCCCTTGCTGAAAGTCATGATGGATATACAACGAGCAGCAGATTCAGATCTGGCTGGGGCGTTCCCCAGAAGCGACGCGCATCATCAACCCCCGGAGTATGTGAGAAATCAGCAAGGGGTACCGCCGGTCCAAAGGAGGCGGCTAAAGAGAGTTGGAACAATCCATTTTGTATCTTAGAATGTCAGAACCATGACAGGGAGAAGCAGAAAATTGGCAGAGGCACTAAAAAGGAGGTGGGTATCCGTGGCATGTGTGCAGGAGATAAAATGGAAGGGACAAGAGCACAAGAGAGATTAGAGAAGGATATAAACTCTTCTACTTAGGTGGTAGAGAAGGAAGAAATGGAGTCGGTATTATCTTGAATGAGGAGCTCGAACAGCAAGTGGTGGATGTCAGCAGGGAGTCAGACAGATTGAGAGTCAAAATCATATGGGGAAGGAGTATCTTGCATATAATCTCTGGGTACACCCCCCAAGTTGGATGCTCAGAACAAGACAAGGAGGAATTCCGAGAACATCTGGAAGACCTGATCACGAACATCCCAGGGGACGAACCCATGATCCTGGGAGCAGACCTTAATTGTCACGTGTGAAGTACTTCTGAAGGATATGAGATGATGATCCATGGTGGCAAAGGATATGGAACCAGAAACGAGGAAGGGGAGAGGATGCTCAATGGCGGAGAGTTTGGAACTTTTCTTTGTTAATACTGGATTCCAGAAAAGGGAAGAACATCTGGTGACATATAAAAGTGTAGTAGGCAGGACATAGACCGACTATTTCTTGGTATGTAGCAAAGACCGAAAGCAAGTGAAAGACGCGAAGGTAATACCTGGGGAAGTAGTAGCTCATCATCACCACCGAATGCTAGTGATGGACCTGTTTGATAGGGGGAAGGGGAGAAAGAGGAGCCAGGACCAGAGAGAAAGGAAGATCATAATTTGGAAACTGAAAGATTCGGTAGCGGAGGACCAGGACAGGGTCAGGGACAAGATGACCAACGCTGGCACGGAGGACCTCTGGAAGACCTTGAAGGGGGTACTGGTAGAAGAATCAGCAGAGGTGTGGGAGAACATCTGGGAAAAGCATACAAGATAAGGAAGTTTGGTGGTGGTCAGACAAAGTTCAGAACATCATCAAGATGAAGAAAGCTGCCTTCAAGGAGTGGCAGAGGGATAGAGAAAACCAGTAAAAGAGGGACCGCTACAAGGCAGCAAAGGAGGAAGCCCGAATATCAGTGGCAGAAGGAAAGGGGCAAGCCACAAAGGAGTGGTCCAAGGAGATGGAAACACCGGAGGGAGAGAAAAGGGTGTACAAGGTAGCAAAACAACAGGAGAGAGAGCAAGAAGAGACATCCCAACTATGAAGGTGATCAAAGATAGGGAAGGGATCATCTTCGTTGAGGAAGAAATGGTTAGAGCTCGGTGGAAAGAATACTTTGAAACACTGCTAAATGAGAGGAATGAAGCAGAAGAGCCGATTGAAACACCACCAGTGGAAGGACCAGTCCAAATGGTAACAATGCAGGAAGTCAGCGAAGCCATCAGGAAAATGAAGAAGACCAAAGCAGCGGAACCATCCAAATGATCAAAGCACTTGGACACCATGGAGTCCTTTGGACCCACTGGATCATCGAGAACATCTGGATAACGGGGAATATGCCAGAAGACTGGAGAGAAAGTGTACTGGTTCCAATCTACAAACAAAAAGGATATGTGCTCGATTGCCGGAACTACAGGGGAATCAAACTCACGGAGCAGATGCTGAAGATCACCGAAAGGATTCTGGACAACAAAATCAGAGAAGTCACGAACATCGACCAAACGCAGTTTGGCTTTCGACCTAAACGGGGCACTACGGATGCTATTTTCATCTTCAGACAGCTGCAAGAGAAGCATCTGGAAAAGAACAAGTGACTACCATGTGTTCGTCGACCTGGAAAAGGCATACGACAGAATCCCCCAGGAGTTGGTCTACTGGAGTTTACGCAAGAAAGGAGTACCTGAACACTTAAAAAACATCATCCGGAACGCCTACAACCGATCAACAACTAAGGTCAAAACAGAACACGGAATGATGGAGAGCTTCGAAATCGAGGTTGGCCTTCATCAAGGGTCAGCACCAAGTCCGTTTTTGTTTGTCATAATCTTGGACATCATCAGCCAAGAATGCCGAACCGGCCTTCTCTGGGAAATGCTGTTTGCAGAGGACTTGGCGATCACGGCAAAAACGGAGAAAGATCTGCAAAACCAACTTCAAAATTGGCAGAGAAGACTGGAACAAAAAGGAATGAAGATGAATGTGAAAAAGACCATCAATGACCAGCGAGAAGAGCAAGACCAAGAGAAAAATCAACATCAAGGATACGGGGGGGGCAACCTTGAGCCAAGTTGAGGCCTTTGTGTACCTGGGAAGTACTGTGGATAGCAATGGAGGCAGTGAGAAGGCTGTGAGAGAAAGAGTGAAGGCAGGCTGGAAGAAATGGAGGGAGGTCACTGGTGTAACATATGACAAGAAGTTACCATTGAAACTGAGGATTAAGGTATACAAGACAGTCATCAGACCAGTGCTCCTGTACGGAGCTGAAACGTGAGCATTGAAGAAGAAGGAACAGCGACTACTAATGAGAACAGAGATGAGAATGTTGAGGTGGATTATGGGCATCAGTCCAAGACTTGGTTTTTCAAACCCGGGGGAGTGACCCCAAGTGGGGTCGTCGAGCAAATTTCGTGGGGTCGCGGGCGTCCGCTTGCAGCGAAAAAAAATTGTCTATTTTTGATCGGTGTTTAGGTTTACGGGATGTAATATAAACGGTTCGTTCAAAGTATGGGAACCGGCGCAACATGACGCTTGGAATGGGATCCAGCTGATGCGTGGGCTCGCTGAAGGGCGGTTCATTTTGGCAGAAAATTAGTGGTTTGATCCACGGCCTCTTAGACTCAGACTCTGACTCCATCATTAACGTCTATTCACGTCTCCATGTATGACTCGAGACCCTATTTGTGATGACAGCACCGGCCACCAGCAAATCTCGAGAACGTTCTTACCAGGATAAATTTCTAGACCTTGGATTTTACTACGTGGTGGATAAAAGTGGGGCACAGAGGCCTCAGTGTGTGATTTGTTTCGAAGTGCTTTCTACGGAGTCTATGAAACAAAATAAGTTGCAGAGGCATTTGACTACAAAACATGTGCCTTATCAGGATAAGGAGAGAGCGCTCTTTGAGAGGAAACTTCTTGCACTCAAGAATACGCGCCTTGACAGAAAGGGTACATGCCATCAGAGGCCTCATATCGAGTGTTGCTCCATGTTGCCAAGACTAAAAAGCCTCACTCCATTGCGGAAGAACTCGTGCTGCCATGTGCAAAGGACATGGTATCTCTGATGGTTGGGGAGGAAGCGGCGAAGAAACTGGCAGTTATATCCCTCTCTGACAACACCATCCAACGCAGAATTGAAGATACGAGTCTGGGCATAACGGCTCGGATCGTACAGAAGATCAAGGAATCGCCGTGGCACGCCGTACAGTTGGACGAGTCCACTGATATCGCATCGCATGCGCAACTCATCGTCTGAGTCCGCTTCATCAAGGTTGATAACTTTGTCGATGAGCCTCTGCTCATCAAACCATTGGAGGCCACCACCAAAGGCGAGGACATTTTTGGGAAAGAAGAGCAGTTTTATCGTGACCATGATCTGGACTTCGGAAAGTTGCTCGGTTCTACAACAGACAGCACGCCAGCAATGTTAGGAGTGCATTCTGGATTCAAGGCTAAATTGCTTGAAGTGGCTCCTCAGACCTCCATGGTACACAGCATGATTCACCGAGAAGTGCTCGCCTCTCGTACTTTGCCAGAAACCTTGCAGAGCGTGCTCTCAAAAGTCGTAAAAATGGTGAATCGCATCAAATCGAGCACCCTCAACACGAGGTTATTCAGGCTATTCTGCCAGGAGATGGACGCTGACCATAAGAATTTACTATTCTACACTCAAGTCAGATGGTTATCTCGAGGAAACCTCCTTCTGCGCGTTTACGAGCTCAAAGATGAACTGAAGGAGTTCCTACGCACACAAGGGAAAACGGCATGGGTAGCGTTGCTTGAGTCAGACTCTTGGCTGTCAGAACTGTGCTATCTCGTTGACATCTTTGAACGTCTCAATGTCCTCAACCGCTCCATCCAAAGCAAAGACGCCAACCTCATGATTTTTCACGACAAAATGAGCGGATTTCTGGCGACTCTAAAATTACTGGCAGACAAAGCAGCTGTTAAGCGCATCAGCCTTCCCCCCCTCCCCCCCCCCCGTCTAGTGGAGCATCTAACGACCTGCCTGTACGATGATACTGAGCTCAACAGTCTTTCTGGGGAGATAGCACGTCACCTTCGGTCGCTCATTGAACAGTTCGAGCACCAATTCCCTGAGCTGGATGTGCAGTCCTTTTCTGTGGTTTGGGACCCATTCACGGCTCCACTGGACTCCATTGCTGATGAAGGTGATACAGCACAGGAAGAGCTTGTACAGCTCCAGTCGGATTCGTTGTCGACATTCTGGTGCAAAATGCTGCCGTCGTACCCGACCCTGTCACGGCGCGCCATTAAAGTTCTCATGCCATATCCTTAAGCATACTTTTGTGAGCAGTCGTTCTCCACCATGGTGGTGATTAAAACAAAGTACAGAAATCACCTAGAAATGGAGCATGATATGATCCTGGCATTGTCATCCACTTCTCCACGAATAGAGAAGTTGGTTTCTCAAAAACAGGCTCATCCTTCTCACTGATATATCGAAATGTCATTCGGACTAAACTTCTGAAACATTCAACTGTACTATTTGGATACTGTCGGCTATTCTCAGTTTACTCGTCTATGAAAACATGACGATGGTGAATAAAGTAAACAGTAAATGTTGTTGTGTCATCTGAAATCTTATCTTGTATATTATGAATTGGGTTTTGAATCTTTTGGGTCACGCGATGTAGAGAAGTTCTGAAATTGGGTCGCCACTAAAAAGGTTTGAAAACCACTGATCAAAGAGAAAAGAAAACGAACAAGAGCATCAAGGAAGGCATGGTTGGGATCGAGGAGAAGGTGAGAGAGGCAAGGTTGAGGTAGTTTGGACATGTGAAACGGAGAGGGGAAGAGGAACCATCAAGGAGAACAATGGAATTGAATGTACCTGGGAGAAGGAAAAGGGGAAGACAAGTGAAAAGATGGATGGACTGTGTAAAAAGAAAAGAAAAGACATGAAACACCATGGAATGAAGGAGGAATGGGTACAAGATCGGTTGAGGTGGAGGAAGGCTGCTCGTTGGGATGGAGGTGACCCCAGCTAAATGGGAAAGTCTTCGAAGAAGAAGAATATAATGGAGCCAAGTGTTTGTTATCTCCTCGTCGACGAAGCGTCAACGGTCCATGAAACACAGCTATATTGTACTTTGTATACATGACTGGATCACCATACTTTTTAGCTCACTATCACGAGTGAATGAGCAAAAATTATGGGGGGGTGGGGGTTAAATAGTGACGCCGAGGCCACAGAGTATTACCTATTCAGCCCAAGGTACATCACTGAACATGATTGGTCCAGTGCTATCACGTGCCTACCACAAAACAGACCAGTGACGGCAGGTTTACCAACATATATATATATATATATATATATATATATATATATATATATATATATATATATATATATATATATATATATATATATATATATATATATATATATATACACACATATACACTTGTCGTGAAGGTGGCCGGGTTAAAATCCCGCTCCTGTCAGCAGTTGTCGTAGGGGTGCTGGGTTTCGAATCCCACTACCTAAATTCGTGGTAGCCAGGCGGTTAACACCGACCAACCTCCCGGGACGGTCGAGCGTTCCTTATTCCTAGGAGGCGAACACACTCATTGACATGGATTTCAGCACACGCTCGAAGGGTATGGCGGATGGCAACACCGCTGTGGGGGAAGACGACAGAGCCCAGTGAGGGCAGTAGCGGATGGAGTACGAGTATTGGGAATGGAACGGACTGCCAGCACGAGAGGGTTTGATCCACGAACCCAACCACAAATACACGAAATGCATTTAAGGAAACATTTTTACAAGGACAATAATGAAGATTACAAGAAAAATCATGTAACAAATTGAATAAATAACTCGTATGATCGAGGCCTCGCACACACAGACGCAAACACAGACAAAGGGTGACAAAATAAAACCCCCTTTTAAAAAAATGTACTGGTACTCGGCCTGGCCAAGGGCTGGCTATCGTCGATCTGGTGTTGGGGAGCTTCGTCCAGCATGTGCACTTGCAAGCAAAATGGTGCCGTCTCTTGTCGAGCCCAGGAGGCAGACGCCTCCACCATCCACGTTTACACGCAGGCAGAATCGTGCTTCCAGTGTAGTGGCTTTCCAAACTCTACATGCACAAATATGACCAGCACCTCTTCGATCGACTCAAGACGTGAACTCCACCCCACTCGATCTGCTCTCTCTGAAGCCCCCTCGCCAAGCACACACAATTTGCCTTCAATCCACCCCTCTCTTTCTTATCCTCTGTCTCCACCGCTCCCGGGGCGTGGACTCCTCACCTCCAAACCCGGGAAGGCGGGCTTCTCCTGTTGTTTTTTCAGGGACTCGGTCCCTTGCTTACGGCCTGACTTGGAATACAAAAACATAGCGAAGGCAGTATCACAGAGGGTAATCATGTACAGGGGAACTTATTTTTACCCCCGAAGCAAATTAACACCGCACCACCCCTCGTGTGGTGACACGTAACACTTAAGCTGACAGATTCCCTGACATATACGTCAAGGTGCTTTTACCCGTCCACGGACCATGCTGCACTTTAAATCGGTTCATCAACACACACACACTATATACATATATATATATATATATATATATATATATATAAAATGATATAATGGAGCAAGTGTACAATTATGGATGTAGGTATATTGTATATGCATGTATGCATGCATGCATGTACACACAACATGGCCAAAAGTATGTGGACACCCCTTCTAATTAGTGGATTCGGCTATTTCAGCCACTCCCATTGCTGACAGGTGTATAAAATCAAGCACACAGCCATGAAATCTCCATAGACAAGCATTGGGAGGAGAATGGGCCACACTGAAGAGCTAAGTGACTTTCAATGTGGCACCGTCATAGGATGCCACCTTTCCAACAAGGGCAATTCTACAGCAGAAAGGCTAAAAACATGAAACTTCAAACTTGGCTTCACCCAATTATAAAGTTATTAGCACAAAACTATGGGTTCTCAGACAGACATTCAACAGACAACTCCTGGATATCTCATTCCCTCACGTTTTTCCGTTCCAGTGAAAAATGCACTTTTTTGCCACGGAATGTAAGGAGTTTGAGCTGATATTTTATGGCCCACCCCATAATTTTATAGATGAGAGCAATGTCTGTAAAATTATCTCAATTATGGGTTCAACACTCAAGGTTTCTGATTTTGTCATTCATTTTTGACCGGCCTTTTTATGAAATTCACATAGATGTTTTCAATTCACTCCTTTTTAGTGGTAATTCCGTTACCAAAATCATGAAATAAATCTGTGTGAGCTTATTCCTTGATCTTGGAGAAAGTCCCTGAAGATTATCTTTCATCGGGAGCCCAATGAAGAGATTACAGCCAAATTTCTAATTAAAAACCTAATACTTCTGAGAAAATGTGGTAACGGAATTACATTGGTAACAGAATTACAGTTAGAACTCAAGCTTGGTTTTCTCATGGTCTTTGAAAGGAATCATTGGTCTTTATATGCAATAAAAGGTGTCAGCACTTCCTAATTTAATTGTTTTAGTTGATTATTGGCCTAATTTAATTGTTTTAGTTGATTGTGTCAGGATACTTGACCTTCAACCTTTTCTTGAAGTCAGGAAGCTGTGCCATGTGAAGCCTGGATGTCAGAACTTTTAATCCGTCAACATCTGTGAAAATTGGCGGTACAGCAAAGAGACAAGTTGCCAAGGCTGTTCTGAGTCGCAACATCACTGTGACAACATCGGTGGAGTTTGCAGCGATTGCAGAGAAACAGTGTCCTGGTATAGAAGTCCTACATGTCTCCAAAGATGAAATTGAGCAGGCAAAGCCCAAGTTGCTGCAAGACTTTGAGAGTGTGCGTGCCATTCCAGATGTAAAGAAAAATCACATACAATCATCACCATTGGATCCTATTGTATTGATGTAACGCTTTCAGCATTACTTTCCAGAAGAAGACATCCACGGAAAGGGAATGAATGGATCCGAAATCCGTTTATGCCATTGAGAGATGACTTAGGTGTCACTAAGGAGGATAAATTGTTGGAGCTGTCTGCTGACGAAGGATTGAAGAGTTTTGAAACTACAACAGCACTTGCTTCTTTTTGGATAAAAGTGAAAGCAGAATATCCTGAACTTACTGAAATTGCTCTGAAAACTCCTCTGCCATTTCCTTCAACCTACCTCTGCGAGACTGGCTTCTCAACCATGAGCACAATTAAGACAAAGTACAGGAATAGTGTGGATATTCATTCTCCATTGCACGTGGCACTGTCCTCAATTCAACCACGATTGGATAAGCTGACAAAGAAAAAGCAGGCTCACCTTTCACATTAGTAAAAGTTAAGGATTTAACATGCCTATATCATCAATTTCATATTTTAACATTACCACATTTTCAAAGTTGTCTTCAATGTAATGTTACCCATTTCCTTTTCACGTCTTTATTCACTGGAGTTTAAGATAACTAAAATATATAATTTTTTCAACCTACCTTATTCATTATAATTTCATTTTATTACTTGTATACATATGCTTATAATAACTATGTTTGAAGGCTTTGCTAGTTTGCTTTTTTATATATTGTAATACTGTATTACTCGTTTACAAAAAAAAAAAAAATATATATATATATATATATATATATATATATATATATATATATATATACATATATACATATATACATATATACATATATAAATTAATATTACTACGGATGTTCAAACAATATTTTCTCGGATCATAAACAAATAATATCGCACAAATATGGTACCGGTCCCTGGCACATTGGAAAAAAAACCTGCCGGTCCGCCACATCAGATAGTTTGAGAAGCACTGGTTTACAGTGCAGAATTCCTGTCCCCACATTTTCCTGTGCAGTGAAGTGTTTGGAATTATAAGCAGAAGGTGTGTTTTTACTTCATGTACATAACTTAATGGGGGTTGTTGTTTTTTTGCATATACAGAGATGTCAGTTGCCTTTCCACCACCCAAAAAAGGTATGCGTCAGAAGAACGTGTTGCATGCTTGGAACAAGATCACCCACTGGGTGGGTACTCTGCAGGTAACATCAAGTGCTGTTTAATATAATGTATCTATGAGAGGGATCACTTGATGAAGTTTTGAGACCAAACTTGATAGTTTATGATTATTTTTCAGTGCACACAGCCAAAATATTAAGCTTACATCATCATGTAATTTATCCACATCGTGGCTCCTCGCAACTCACTTTGCCTTCTACAGGAAAGGGAGATTCAGAGATCGTCTACAACACTCTAACCTTACAGGAGTGATATTTTATTGTTCATTTGGAGGTTAACATTTGACGAAAACATCTTCTCCTCAAAAACTACACGACCAATATGGACCATATTTGGTACGATATCAGGTCAGCAAGGTCTCATGGTGTTGTGCTCCCCATATGGATGTGCCACCTTTAAAAGGGGTAAAAGGGGGGTTTACCCCAAATATTGGTATTTTTATTCAAAATCTTCTTCTCAGAAACCATCAGACAGATCCAGATCAAACTCGCCACGAGGCATCATGACCATGTTGTCCTAACCTCAAGTTGTGCTCCTCGTGGCTGTATCTCCCCTGGGAAATGGCTCACCCTCCCCAAATCCTTCATTTTCACTAAAACTACATGACCAATATAGACCAAATTTGGTATGATACTTCAGAACAGTAAGGTCTCATGGGGTTGTGCTCCCCATGTGGATCCACCCACTGAGGCTGAAAAAGGGGGTTTCACCTCAAATTTCCAACCTGGCCTCCAAAGCCAGTCACCGACTGGGCATCCTCCATCGCGCAAGGTCCTTCCTCGGCCCACCTGAGCTCCTGACCACATACAAAGCTTTCGTTCACAGCCTGATGGAGTACTGCTCTCCCCTCTGGGCTGGTGCAATTGCCCCTCACCTTTCTCAGCTTCACGCTGTGGAAACCAAAGCATTTAGGATAATTGCTATCTCCCGCGGTGAGGCTGAGCCTTTGGGCCTCTCACCACAGGCTTTCTTTTCTGTCTTCTACTGGTCTCTGTCTTCCCATTGTAATATTCGTTAGTTTTATGCTTTCCATTTCATATTGTCAAGGCCTTAACGGCCTTTTTCAAGGTCTTCCTCGGACTCCGATTCCATTCCATCATCATCCTATTTGTCACCGATCCACAAACATGATCTTTTCTACCTTTGTTAACCCCACCCAAATCCCTCCTAATTTTCCAGTTATTTTTTCCTCCTTGGAGTTTCCTTCTCCATGCATGTTTTGCATCCTGTTTTTGTCTGTTACATCCATGATACGTTCACTGTGTGATCACTCTTCCACAAGCCTGGTCTATGTACACAAAATAAAAATTGTTCACCATTCCTTGAAAAACGAGAAGGGCACTCGGTGGAGCGCAATGCCTGATCCAGTGGAACATATCGAGCCCAATAACTTTTTGAAATATCATGCCATATATTGTTTTTAGTCCCAACGCTCAAAGGTGAAGAATCACTTTCGTAATTAAATAATTATCGTAACCAGATCCTCACCAAAATTGAATCAATTAGTACTTGTCACACAACCAGCCTGCCCATCAAGACATTGTGCTATATATCGTTCTTGGCCCTCTCAATGGTGAATAATCACTTTTTAAAAATCCTAGTAGCCGTATCTGGATTCGGATAGTCACCAAAATCTAATCAATTCATCCTTGTCTCACACCCAACTCAATCGGACCAAATTTCATCCAAATCCTTCAAAAAAATTGAGATATCTTGCACATAAACAGAAAGGGAGTGAAAAACAACTTCCTTCCACCTTTGGTGGTGGAGGTAATAATATAGCGAAGCAACAGAAAGGAGCTGACCCTGTTTGGGTAAGGTTGTTGCATTGGTGTGAAAGCACTTTATGAGCCGATCAGACTGTGGGTTCAAATAAGGCCAAACTCAGCAGCACAAAGGATTTTCAATTTAAGCATCTGGAAACTGAGTGATGCACAGAATCACCATTTCACAATCATATTGTGAGAGTGGAACAAACAAACATTAATTAAAAACAAAGATAAAACACCCCAGCGAATAAATACCAGATTGTCAGGTCAGGTCAGGCTAGATCAGATCTGTGACTAGCTACAGGTATCATGTAAACCTGTACTAACCTGTACTAACCTGTTCTATGGTCGGGTTGTCGGCGACAAAACAGTCTCGCCCACCAGGGTTCCTGGTGAGGAGGGTGTTTGGATATGGACACCCAGCAGGATTAAAAACAAAACCCGTCAAAGGGCGGAGGAGCTCCTTGTGAGCAAACGGCCATCCATATTGAGTGCCCAGCTGTGTCTGCAGATGTCCTACTGCAGTTGGGTTACTTATTAGGTGGTGGTGGCAGGATTTGCACTCCGGCCACCGTAACACCCTTCATTCCGCAAAACATTCTCGAAGCATAAAAACAAAATCTGAAAACTCACTCTGTGGGAGTACCTCCTGAGCAGCTTCCCTTCGCAGGGCAGCTCACCGATTGACGGGATTGGCCCAAAGCCTTCGTGACCCCTAATGTTTGATGATAGGAGGGAAACCACAGGGTAAAATTCCAGGGTCAGATTGCAGTAAAGTGTGTCGGAGTGGTGCTGAGGTGTCGTCCACCAGACGGCGGTCTCCTTGGGTTAACCTGAGGCAGTCCCTTCGGGTGGGTGCCTGGAAT
This sequence comes from Eptatretus burgeri, assembly GCF_056783735.1. Classification (NCBI taxonomy): domain Eukaryota; kingdom Metazoa; phylum Chordata; class Myxini; order Myxiniformes; family Myxinidae; genus Eptatretus; species Eptatretus burgeri. The sequence goes on along the minus strand of NC_140961.1, from coordinate 20,736,966 downwards.
GTCCTATACCGAAGAGAGGATGATCACCTGTCTCTGTTATCATCTGAGCTCAAGCATTTGGACATCGGTATTGCAGCACTCTGAGGTTTGGAGACCGGATTGTGGCGAGATCATGGCGGATGGATAAACCAACGATTGGTCTGGTCGCTCTGATGGTTACCATGCCAAGGAGTTGATGTAGCTGTGTCCAAAAGCTGACTCCAATGATAATTGAGGCAACACCGGTCAACGAGCGTATGAGACGAAGGATTTATCACTCTTTGGGTGTCATTTCCCTGGTCTCTGTGTCTGCTCCGACTGAGGCGAGTGATCTCACTGTGAAGGACGCATTCTATGCTATATGCTCGAGTCTGTGGTTGATCAGTGCCCCAGGTGAGATACTCTTCTCGTCTTGGGGGATTTCAATGTATCTAGTAGAACTGATAGGGATGGTTATGAAACATGTGTTGGTCCCCATGGGTCAGGAACTGTGAACCAGAATCGCACTAAGTTCCTTGACTTTGCAAGAGGTCATGAACTAAGGGTGGCCGGTTCATGGTTTCAGCACCCACAAGCTCATCGTTGGACTTGGTATTCCAACGCTGGCGGTGTGGCAAAGGAAATTGACCATGTGCTCATTAATGGTCGCTGGAGGATAAGCCATAAATGCAGGGTCTACCGGTGTGCTCAGTTCCTCAATACTGACCACCGGCTTGTTGTAACGACTCTGAAATTGCACCTTAAAACCAGGAGAATGGCACCATCCCAGCCTTGGCTGGATGTTGGCAAGTTCAAGGATGAGAGGGTAGCCAAGGAGTTTGCGAATAGGCTGAGTGGAGATTTGGGGGGGTCTGGGTGCTTTGGGAGATCCTGAAGAGTTGTGGAGTGCCTTAAAGACCACCGTCCTTGATGTTGCCGGTGGATGTTTTGGAACTCACCGAAGTGTGAAGAAGAATTTCGTCTCTCAAGGCACACTGGATACCATTGACCAGAATCACAGGGCCAGGCTGAATGACAGAACTGAGCTGTTCAGGTAACTGAGGCGTAAAACTGTTCGTGTGCCTAGGGTAGACAAGGAGGCTTATATGCGAGGAATTTGTGAGGGGGTAGAGAATCACCTGTGGTCAAGTGATTCTCGTGCTGCTTACAGGGGAGTTCACGCATTGCGTTCGTCCAAGCCCATCCCTCGGTGTACTGCAGTTAGAGTGGAGGGTGGTGGGCTCTTAACAGAGGAGTCCGAAGTGAAGGCCCGCTGGGCCAATTACTTTGAGCGGCTGTACCAAGCTGATCCAACAGCTGTTGAGTTGGATGCCAGGGGTGTTACAATCCCGATTGCTGACCCTTCAATCAACTGTAGTCCACCTTCGTTTGTGGAAACACAGGCTCTGGTGAACAGGTTGAAATGGGGTAAAGCTCCTGGGATCTGTGGCATCCATGCTGAACTTCTCAAGGCTGGTGGAAATGCTGCACTCGTGTCGTTGCATGCAGTTCTGTGCTCTGCCTGGAACACAGGCATCATCCCAACTGACTTGAAGAGGGGCCTTGTTGTTCCTCTCTGGAAAGGGAAGGGTGATCGCCAAGACTGCAACAACGACCGAGGGGTGACGCTGCTCTCAGTAGCGGGCAAGGTCTTTGCTCGGATAATTCTTGATAGAGTTCACCACCATCTGCTTGAGCACCAGCGTCCAGAGCAGTCAGGCTTTACACCAAAGAGGTCAGCGATTGACTATCATTGATCTTCGGTTCCTTACCGAATGCAGTTGGGAGCTTCGGCAGGGGCTACTTGCAGCCGATGATTCAGTGAATCGGGATGCCCCAAGGAGGATTCTTGGTCTTCGTGGGGTGCCACCAAAAGTGATCAATCTGATGTCTGAAGTATACTCTGGTACTTAGAGTGCTGTGAGATGTGGTGGTACCATCTCTGACATTTCCAGTTGTCACTGGAGTTTGTCAGGGGTGTGGACTGGCCTCCACACTTTTCAGCACTTGTATGGACTGGATTCTGTAGAGGATGTCTGCGAGATCAAGCTGCAGTGCATCATTTGGGAATGTCAAGATCTCTGACCTTGATTTCGCAGATGCAGTCATCTTTGCAGAGACTCGAGATATCCTTTTGGGGGTCCTCGAGATGCTGAATGACGAGTCAGAGCTGCTGGGATTACGCGTTTCCTGGGTCAAAACTAAGATCCAGGCTTTGAATGACATCTTGGATGCTGCTGTCTTGTCTGTGCCAGTTTGTGGTGAGGATGTTGAGCTCATGGAGAGATTCACTTACCTCGGCAGTGATATTCATGTCTTTGCTGGCTGTGAGCCAGAGGTCAACAGACGTCGGGGTCGGGCCAGGGGAGTCATGGATCACTGGATCATGGGGTGTGGCGCTGCCGATACCTGTGCGTGAGGATGAAAGTCCGAGTCTTCAGGTCCTTGATGCTTTCAGTCTGCTCTATGGATGTGAGACTTGGACTCTGACCAGGGATCTGAGACAGAGACTTAATTCCTTTGGCAACAGGTCTCTTCAGAGAATCCTTAGCGCTGGTCGGACTTTGTGTCCAACGAGCGATTGCTCAGAGAGACTCAAATGAGATTTGTTACCTGCGGCTATCTGGACATGTGGCTCGTTTTCCTGATGCTGATCCTGCTCACCAGATTCTCTCAGCGAGGGAGCTTCATGAGTGGAGGAGGCCAATGGGCTGACCGCGTGTCTCGTGGTTGCAGCAGGTTGATCAGCATCTCAAGCAGATGAGGATGGGCCAGGTATCTGCCTGGGGGATGGCCAGACGGAGGCCCCTGGAATTCCGGCGGAAAGTGGATACAGCGACGCTCTGCTATGGCGCATGCTCCCATACCTGACCTGAATAAATACCATTCTGTGAAGGAGGTGTGAGGGGTTGGGGGGGGGGTTGGGAGGAGAAGGTAAAATAGAGGGGTTGAGGCATCTGCCTGGAATAGTCAACCTGTGATGCCAATTCACTTTGGTTAACACTCGGTACCTCGAGATCAGGGCATGGACAACAAGTTGCTGCCAACTAAAATGCAGCGCCACCCACATCCACCCAAATGGACCACACCCCCCCCACCCACTCCACCTCAACCAACCCAATTTAGTTCTAACAGTGGGAAAGAAGAGACACCTACTTGTTTTGGTATGGGTTGAGGCAGGAGATTGGGACAACCCGTGGTGCTTGGCTTGGAGATGCAACTTTAAAAGCATTGCTCATGGAATTACCAACCATCATTCTTGCAGGAGAGACATTTGAAAGAGAGCCAGATGACAACCCTAAAGGAAGAGGCATTGGATTAGCTCAGCAGGCTGTGCAAAAGATTGGCAATGGAGTATTTGTTAATTAAAAGAAAGAATAAAAACAAAAAAAACCAAAAACAAACAAAAAAAAAAACAGTACATTTATAAAGCGACTGAAAGTGGCCACAATTTTCATCACTAATGCAATCTGCATATGGCTCGACTCACCTGTTTGCCCTTGCATGGAGCCCAATGTTCCTGCAAATGGCTTACTCTGATCAGAATCTGAAGAAACATATAAAGAAAAAGAGAAGAAAAGATTAATACAGGAAATGGCAAACAAAGCACTCTTAAGTGTAGTCTGCAGTGGCAGAACATCAAATTGCTTAAAAAAGTAAGCAATTGAGGAAAGAAATGCCATAGGCACTGTCGTGGAATTTATTTCCTCATATAAAATAAACTCCTCTAGTTCGGAATTCAGAACATTTATTGCAAGAATAAGCAAAATCAAAATGCATAAGTCTTGAATTATGTTTGTCCCAGGAAAACCCCTTTTTCAGACCCACAGAATTCATATGTATAAGTTTTGAAGTGATACGTTGTCAACATATTTTGTCAGAAATGTGTGGGGCAATTATTTTCAACATCTTGTTTTTTGTTTTTTTCCCAACCTCATGATGATTTTGCAAAATTTCCATTGTTATCCAGGTCAAGCATGAGAGCATGCGCCGGATCCAGGGATTAAACAAAACATCTCTAAAGAAGCTTCCTTGTACAATTAACAATCTTTTTAGCAGATTATTAGAGACTTGTAAACATTTTGTAAAGCATTTATAATTCCGCAGACAAATCTCAAATGGTAAGAAAAGGTTGAGATGTGTGGTTTTGGAGATCTCAATGTAATGCACGAAGCTTGGCACAAGATGTCACCCTTCCCATACACAAATGCAAGACTCAATTTCGCAGTCATTAATCAATTAACACATTGTAATAAAAAATCATTATTAAAACGACATTGTCAAATAATTAAAAGCTTAATGGAGAATATATAAATCAATATATGTGTATGAATCTAAATTCCTGTAATGAATTCAAATCAACTTTAAAGGTCCATATTTCTTATAATTATTGCTGCAACTGCAAAGTGTATCATCAATTGCATTTAAAAACTTTAAGTGTATATTTATTTGCCTTTATAAAAGGTCGGTTATGTGCTGTTTTTCAAAACATCACATATACACATTCTGACTAGAGTATATTGTGAAATACAACCCACGTTTACAAGTTCAGATTATCTGATCAGCTGAAAGAGTTTTGCAACTCATTTACTGTGGCTCTGAGTGCCAGCAAGTTTTTATTTTTTAAAGAAACATTTAGTTTTGAAGTTCAATAAATTATCAGAACAGTGTATATTTAATGTGCTACCATAAACAGAAATCCAAAAGTTGGATTTCACCTTTACAGCACAATGGGCAATGTGTAGAGTAAACTGATAAAGACAAGGAATGTCTGTGGATCAGCAAACCATGAAATTGATGGCTATAGTTATGCCTGGTTCTAAAAACAGACATGAAGGCAAATTTGGTATGCAAAGGGCACGTGCTAGAAAGAGAAAGGTAAAACAAAAGGAAATGGCGACCAGGTAAGCTCAAATGTTACCAACTGGATTTATACCTTAAACCGAGCAGAAATGGATGCAAGATAGTCAACATCAAGATGGTTACTTACAATTCGGCCCTGTCGCATAGACAGCAAGGTAGATCGGCCACAAATGGGGAAACACGATCAACGTGATCGCAATCATAAAATGGTGAAAAGGAAAAGGCAAGGATATTAAATCATGTGCACGTTATCACAACCGGAATAAACTAGAGGGCTGCGATCGCTAATGATGTACCGTATGGCCAACTCATAATACTAGTCAATTGGTAGCACTTGGAATTTTGCCTCAAAATGAAAACAAACTCATTTATTTTCTTCAAAAAAGTGGGACACCATGGACAACAAGACTCAACACTTAATGCCCCTCTAGGAACCATAAAAAAAAAACATAAAAATGAAATTAAATTAGTAAATTGAAAATTTTCATCATCAAAAATTTGGGGGAAAAAAAATAATTAAATACCATACAATTGGAAATTGAAAATAAATAAATTAAATAATAATAGTAAATTAAATAAGGGAAAAATTATCCTCCTATTTACAATTGGTTACTGGCTTTGACACAATTTTAAAGCTACATATAATCGAACAGTTTCAAATGGAGCACCTCGCTGCCATTAGAGCATTTAAATATCAGATGTGGAAAAAAATGACAATTGCTGCTCCCAGCTTGCTGGCTCGATGACAGAAGCCATTTGCATTTTTGCCATCTACATCCTTACCCCATTTGGCATCTCGTGTGGGCACAGGCAACTTGCTAGTCCTTCAAAAAGCAAAACACCATAAACACCAAGACTAAACACCTAATGCCTCCTCCGGAAACCATAATCACTTGAGGACAGTTGGTAGAGACACAGGGTGGCCCAAAGGTCGCTTTTCCCATGCTGAATTTCTCAAGTATATATATATATATATATATATATATATATATATACGCACGCACGCACGCACGCACGCGCGCACACGCACACGCACGCGCACGCGCACGCGCACACGCACACGCACACGCACACGCACACGCACACGCACACGCACACGCACACGCACACACACACACACACACACACACACACACACACACCTCTGGAATAAAATAAGAGACCACTCCAAAATTTTCTTTAAATCAGCATCTCTACATGTATGGCAGCCATTCCATTCCAGTGTCTGTTGAATTCCAACACAGGCACACCTCGTTCTACTTCGTGAGGTACTGATTAGGTCATTAGGTGATCACCTGAACCAAATCTTATTTAACAAGGAAAAGAATAAAAACCACTGCTGTGGTCATCACTATCCTCTTGCAATAGGACCAGCTGGATGGCAAAAACAGTGTTAGTCGTACCTCAAAAGTAATTGGAATCAAAAAAATAACTATTGACCATGCCAAAAGAGTTGAAAAGAAAAGTTTTGAGTGAGGAAAAGAAGGGTTCAATTCTGGCTTTACTGGCAGAGGGATACAGTGAGTGTCACGTTGCTTCAATCCTTAAAATTTCAAAGACGGCGGTTCATAAGAACAAGGTCAAGCAGCAGGCATTGGGGACAACAAAGCTACAGACTGGCAGAGGGCGAAAACGACTTTCCACTGACCGGGATGACCACCAACTCATTCGAATGTCACTCAACAACCGTAGCATGACATCAAGTGACCTACAAAAAGAATGGCAAACGGCAGCTGGGGTTAAGTGCACGGTGAGGACGGTTCGAAACAGGCTCCTCGGGGCAGGACTGAAGTCATGCAAAGCTAGAAAAAAGCCCTTCATCAATGAGAAGCAAAGAAGAGCCAGGCTGAGGTTTGCAAAAGACCATAAGGATTGGACCGTAGAGGACTGGAGTAAGGTCATCTTCTCTGACGAGTCCAATTTTTAGCTTTGCCCAACACCTTGTCATCTAATGGTTAGACGGAGACCTGGAGAGGCCTACAAGCCACAGTGTCTCACACCCACTGTGAAATGTGGTGGAGGATTGGTGATGATCTCGGGGTGGTTCAGCAAGGCTTTGTGAAGCACTTATGAATCAAGCCACGTACAAGGTTGTCCTGGAAGAACACTTGCTTCCTTCTGCTCTGACAATGTTCCCCAACTCTGAGGATTGGTTTTTCCAGCAGGACAATGCTCCATGCCACACAGCCAGGTCAATCAAGGTGTGGACGGAGGACCATCAGATCAAGACCCTGTCATGGCCAGCTCAATCTCCAGACCTGAACCCCATTGAAAACCTCTGGAATGTGATCAAGAGGAAGATGGATGGTCAAAAGCCATCAAACAAAGCCGAGCTGCTTGAATTTTTGCGCCAGGAGTGGCATAAAGTCACCCAACAGCAATGTGAAAGACTGGTGGAGAGCATGCCAAGACGCATGAAAGCTGCGATTGAAAATCAGGGTTATTCCACAAAATATTGATTTCTGAACTCTTCCTACGTTAAAACACGAGTATTGTGTTGTTTAAAAATTAATATGAACTTGTTTTGTTTGTATTATTTGAGGTCTGAAAACACTGAATCTTCTTCTTCTTCTTCTTCTTTCGGCTGCTCCCTTTAGGGGTCGCCACAGCGGATCATCCGTATGATCCGCATAGTGATTTGGCACATGTTTTACGCCGGATGCCCTTCCTGACGCAACCCTGGTCGCCTCTTAGGATACAGGGATATGGTACACCTATTTTAACCAGGGTATACACCGGCCCAGTACACTGGTACTCATTTCGCCGACCTCGGAAGGATGACAGGCTGAGTCAACCCCTTGGTGTATTAATTCAGTGGCTCAACGGGGCTTGAACTCAGGACCTTTTGGATCCCAAGCCGTTGCCCTAACCACTGCGCCAACACCAGGCTATCCTGAAAACACTGAATCTTTGTTGTTATTTTGACCAGTTGTCATTTTATGCAAATAAATGCTCTAAATGACAATATTTTTTATTCGGAATTTGGGAAAAATGTTGTCAGTTGTTTATAGAATAAAATAAAAATGTTCATTTAACTCAAACACATACCTATACATAGTAAAACCAGAAAAACTGATAATTTTGCAGTGGTTTCTTAATTTTTTCCAGAGCTGTATACATACATACAGGGTGCCTGAAAGTCACTTTACCCTTCCTAGTGAAGCATTGTTCTTGAACACTTTTAATATACAGGTTTCAGTGTGCAGTACTTACAAAAATTAATTTGTCATTGCATCTATGTGCTCCATCATTCTTCTGAGTCAGTGTTTCCGCATACCATAGCGGGCAACGGCAGAGGGGAAGAGACGGAGGGAAGTGAGAGAAATTTATCAGGGGTAAAGCAACTTTCGGGCTACCCTGTGTATGTGTATATATATATATATACATATATATACATATATATATATATATATATATATATATATATACACATATATATATATATATATATATACACATATATATATATATATATACATATATATATACACATATATATATATATATACATATATACACATATATATACATATATATATACACATATATATATATATATACATATATATATATATATATACATATATATATACATATATATATATATACATATATATATATATATATATATATATATACATATATATACATATATATATATATATATATATATATATATATACATACACACATACATATATGTAGTTACGGTTCTAGGAACTGTATACATGCAACAGACAGTTGTCCCGAGTTTGTGATGCAATTAGTATACGTGCAGAGAGATCCCTTCCTTTTATTTAGTGGGAAAGCAAAGGGGTGTATTGTAATTGCTTTCAGTTAGGTTAATAAATCATTTTCTCCCCTTTTATTTTATTTCCCCTTTTATTTGATCCACGGTACCTTCATCTCGCTTGCTACCCTCGTCTAGTCTCCTGAGCCCAAATCCCGACAGGCACTTTGGGCTGGACAAGCGCTTCCACCGTCTACCCGCTGTCTCCGGAGTCTCGTTTTCTGAGGCAGAATCCCGAAGTTCGCTGTGAAAACCGCATCGGCTTCCACCTTTCCAAACCCAGACACGGCGGTGTGGGAGGTCCTTACCAGTGTCTGGCCGAAACCCTGTCCATAAAGGCTGACCACATGAAGGCCCGGTCCAATCGGGAAGGACAATGACTTAGGCTTCGCCATGACTCCACCCCGAATTCCGTGATCTAAAAAGTACGGGACAATCCTCAGAGTTGAGTTGGATGCGAGGGAAGGTTGTCGTTGGATTTGAAAGGTCACAGTTGGTTTTTGAAAGGGAGAAGTCAGAGTTGGTGGATACGAAGGACCTCGACCAAGCCTCGAATCTGGTCCTGCCAACTACTCATCTCTCGCCTCTTTGAACTCCGCCAGACACGATTACCACATGTGTGGCTGTGGACTGAACTGCACAACTTTTGTCGGGTGCCGCACCAAGCAGAATCCCTCCCCCTCGAAACGCTCAGGTACCGAAAACTGTGACCTCAACTCCCTCCCTCCCTGGCTGCAAAAGTCCTCTCCTTTTCATTGGGTTTATTTTGTCTGAGTGCGTGTCTGAGAGTGTTGGCGCCTGTCCGTTAGATAAGCGTTGAAGATCTTTACTGTTGTGATTGTTGCTTTTATTATTCTCGCCTCAAGTCTGCACTGTGTCTGCTTTCATAAGTCGCTTGCATAATTGTCGCACCACACCTCTCTTATCTTTCCCTGCGTAACATACCCAATGAACCTTTTTCTTGTGCCACATGCTTTTCCTCGCTTTATTGTAAATAAATAATTGTAGAAATGTTCCCAGCTCGTTTTTGTCTTTTCCTCCATTGGTCCAGCATGGTTCGAATGTGAGTTTAGCCAGTTCTTTATTCCCGATAATCCGTTCCTTCAATCCGGTACGTCCTTGGCAGGCCGCTCGACTGCATTCGATCCGGAAAGGTAGTTGGAAGAGTGATCCGGTTCGGGCAAGGCATACAGAGGGTGTGGTTCCCCAGTAGTTGAAACCGCGTGGTTAATTAGGTAACTTGGTTCTCGACAGGAAGACCTTATGCCACGCGGTTGAGGTATTGGCATCCACGGTCGGTTAAGCGACCCGCCACGTCACAGAATTGCCCGTGAGCGACGGCCTACAACTCCGGGGGGTCTGGTGGGAATCGACGTAAATTCCCCCACCTAGTGGTCGTTCTCCGCCAGACCCCCGGCCCACAATGACACACACACACACACACACACACACACACACACACACACACACACACACACACACACACACACACACACACACACACACACACACACACACACACACACACACACACACACGTTCAAAATAGTCTATAGTCAAAATTAGCTCATTACATCAAGCAGTTTATTTTACAGTTTACCAATGTGTTACAGCAAACTTATAACCATCAATTTTACTCTTTCATGTATAGGCATTTACTCATGCTTATTCACAAATACCACAAGATCGAGCTTTTATCTGGCACTGCAGGAATAGCTGAAGGTGTTTGATTTCAACAAGATGGTGCATCTGCACATTTTGCTTTGCATGTTCATAACTATCTCAATGATGGATTGGATATGGATCACTAACATCACCAGCTCATCAACCATAGCCACCAGACAACTCTTTGTGGCGCTTCCTCAAGAACATATGACAAGCCAGTATAGGACGATTGAAGAATTTTGCATGGCAGTCATGGCTTCCTTCATACAGGTGACTCCAAAAATGCTAAACAATATGTCTAAAAGGACTTTGTGACAAATTCAGTGATGGAAGAAGAATGATGGAGCGCACCCAGATATAATGACCGATTAATTATTGTAAGTCCTACACAATAAAACCTGTATATTATATTGAGTTTAAGAACTAATGCTTTAACTGGGGAGGGTTAAAGCGGCTTTCAGGTCACCCTGTACATCACTTCCTGACTCCCGATAATACAATCAGAGGCAATGAGACTTAGGGAGTTTCTAAGTCACTTGAGATTAATCTATTCAAATAGAAAACAAACTTTGAAACTTCTCAAACAGAAATGTATTTTCTTTCTACTTTGTCACATTTCTCTTTATGAATTCCAATTCATGATTTTTCTTTTCTTTTTGTTCATTTTCCTCTCTTTTGCTCTCAATTTCTCTCTTTTTCTATCGAAGGAGTAGTGAATTTTATAAATAATAATTGGGTTATTTTTGTAACATTTACTTGGCTGCACCTGGATGGGTTTGAGGGTAGAGTAGTAGTAAGTAAATGAAACCCGAATCCTATCCAGGCTTCTCCTGATGAATCCATCTTTGCTCTTTGCTTATCCAGGCTCCTTCTGAGGACCCTAATGCAGTATTTGATCTTTCAATTGATTAGAGGACACCAATGGATGAGATAGTGGACAAATTGGTGAGTGGACGAATTGGTGACAACATCATGAAACTGTAGAGCTTGTCAAAAGGTTTTGTCATACAGGCATTACTCCACAGCAGTATGGCATACTCACCTTGTCTCACAGATAATGCGGCTTGGGTGGTTGTTGCTGGATCATTGTTTTGAGTTGAGATTGCAGTATAAGGTTGTGGGTTTCCAACTTGGCAATCTGACTGCTGGAGAACTTCCAACTCAATAACATTAACAACAGTCCTGTGGAAGAGAGCGAATGCTTGGGTCAAGCAATGTCCAACTACACTATATATATTGGGTACTAAAAGACAAAAACGGTGTGGTAAAATGTATGCAGATGGTTTTCTACTGCACGATGCTCAAATCCCTCTTTGTATGATCAAGCTTTTGAATTTTATATTTGTCTATCAAAGGTGGAAGCATCCATCGTGATACAATACATTCACAGAATTAACAAACTGGTTCAAGATGCCTGCAGTCTCGAGCAGGTATCTCAATGCTACACCACGACTCGGAGACACTCTGAAGTTCCCGATTTTTAAGTGGCAAAGATTATCAGTTGGAAACAAAGCATAGTATATCATTAAGTCCAGCATACTGCCAGAGACCAATGTTTGAAAGGTGTGTCAAGGTGTCTTTTTTTCCTTGATATCGATTCTCCACCATCAGCATTAACTTCCTTACAATCTTTCATTTCTAAAAGGAGCAACACCCATCTGTGTGTGTATATAGTGGTGTAGGTGTAGTGGTGTATAGCACTATTTACCGTTACCATTGGAAAGCTAATTATGTATTTACTTGGAACAAATACTGTATTTCAAAGTTTTGAAGCGTCGTTTGTTTAATCACAAAATTACCTTTTAGCAGGATTAAGAGTTTGATGTAGCGGTTCTAACGGTAACGTTTATATTATTACTTCCGCCACCAAAGGTGGAAGGAGATTATATTTTCACTCCTGTCTGTCTTGTCTGTTACAAGTAGGTCATTTTGGTGGAATTTGTGACCATTCTTTTATCATGGATTTGGCCACCTTAGACCGTTTGGAAAAAAAAATTATATATATATATATATATATATATATATATATATATATATTATATATATATAGGACCACTGCACTTGCAACTTATCTGGGCCCTGGCCTAATGTCATGCACATTTCGTAGAATTCTGACCGGTGGGTCTGGAGAAGAAGATTTTTGAAGGCATTTATGTGATTTTCCACAAAGATTGATCAAGTCAGCCATTTTGAAACACTTCTGGTCATGTGATCAGCATGGCCTCTGCAATTTAACATCAAGACCCTATCCTAATATTGAAACCCAAATTTGGTCGCATTCTCACCAGTGGGTCTAGAGAAAATTTTTGAACAAACTTACTAAGTTGACCATTTGGACTGACTTGGTCATGTGACTGGAACGAGCATTGCAATTCCTGTTACCAGTCAGGAGAGCAGGAGAGGAATGTTGCTGCAAAATTTCAGCCGGATCAGCTCAGCGGTTTGGCCGGAGAAGTCGACGGATGGACGGAGCGCGATGACAATACTTTATCTGGAATGTAAATTCCAGATAAGCGAAAAATAAGCTCCTCTGCACCTCCCAGAAATGTCGGCGAGATCCACCAGAGTGCAAAATCCAAAAATGGCCACAGACAGCCATCATGGAAATAAGATGAATCGTGTCTTTTGAACCAAATACACCACAAGCATGAATGCGGTGTCGTTTTTCCATTGATTTTAAGGTGAGAAATGCAATGGGATGGTCATTTTATAGTTTGAAGATAATCTTCACCTCTAAATCCAAGATAGCCACTGAAAAACTACAATGCAATATCTTTGGAACCAGATAAGCCATATGCAGGGGTTCAGATAACTGGTACGCAGGAACTCTTGCGTGGTATAAAAAAACCCCAAAAACTAAATGTGTACTTCAAAGGTGCTAAGGAAGCTCAAAAGCGTACTACCACAATGCAGGCTTTTGATGGTAGGTTTTATCAGCTGACGTAGGAAAGATTCTGCCGTGACAATTCTGATAAAGTGGTATGCTGTACGGTCCAATGATATATCGATATACCGGTTATCCTTACTATAATTCATGGACCGGTGTTTGTGGGTTTGTTTGTCAGGCTACTCCTCCTACAGTTCTGAATCAATTACATCCAGGCTGACTCCAGAGGATAAGCATGACCCCAATTAATGCATCGGGGTGTTTTTTTTTTAATCTTTGCTGGTGGTCTTGGTGGGGATAAGTGACGGATACAAATTCTCTAAGTAAATGTTTATTGTGTACTGCCACCTCCAGGTGGAAGAGGATATTACAAATCTCCACCATTTATAGTACAGTATTTCAGTCCCTACGTTTTCCAGTACAGTGAAGTGTTTTGAATTAAAAAGCAGTGGGTATTTTTTGCTTCATGCACGTAACCAGTGTTATATTTTTTCCTACATAGAGCTGTCACTTGCCTATACACCGCCCAAATAAAGGTATGCATCAGAAGAATGAGGAATTCTCGGAACAAGATCGCCAGTAGGGCGGGTACTCTGCTCGTTGATATAATTTTTTCATATCGATATACCAGTATATCGAAAAAAAAATGGGACATCAACAAATCGAACAAAGGGGTTTACAAGCCTTAAATTTCGTACATGATTTAAAAAGCTTTGATGCACTCGGCTAAACATTGAACAGGAACAGTGAAACGTATGACGTCAAGACGTAACAGGAAGTAAGTACAGTATGTTTAAACTAGTTACACATTTTTCTTTCCCCCCCCCCCCCCCGTGGCTGGTTTTAAAGCAATTGCCAATTGGTAATTATTTAAATGAATTGGGTGTGCTTTGGAAACCCTGTGTCGAGGCAGTGATCTGTGACAACGGAACCGGAATGAAAGCGATACCGGTAGATTCCGACTCACGTAGATTACCAATACTGATCTCGCTTTAAAACAAAATCATTTTTAATGCAAGTTGAAGTTGGAAGTAAAATAACCGTTATCATGGGGGGGGGGGCATGTGGGAATACTTTGAAAAATACCGTGCATCAATGATACATACGTCATATGAATAAATCATGAAACATTGCATATTTTTGGAACCTGCATAAAAATTGCTATTATTATTATATATTTGTAATAATATTGTTAAGGTTGTGGGGGTAGATGGAGGAATTTAGGAATGCATGGAGTAGTTTGGTCAGTGGAAGTGTAGGAGACATCTCGATGTAAATTAAATAGGGAGACCATGAGCTTAAGTGTTACGTGTCACCACATGGGGGATGGTGCTGTGTTAAATTACTTAGGGTCTAAGGCAAATTTCTCCCAGTATTGTGATTGCCCCCCGTGAGCTTTTTCTATGGTCTTGCATCTCAAGACCGGCGATAGAAAGGAATCACATCCTTAAAACAACAACCGAGCTGGACATTTCCGAGCAGGCGAAAACCCCTCCTCCAGGAAGGACACCTAGTAATCCACGACCCTGGAGTGGATGATTAATGGGCGTGACATCAGAGAGGAGGAAGGGAGTTAGGATCGGAGTCGGGACACAAGGTTCTGTGAGGTATGTGCTTGGAGACGGAGGTCTCGTTTTCCAGCTTCCCCTCGACTCGGTGAAGAAGGCTGCATGATTCTCATGTTAGCGCTGGGGCGGATTTGCCCACAGGATTGAGCAAGTTGCTGGCCATTGACTGTTCACTGGGTCGTATGAGACCACGCCTCGAAGCCTCGTGTTGTGCCATCGGGGAAGAAGGCGGTGCCATTTGGAAGAGGAGCAGCGGCGGCAAGTGCGATCGTGAAAAAAAAGCTGCACGGCGGTTTCTGAGCCCTGGTATCGAGAATCACCACCCAAATTACCTCCCATATGCTTCCTGCTGAGAGCTGCTTGGCGCAAGGTTTGGGCGCATTTTCCTGCGCGGTGACGATGCGGTTTGGCGAACTTCAAGTTTGGCTCATCTCTGGGCACACAGCTAAGTGCCGGGAGAAAGGGAAGATTTTTCTTTGATTATTTATTTATTCTGTCCCCTTGTCTGTATTAAAGTTTGTGGCGAGGCACCTCAAAATTTGATTTTGTTTACCTCATGTTCCGTTTTTATTATTACACTTTGAATTACCATTGTAAATATTCGATTTATTTTCATTAAACCCCCATATTTATTCAAGTTACTTATGAGCCTGATGTGGCTTTGTGGTTAAGGCGGTGACTTGGGATCCTTGGGGTCCTGAGTTTGAGCCCCACTGGCTGCTGAGTTGGCATCTGGGGGGTTGACTCAGCCTGTCATCCTTCTGAAGGTCGGCAAAATGAGCACCAGTATACTGGTAATTACCCCTGCAGGGTCGAAGGCGACTAAAGGGTTGGCATTAGGAAAGGCATCCGGCCACAAAAAAGGGTACCATGATTGGAGCCCGCAAAAAGCTGACCCCTGCTCAGGGATAAAGGCTTTCAAATGGTGTGATTTATTTAAGTAACTTGTGTTGTCTACTTGTTGTAGGTTCGAGTACAAACCCTCGTGCTTCCGCCCTGGTGAGCGACTTTGCCATCCTCATCCTGCACGCGCCATAATCTTAAAGGATCAAGTGTTCGCCTCCAAAAGGTAGAACTGTTTGGCTATCCGTCCAGGTATGGGCAACCCCCCCCCCCCCCCGGACACGACAATCATAATATAATGGGCATAAGCCTGGAACTTTTAACACTTTTCTCCGAACATATTCTCTTCATACTTCCGAAATCTTCACATTATGTGTTCCATGTATTTATGCAGGTAATAGCAGATTCAAAAAAAATCGAATATAGGTAGAATTTTCAGAGGGAATCGATGAAGTCACAATCAGCAGTGTTCCGCGGCAATCCAACAGCCGGGTCCCAGACGACGTGCTTTAGTTAACTAAGTCCATGAGTTCAGGATGTTTGTTCAACTCAGCATTTACGACTTTTATCCTGCCATGTTGTTAATCTGTTGATGGAGGTAATATAGAAACGATGAATATGTCAAATTGTTCATGTTACTCATCCGGCACTATGTGTTAAGGCCAACAATCTAAAGCGACCGGTCTCAAACGCTACCATGGGCCCCAGACACGCCACCAATATGAACTGATTCAGAATGCAGCGCAAACCATCCAAAGAAACTACCGTAACCGAGTATTGTGATCCGTCCTGTGCCCCATACCTGTCGTAGACGGGTATCTACTAGTATGTATAATTATCGTAGATCTGGCAACAATAATTGTTGGACAATGTAATATCCTACGATTAACCACACCAATTATAAAAAGTGGATTTCTGTTGTCACTGTCAGAATGTACATCATCTTACAGTTAACCACACCCATTTAGGTGTGATTGGCCCTCAGGTAATTGTTACCGTAGCCCCCTCCCCACCAGGCTGATTGACAGGTGTGGTCCCACCCACCCATTTCCCTTCATATTCCGATATGCTGTTAAGCAGTTTTGCCTACTTTTCGGGGAATCTTTGCAAATTGTGAAAATTTTGGACCTTTGCACAATAAAATGCAGTAGATTTGTGCACAAACAAAGTCCTTACCTGAAACAAACTTTGAGTTAGGTTGTTTGAAAAATAACAATAACCAGAATGACAATCAGGCTATTTTTGAGTCGGTCAGTTTTGTAGTTCAGCGATGCTGTGCAAAGGTTTCACAAGTGTTATCGGATGTGAAATCCTTCAGCCAATGCTCGTAGGTACTTTATAGGTTTAGAAGTTTGTATCTTGGCAGATTTCTTTGTGAGGATTTCTAGTATTAAACCCACGGAGCGTCCGCTGCATACGTACAGAGGAAGTCAAGCAACTTCCTGATACGGGCCGTTTCAAAAGTCCTGAAATCATAGGATTATATATATATATATATATATATATATATATATATATATATATATATATATATATATATATATATATATATATATATATATATATATATATACATATACATATAATTATTATTTTCTTGAGACGATGTGTTTGAGGTGGATAGGATATCGTGGACCAATAGAATATCCCCCACGTAGTCAAGTTTTAATAACAAGACCTTTTTCTTTGGGAACACCTGAAATCAGTGCTTTATACCAAGAGACCACGTATCATTGAGGATCCAAAGAATGACATCAGAAGTGAATGTGCTAAAAAAAAATTAAAAAAATAAAAATCAGTGTAATTGTGTAGAGAAGTTCAAAGAAACCTCGATGCAAGAATTATGTGCGTGCCCGTCAGTGGTTTGCAATTGGAGCAATTATTTTAATAAAATTGTAAAATAAATATCCCTATGATTCCAGACTTCCTGTATAATAAAACTTCTTGAAGCAATACAACAATATGTAAAAGTACATGCAAGGAGCACAAAAACAACACCCCTCCCCCAATTACACAAAGATCGGTATTCCCATCAGCAAAGCAATGGGCCTCATATCCTAATTATCACTCCGTGCACGTGAAAGCGAAAAGAGGGGTGTATAAATCGGTTCTCTGTTGGCCTGTCTGCAGACGTCAGTCTATGATCGAGGAAATACTTAGTTTCAATTGAATTTTACAGAACATGAAACGGATCATGAACCTGCAATTTAGCAGGACTTTCAATTTTTATGGATTCTCATACTGATCCCAATCTCAGGAAAAAGCTTTATAAATACCGCTCAGTAAAAAGCTCGTTCAGTGCCCGACAACATGTAAAGTATCGATATCAGTAATCGGCACAGGCCGGAATCAATTTCATGGATCACAGTGTTTGGTAATCAGCGCAAGCTTTCTAAACAGGGCCGGATTTAGGGCAGGGCCCACAGGGCCACGGCCCAGGGCCCTGCACCTCCCAGGGGCCCCCGCAAACGCAAAGATTACAAGAAATTTTGCTATTTTCCCCCTTTTGTTTGTTTGTGAAAAAAAATCTAGTTCGTTTGTGTAAATGGTCAGTGAATCACGAAACAAATACTCAATATCCCTGTTAATTTGGCATCTGTTTGGTTATGTTTGTCATTTATTTTACATCTTTGAACTTACTTTTTTTCCTTTCCACTGATCATAAGAGCGCAATCTTAAGGTCTACCACAGAAATAGGTCACACGAAAAAAGTGAGGGTTTTCCCAATCCCAGCAAGCTATGGCCGTCTCGATTTCATTTTTGCAAAATTACACGCCCGCCCTGAATCTATGTTTGCTATGTACTGCGCAGGCATAAAAGAAGATAAAAGA
Source organism: Eptatretus burgeri (assembly GCF_056783735.1). NCBI lineage: Eukaryota > Metazoa > Chordata > Myxini > Myxiniformes > Myxinidae > Eptatretus > Eptatretus burgeri. The sequence continues at coordinate 20,718,561 of NC_140961.1, read as the reverse complement.
TTCTGTAGGTTTTTAACATCTCGCAAATATATTGTAGCAATTACCACAAAGTGTTCAATAATGCAATCATATCTGCAAAAACGACAAAAAAAAAAAACTTTCTGCATTGAGATTTGAGATGATACCATCACGTTTTGGTTTTGCGATTATTTTCTCTGTTCCGTTGTTTTCATCCATAGTGGTGTTTCTTGTATATAAAAACTTTTGTTACGAGTAGTTTCTGAAATACATGTTTTTACACATAAATCGTGGTTTTTTCTTTTGCCCAGCCGAGGTTGGTGCATATATATATATATATATATATATATATATATATATATATATATATATATATATATATATATATATATATATATATATATATATATATATATATATATATATATATATATATATATATATATATATATATATATATATATATATATATATATATATATATATATATATATATATATATATATATATATTTTTTTGTATACCTTGGTCGAGGCTCGTATGAGAGCTAACACACAACTCGCAGCAAGGAGGCATGAGACAAGAGGGGCGGGAGTGGAAGGGACAAAACAGTGGGGAACAGACACATTAGGTGAACTGTGGAAGGGAGAGGGATGGGGATGGGACAGGGAACATGACAAAGAGAAGATGGACATTTCAGGGACTTTCAGGAAGGAAAGCAGGAGAAATGAAGGAAGTGGGCTTGGGTGGATTATCGGGGGTAGAAAAGATCGAGGATTTGGATGGGGGAAGATAAGAGGTGGTGGTGAACAGCTGTTTTGAAAGCCTGGAGGGAAGAATGGGAAAGAATAGAGTGAGGAAGTTTATTCCAAAGGCGGGAAAAAAGAGGAATGGAAGAGTGAAGATGAGCAGTGATTCGTGATTTTGGTAGTTTTACCAGAAGGGGGTTGTTGGCAGACCTTGAGCGCCCTGTGGAAATGTGGTGGGGACAAATCGCAGAGAGAGCAGGGGGGGCAAGGCTGGAGAGGAGTCGGTAGAAGACAGAAAGACCACCGACCAACCTGCGGTGATTGAGTGAGAGGCCCAAAGACTCAGCTTCATTGCGGGAGATGCCGATGATCTTAAATGCCCTGGTTTCGACAGTGTGAAGCCGAGAAAGGTGGGAGGCAGGAGCACCAGCCCAGAGGGGAGAGCAGTACTCCATCAGGCTACGGACAAAAGCTTTGTAAGTGGTCAGGAGCTCAAGAGGGCCGAGGAAGGACTGAGCACGACGGAGGATTCCCAGTCGGCGACTGGCTTTTGAGGCGAGGTTGGAAATGTGACTTTCCCAGGAAAGGTCATGGCAGATAGTGAGACCTAGAAGCTTGAGGGAAAAGACTTCTTCCAGAGGATTGTTGAGAAAGTGGATGGGGGGGTTTGTAAATGGTCCTTTCGAAGAGACATAGTGAGAGTGTGAGATTTGTCTGGATTGAAAGACATGTTCCACGTGTTAGACCAGTTTGTGATTTTATCCAGATCTGCAGTGAGCGAAGAAGCTGCTGCTTGCCGGTCTGAGGGATGACAGATGGTACGGCAGAGGGTGGAGTCGTCGGCAAAGAGAAATAGAGGATTTTCCAGAGTCCGGAAGATCATTGATGAAAACCAGAAAAAGAACAGGGCCCAGAACGCCACCTTGAGGAACTCCAGCCTGCACAGGAAGAGGGGATGAAAGAACTCCATTGAGGGCCACACGTTGACTGCGACAGGAGAGGAAGTCTGCGAGCCATGAGTGGAGATGGCCTTGAATACCATGGGAAGAGAGTTTGGTGAGTAGGGCAGGGTGCCAGACTGTGTCAAAAGCACGTGATATGTCCAGGGATACGGCTCGGATTTCCTGTCTGGCATTGACGACCTCCATCCATTGATGGGAGAGCAGAAGCAGCATATCCAGGGTAGAGTGACCTGGTCTGAAACCAAATTGATGATTGGAAATCAAGCCATTGGAGAAGAGGAAGGATTTCATGTCTGAAGCGATGATGGATTCCATCACCTTGCTGATGATTGGGAGAAGGCTGATTGGTCTGTAGTTATAGGGATCTGTTTTTGCACCTTTTTTATACAGGGCAGTGATGTTAGCAGATTTCCAAGCAGATGGCAGATGACCTTGGGCAAATGAGAGGGTGAATAGAACAGAGAGAGGGTGAGCAAGAGCAGAAGAGCAGGCTTTGAGGACACGTGGGCTGATGCCGTCTGGACCGGTTGCAGAATCTGACTCGAGGTTTGAAAGCAAGCTCTCCACCTTGTCAGCAGAAAAGGATACAGAGTCCAGGGACAGTTGGGTGCGACTGGGTAAAGTGGGTAGAGATAGTGATGGGTTTAGGACGCAAGATTTAGCTGCAAACACCGAGTTTAGACATTCAGCTTTATCACGTGTGGAATCAGCAGTGCGGCCATTTGAGGTCAGGGAGGGGATGGAGGGGGAACATACACCAGAAACAGATTTGATTAAACGCCACCAGGATTTTGAGGAGGGAGAGAGGTTTGAGAGTTCAGACTTGAGATGAGAAAGATGTTGTTTTCTGGCTCTCCTGAGGGTAGATACACACTTGTTCCGAGCTTTGTGGAAAGAACTGAGATTGCCCTCAGTTGGGTTTGCTTTCCATGAGGCAAAGGCAAGTTGTTTCAGGACAACTGCCTCGCCACAAGCTTCAGTAAACCAAGGGCGGGAGGAAGGGTAAGACAACTGAACACGAGAGGGGATAAATCTGTGCATGAGGGAGAGCAAGTTTCTTTGAAAGAATTCTCAGGATGAGTTGATGTTTGAGAAAGTAGTGATAGGAGACCAGTCTGTAAGTTTGATGGCTGCTCGGAGACCCTGCCAGTCGGCTTGAGTGAAATGCCAGACTCGACGGCGGTGAGGTGGTTCTCTGATAACAGCCAGAGAGATGTCCACTTTGACAAGGACGTGGTCAGAAGAACCAATTGGAGCGAAGGAAGAGCAGCAGATATTGTCAGGGAAATTTGTCAAAAATCAGATCCAGAAGAGATGGAGTACCATTGGTTGAGATCCGGGTCGGGAAGTTGACCGATTGAGTCAGTCCCAATGAGTCGCAGAAAGCTTTTGCTGAGGTGCCATGGCAGGTGAGAGAGGTACCCACACCTAGCCAACTGGCGTGATGACAATTGAAGTCACCACATAAGAGGAAGAGAGAGTTTGGATGAGAAGATAGAAGATGGTCCATGTTTTCGGATAGTGAGGTGTAGATGGAGTCATCACTGTTCGGTGGACGGTACAGTACACATATAAACATGAGGTGGGAGTGGAGGGGAAGCCGAAGCCAGAGGTATTCCTGGGGGTGTGGGGGAGTGAGAGCAGTGCATGGAGAGTGAGGAATAGAGCAACACCTCCACCAGGACGAGGCTCAGGTCTGTCATACCGTAAGAGGGAGTAGCCAGGGAGAGATACTTGGGAGTCAGACACGTCTTGGGAGAGGAAAGTTTGTTAGGCAGATAATGTCTGGTTTGTCAGTGGCAACCTGTATGGAAAGATCTGAAAGGTTTGAGCGAAGGCCCCGGATATTTGAGGTCCACACTTTTAATGAAGAGGAAGGGGAGGAGGCTTTGGGTGCAGGAGGTGGAGGGGAGGGGGAGGGTAGGACAAGGGACGAGGGGGACAGGTAAGGAGGGTTGCTGAAGGAGTGTGGGGTATTGCAGAATAGCGAGGGGAGGGGGCCGAATGAGGAGGAGAAAAGGCTCTGTGGTGCTGGGGGAGAGGGGGGACAAGAGACAAGGAAGAAGGCAGTTGAGGATTTGAGGAGGTGGAGTGAATACTCTTATAAGCATATATGAAGTAAAAATGGCTGCGGCCCTGAGAGGGCCCCGCGTACTTCGAGGGCCCAGGGCCCCGCAACACATAAATCCGGCCGTTTCTAAAAGCACACCATATTCAGATAAAATAACCAATTGCTTTGAAAATAGCCATGACGGCAAAGAAAAATGTGATTGCTTGTACGACGGTGCTTGGATGCTGAGGGTTAAAAATTAAAACCTGCTGTACCTACTTATTGGTGCGTCCTACGTTGCACTTTTCCAGGCGTCGCCAAGTGCATCAAAGCTTTTTAAGGATTGTAAACAACTTTCTTAGATTGGTTGATATACCGATTTTTTTTTTCAGTATACCAGTATATCGATATATCACTGGACCCGAGCAGACAGACAGACGGACAGACAGGAAACAATTGCTTCACACCGCTTTCCGCTTCACGTGTGTGGGGTCACAAAAGTAATATTATTTTAATACAAAAACAAATAAATCATTAACCCAGTAACTCACCGTCCATCCTTGAGCTTTACAGAATTGTAATTCTTGAGACAGCAAAAGCAGTACACATCAATTTCACCATTCTCCATCATGGGGGTTAGCTGTGATGCCAACATAGCAGCTTGAGGATGAAGAAGGGGGTGGGGAGAGGAACAAAGGAGGATCATGCTCTGAGGGTTATTGAAACAAGGTTGTGAACAAAAACCACGAGTTAAGTGGGGGACAAGGAAGAAGAAATATGATCAAAACCATTGAAATGAAAGGGTGGAGATGTAGGATCGAAGGGGGAGAGTGGTGTGGGAGGGTGACAAAGGGAGAATGAGGTGGGAGGGCAAACTGTCACTATTCGGTGCCACCCAAATATAATGTAGGAAAATGACATCGCGGTTTTAAGTGCCTGCCATCAAAAAGTGGAAGGAATTTTTTTTTTTGACTGAAATCTCTCTTCCATCCCACTTAATTTTCAAATCTGCTTTCCCTTTTCTCTCCGCTCCTCTCAAACTCTCATACTCTCTCCTTTAACAGGAGCAAGATAGAACTGACAGTGGGACAAATATCAGGTGAATGAAGGAACAGGAAAAGAGGAAAGGAGGGAGGAAACACTGAAACTAGCAAGGTTAATGGGGGTACTAAAAATAATGTGTCAGAATTGGGAGTGACGTAAGATTGTGGGGCACTGCATGATTGAAGTCCTGGAGGGAAGAGTGAAACAATACATCCTGTGGAAGATGGTCTGTAGACTGGAGAAGTGAAGAATAAAATAATTGAGGTGCACAGTCAACCTGGATTTTGGAAGTTTAACCAGGGTTGGATTAGTGGAAGAACATGAGCATCCTGGTGATGTTGACAGATAGTGTAGTAGAGAGTAGAAAAATCGTGCAAATTATGATACAAGCATCAAATTTGGCATTTCTGTTCTGCAGGGCTTTCTGATCAAATCTGCCCGATTGGCCATTTGATAATCCAAATTTTGAAGAAAAAAAAATTGAAGTCACAGCTGGCTGAAATTCTTCAAGTGCAAGTGAACATCCCAGACAGAGAACCAAGGGGAGATGCAGTCATCATTGATGGCTCAGCACTTATCAATGCCCTACCTCCACGCACTTCAAAGATATTTGATGACTATGCAAAAGAAGACCATCCCAAAGGTGGAATCCTATGATGCCAGGTACAAGAGGGTGGACGTAGTGTTTGATGTGTACAATAAGTCAAGTCTGAAGTCCGAGGCAAGGTCAAAAAGGGGGCAAGGAATCAGAAGAAGAGTGACAGGAACCAGTAAGACCCCAAGTAACTGGAGAAGCTTTCTTCGAGATGACAGCAACAAGACTGAGCTGTTTCACTTCCTTGCGGAAAAGATGTGTGAAGCACAGACAAGCACAGTCATTGTCACAAAAGGAGAAGATGCCATTAGCAACACAAGGAAGTCACTGGATGCTGTGTCTCCATGTTGTCATGAAGAAGCTGACACTCGAATATTTGTACATGCCAGGGATGCAACGACTGATGGTAGCAAGTCCATTATCATTAAGGCTAATGACACGGATGTACTAGTCATAGCAATATCTGTACTGCCATCCTTACAGGAATTAGGTCTTGAGAACATGTGGATTGCCTTTGGCCAAAGAGCCAAGGTGTGATGGATTCCAGTCCATGAGGTAGTTTCTGCAATAGGGTCTGAGAAAGCTCGAGGGATCCCATACTTCCATGCGTTCACTGGATGTGACGTCGTGTCTACCTTCCGCGGTAAAGGGAAGAAAACTGCATGGCAGACTTGGAACGTCTTTGATGATGTTTCTGAAACATTCACCACAATCAG
>NC_140961.1:20637487-20709987 GCF_056783735.1 Eptatretus burgeri | reverse complement strand
GTAGTTTGAGAAGAAAGCAAATACCTATTTTGGGGAGCAACACCATTAGGGCCCAAATTTTTTTAATGCCGTGAAGAAACTTTGATACATACCGGGTGAAGAAGTTTGTGGTGAAGTCTCATCGAAATAGTATGTGTAGTTTCAGAGAAGTTGCAAGTATTTGTGGACAGATGGATATACAGGCTGACGGTGCACCATCCAACAAGCTCCCCTAAACTGCACTCCAGGTGAGCTAATTAAGCACCCCTACTTATCTGAGGAGTTTTCGGAGTAACTCACTTGGCCCAACCGACAAGGCAAACATGAAGACCAAGGAGCTTTCCAAAGAAGTCAGACATAAAGTGGTGGAGAAGCACCGTTCAGGAGAGGATTACGAGAAGATTTCAGTCACTCATTATCCCTTTGAGTATGCTGAAAAGAAGTAGAAGATGCATCATACGATCCAAGCTACCCAGATCAGCTCATCCATCCAAACTCAGCAGCTGCGCAAGCAGGAAACTGGTTCATGATGTCACTGTAAATCAAACAATGTGTTTGAAAGATCTGCAAGGCTCCATGTCCAAGATGGTGGTCAGGATTCAATCAATCAACAACATCCCGTTCCCTTCACAAAGCTGGCTTCTATAGACATGTCGCAAGAAAGAAGTCTTGACTGAAAAAGACGCCTCTAAAAGCTCATATGGAGTTTGCGAAAAAGCATCTTATTGATACTGCAGGCATGTGGAGAAATGTTTTGTGGTCAGACGAGACAAAAATTGAACCTTTTGGCCAAAAGTGAAAGCGTTACGTCTGGCACAAGCCTAACACTGCACATCTCCCAGTCAACTCCATCCCAACTGTCAAGCATGCTGCTAGCAGCATCATGTTATGGGGCTGCATTTCATCAGCAGGGACTGGCAAGCTTGTCAGCATCGAAGGGAAAATGGACGGTGCAAGCTTGTTTCGACAGGATTCGTAATTCATCAAAATGTGGCACTATTGGCAGGGGGTGAATACTTTTGCAGACCACCGTATAAAAATATATACTAATGTACGAGATCGTACAACTCAACTGCACATGGTTTCATTTCAAGGATGGGGACCAAAGCCAGACTCATTAACCTCCGCCATCTTCGAAGATGGATGGAGGTTACTGTTTTCATCCCTTTCTGTTTGTTTGTTTGTTTGTGAACAGTATTACGGAAAAACTCCTCGACGGATTTCGACGAAACTTGGTGGGGGGGGGGGTTAGGTATGGTCCAAGGATCATGACATTTAATTTTGGACTTGGTCCCCCTCCCCTCCCAAAAAAAAAAAAAAATTTTTTTTTTTGCATTTCTACATGTTTTAAGTGATTTCCAACCCCCCCCAATTTTTTTTTACCCACCCCCCAAAAAAGAGAATTTTTTTTTTCATTTCTACTTGTTTTAAGTGATTCCCAACCCCCCCCCCCTCCCAAAAAAAAGAGATTTTTTTTGCATTTCTACATGTTTTAAGTGATTTCCAACCCCCCCAAATTTCTTTTTACCCACACCACAAAAAAAAGAATTTTTTTTCATTTCTACTTGTTTTAAGTGATTTCCAACCCCCCCCCCAAAAAAAATTGTTACCCCCCCCCAAAAAAATTTAGATTTTTTTTTGCATTTCTACATGTTTTAAGTGATTTCCAACCCCCACCCCCAAAAAATTGTTTGAGAAAATTTTTTTTGCATTTTTAAATGTTTTAAGTGATTTCAAACCCCCCTAAAAAAAATGGAAATTTTTTTTTGCATTTCTACACGTTTTAAGTGCTTTCCAACCCCCCCCCAAAAAAATTGTTCGAGAAAAAAATATTTTTGCAACTTTTTTTTTTTTAACAAAATTTCGATATTTTTTTTTTTGCATTTTTACATGTTTTAAGTGATTTCCAACCTCCCCCCCCCCCCCAAAAAAAAAATGTTGGAGAAAAGAACTATAACTCTCAGCACTATTGAAATCATATTTAATGAATAAGATACAAGGTTCACTTGAGTGACCCAGCAGTATTGGCGGCGGAGGTTTTGCACTCTCCCGAGTGCTCCCCCTCTAGTTCTCCTCCTGTTCTTCCACAAAATGACATCAATGGCCACGTTTTGCTCCTCCAATGGGTCACCCCTGAGGAGGGAGTTAGCCTTACACCAGGAAAGTTATTAATTGGAGGGGAGGTAAAGGGGACAAACACGATGGCAGCCAGATTCGACTAAAGCAAATAAAACTAATAACACTCAGTAGAGAGCATACCTCCGCCAGGCTGAACCGTTTAAGTTTTGTATCCCACAGAAAGGTCAGATGTGGACCCCAGACCTCAACGAAAATCCAATCAGCTTGTTCTCGTCACCAAATCAACTTATCCAGCAAGTTTTGTCTGAATCTGTCCGTAACTTTTTGAGATATCGTGTTCGATATCGTTTTTGGCCTGATCTCTCCAGCGTGAAGAATCACTTAAAAATTCTAGTATCCGGAACCAGATATTCTCCAAAATTTAATCAATTTGTTCTGGTCATACAGGCAACCAGTCCATCAAATTTCATTTGAATCCGTGCACAACATCTTGAGATATCCTGCTCACAGACAGACAGATGTGAAAACATAACCCTTGTCCACTTTTAGGAATAACATTTCCAATGAAGATGAAGCAGCAGCACAGGTGGATTGAAGAGAGAGAGAGGAAGGAGGGGAGGGGGATAACATGAAGGAGGATAACAAGGATAACATGTTAATTATTTTGTTTGTTATACAACAGCTTCAAACCCCATGAGATACTTACTTGCCAGACAATGTATTCCATCGCTTATGTTCAACCGGTACCGGTTATTGGGACTTGCTTTAAAGTTCTGCAAACAACCAAAAATTCGAAAAAACAACTTGAGGAATGTAGCAATAAACAAGAATCCTTTACAAAAAATTACCCCCGCGTGGGGGTGACGGTCATCTCTAATACCACAAGTTCTCAATGTTCAGTTATGACCGAAGACTACTGCGCAATTTGGTTAAAGATGACTCGGCATTTTGGCGCGCGCACACGAAATTATATTTTGAAAATAAATGCCGACGTTTACATTTCGGGTTTTGAAACTTTTGCACCTTCGGCAGAAAATGTATAAATATACAAGGTCAGCTGCTATGCAATGACACCATTCACTAACTTTTACCATGCCCAGTAGAGAATATATTGCCTCCTGAAGGTAGGGCAGTTTTTGCAAACTTTGAAGGTCACGTGACGTGAAAACGAAAGCGAAATCCGAAAATCCGTCCCGGCCAAATTTAGATATTGTCCCATACATTCATATGCCACAATCAAATTCAAGATCGCTTGAGAAATGTAGGAGATGGATAGATTTTGAAAATCGTCATTTTCGCAACTTCAAAGGCCTCGTGACCTTAACCTTCGGTGACCTTGAAAGTCATACCATCGTGCACGTCTCATCGACCTCTATCAGGATCACTAATGACCAGATCTCCCGCTTCAACTTCATTGTGAACGGATGGACGGACGGATCGAAGGACATCGACACCCATATTATTAGGTCATGCTCGAAGAGATGGAGGGGGTGGGCCGTTGGGCGGTTGGAGGGGCGAGGCAACCATGGTGCATTAACAGGCCAATGAGTGCACCATCCCTCAGTTGTGAGAGTAGCCTGGTGTTGGGTTAGTGGTTAGGGTGGAGGCTTGGGATCCTAGGGTCCCGAGTTCAAGCCCCGTTGGCCGCTGAATTAAAATACACCAGGAGGTTGACTCAGCCTATCATCCTTCCGAGGTCGGCAAAATGAGCAGCAGTGTACTGGGAAGGGGGACACTGCAGGAGCGGAATAGCCGCGTCCCAACCAATGATGCAACCAGCAGCCCCAGGCTGCCCTCGATAGAGAGAGAGGGAGAGTTGTGACATCAAGCTGGGATCCCGTCGATCCTATCGTTTGCTGCTGGTGGATGTTGTGCCATTCCAGCGTCTTTCGCAAGAGTCGGTCGTGGTGTTGGCACCATGGTCTAACTCGAACGTCAAATTCCTGCCCCAATCAGCCACACGGCTCATTCAGGTGGCCGTGTCGTGGGGACGGACACCAGAGGCTACGTGAGCCGTGTACCAATGGACTTGTAACCTACGGGGATCCGACATTAGGCAGTGTAAGCAAATCCTTAACCAGCCTGACTAGTGGGTAGATTTCGGGCAGGCACGGAAGCGGGGTCTCTCACCAGGACCTGTACGACCGGTTGCGCCACTTTCCTTCCTTGAAGGACGGCCTGTTGGAGGCACACACACACACACACACACACACACACACACACACACACACACACACACACACACACACACACACACACACACACACACACACACACACACACACACACACACACACACACACACACACACACACACACGGTCTTTCAGAGCAACACAGGCACGATGGGCCAAACGGCCATTTCCTCAATTATACTTTCGGAATCAATAACATTCTGGGAACACAAAATTGCAAAAGGAAATCCTTTTCATCCTCACGACTGACAAAACGCTCCGTCAGTGTCCGTTAAGTGAAGGATAAGAATATTAACAACGATCCGCACTCACCGCCACAAAACCTCCTGACAGAGCAGGAACAGCTTCAATCGATTCGACGGCGGTCATCTCAAACATGTGGTCGTTCGTCACGAGACACGTTTCACACACAAAAACAACCAGGAGAGCGCACGACGCCTTCAACTTACAACGGGAGAACCGACCGACATGATATTGGGGGGAAAATAGAAAGCGCGCCTAAAATGTTGACGTCACTTCCTTTTTAAATTTGTGTTGAAATAATTGCAAAACTATTTCTTTCGCAATGAAAGGATAAATTACTTTTTGGAATGTACTCCGAGGTTGGATGAAGGAGTCGACCTCAAAAAAAAAAAAACAACAATCGAAATAACGCTACAGCGAACTACTACACCATGGCCATCATTGATGGCGCAAGACGTTCAATAAGGGGCGTTTTCTGGAAGAAACTTCTCAAAGTCGTTTGCTTACCGCTTGCCAAGCGGCTTGTTTGATTCAAAGAGGCTAAAGCAAGCATTCCAACAGAACGGAGTGTTCGGCACCGCTTAAGAACATGGCGGTTTCCATGCATTTAAATAATATCTTGGCATTCGAGAAAATTCTGTCCGGGCCATCGTTTTTAGTTTCACTCGCCTCTTGTGACAACTTCCCCAAACTAACTTATTGTGTTTGCTTGATATGTCATACGAAATACTTGATAAGGAATGGCTGGGTTGAAATGGAACAGTTGGCTTGATAAGGAATGGCTGGCTTGATAAGGAATGGCTGGCTTGATAAAGAATGGCTGGGTTGAAATGGAACAGTTGGCTTGATAAGGAATGGCTGGCTTGATAAGGAATGGCTGGGTTGATAAGGAATGGCTGGCTTGATAAGGAATGGCTGGCTTGATAAGGAATGGCTGGCTTGATAAGGAATGGCTGGGTTGATAAGGAATGGCTGGCTTGATAAGGAATGGCTGGCTTGATAAGGAATGGCTGGCTTGATAAGGAATGGCTGGCTTGATAAGGAATGGCTGGCTTGATAAGGAATGGCTGGCTTGATAAGGAATGGCTGGGTTGATAAGGAATGGCTGGCTTGATAAGGAATGGCTGGCTTGATAAGGAATGGCTGGCTTGATAAGGAATGGCTGGCTTGATAAGGAATGGCTGGCTTGATAAGGAATGGCTGGGTTGATAAGGAATGGCTGGCTTGATAAGGAATGGCTGGCTTGATAAGGAATGGCTGGGTTGATAAGGAATGGCTGGGTTGATAAGGAATGGCTGGCTTGATAAGGAATGGCTGGCTTGATAAGGAATGGCTGGCTTGATAAGGAATGGCTGGCTTGATAAGGAATGGCTGGGTTGATAAGGAATGGCTGGCTTGATAAGGAATGGCTGGCTTGATAAGGAATGGCTGGGTTGATAAGGAATGGCTGGGTTGATAAGGAATGGCTGGCTTGATAAGGAATGGCTGGCTTGATAAGGAATGGCTGGCTTGATAAGGAATGGCTGGGTTGATAAGGAAAAGTTGAAATGGAACAAATGTGCTGGAGTAGCGCGTCGCTGCGTCCACTTTCCGCCGGTACTCCAGGAGCCACCGACTGGCCACCCCCCAGGCAGATGCCAGGCCCATCCCCATCTACTTGAGATGCCGATCAACCTGCTGCAACCACGAGGAACGTGGACAGCCCGTTGACCTCCTCCACTCACGAGGCTCCCTCACTGAGAGAATCTGGTGAGTAGGATCAGCTTCAGGAAAACGAGCCACATGTCCATACAGCCGCAGCTGATGCTCACAGACTATGCAGGTAACAAATCTCATTTGAGTCTCTCTCAGCAACCGATCAATGGACACAAAGTCCGACCAGCGATAGCCAAGGATTCCCTGAAGAGACCTCATGCCGAAGGAATTAAGTCTCCATCTCAGATCCCTGGTCAGAGTCCAAGTCTCACATCCATACAGCAAGACTGGAGGCACCAAGGACCTGAAGACTCGGACTTTCGTCCTCCCACACAGGTACCGGCAGCACCATCCAGTGAATCCATGACTCCCCAGGCCCGACCCAGACGTATTTTGACCTCTGACTCACAGCCAGCAGAGACATGAACATCATTGCCAAGGTAAGTGAATCTCTCCACGACCTCAACATCCTCACCACAAACAGGTACCGACAGGATAACAGCATCCAAGATGTTATTGAAAGCCTGGATCTTAGTTTTGACCCAGGAAACCCGAAATCCCAGAAGCTTCAACTTCTCATTCAGCACCTCAAGGGCTCCCAAAGGGATATCTAGACTCTTCACAAAGATCATCAGGACTGCAACAACTACTGAGGTGTGACGTGGCTCTCAGTGCCTTTAGCTCAGATAATTATTGATCGTGTTCACCACCATCTGCTTCAGCACCACTGCCCAGAGCAGTCAGGATTTACATGAAAGACTTAACGATTTACCATATCCTTGCTCTGTGGATCCTCACCAAATGCAGACGAGAGTTTCGGCAGAGGCTGCTTCCATTTTATGTTGATCTCTGCAAAGTGTTTGATTCAGTCATTCGCGATGCGCTCTGGAGGAGTCTCTGTCCTTGTGGGGTGCCACCAGTTGTTACTGGAGTTTGTTAGGGGTGTGTGCTGGCCTCCACACTTTTCAGCGCTTGTATGGACTCCACTCTGGGGAGGATGTCGGAGAGATCAAGCTGTGGTTCATCGTTTTGGAATGTCAAGATCTCTGACCTTGATTTCGCAGATGATGCAGTCATCTTTGCAGAGACTCTGGATATCCCTTTGGGGGCCCTTGAGGTGTGAATGAGGGGTCAGAGCGATTGGGATTATGGGTTTCCTGGGTCAAAACTAAGATCCAGGCTTTCAATAACATCTTGGATGCTGTTATCCTGTCGGTACCTGTTTGTCGCGAGGATGTTGATGTCATGGAGAGATTCACTTACCTTGGCAGTAACATTCATGTCTCCGCTGGCTGTGAGCCAGAGGTCAACAGACATCTGGGTCAGGCCTGGGGAGTCATGGATTCATTGGATCAAGGGGTGTAGCGCTGCTGGTACCTGTGCGGGAGGATGACAGTCTGATTCTTCAGGTCCTTGGTGCTTCCAATCTTGCTCTACAGATGTGAGACTTGGCCCGTGACCAGTGATCTCAAACGGAGACTTAATTCCCTCAGGACCAGGTCTGTTCAGAGAATTCATGGCTATCGCTGGTCGGACTTTGTGTCCAGTGAGCGGTTGCTGAGAGAGACTCAAATGAAATTTGTTCCCTGTATAGTCCGTGAGTGTCAGCTGTGGCTGTATGGACATGTGGCTCGTTTTCCTGATGTTGATGGGCCTGGCATCTGCCTGGGGGATGGCCAGACGGAGACCCCTGGAAAGTGGACGCAGCAATACGCTGCTCCGGCGCATGCTCCCATACCTGGCCTGACCTGACTATTTAGCCCCCATCACCATAATGTTTTCATAGACCATAACAGTGGTGTACATCCAGTCTCAGCAACACTTGAATGGACCCTAGATTCATTTTGAGTTGTCGCACGAGGGGGTTTGTCGGCAAGACTCCGCATAAAAGTGGTCGGGTTCACTTTACATACATCGTTGTAGAAATTAGGGGGCACTCGCAGAAATGTTTTGCTCGGTGGGTTAGGAAGACCTTCTCTGGCTTGATGTCTTCATGTTTGCATAAAAATTGGATTCAGTAGTCTGTTGCACTTTTCACGTACTAAGCCAATCGTACAGTTGTCATTCTGTGCACTTGGTTGAGTTCCATCAAGCCACTACTTCCTTCTCGTCTCTGTCGGTACATTCTCGGGATGCATTGTTTGTTTTTTTAGTGGTGGAGCCGCTTCAATATTTGGTATGTCCTTCTGTCCGTCAAAATGTTGTTTTTTTAAGCAGAGCAGATGCTGAATTGACGCAAGGAGGACCTCTAGTTGCCTATAAATGCCAAAACTGCACCGGCTTCTTCAGCCACAGGTGAAGTTTTTATAAAACATTTTGTGTTTGGTGAGGAGTTTCCTTGTTTTGATATCTAGCTTGGTGATTTCTGTTTGTGGCTGTGAGTTTACTATTCCGCAGCTGAATTGTAATACTGGTATTGCTAGTTGGTTTATGGCTGTGATTTTGTTTCTCGGGGTGAGATCTGTTTTCAGGATCAGCCTCGTTCTACGCGGGTATCCTTCGGGAATTATTTTGCTCCTTGTTGATGACATATTTGGTGGTCCTCTTGTACTCCGAGATATCTGTAAGATGCTTCGTTGTCTAGCTCCTGTATTGTTGTATTTGTGTCGATTTTTACGTTGTCCGGTTTTGTTGGTCGATGTTGTATGAATGTGCACCTGGCACACTCCATTTCTCATTGGTAGACGTAGACATTGGTAGACAATCTCATCCGATTGGCACTCGTAGAAGCCAAATTCCATTTGGATGTCGTCAGACTACCTTTTCACGAACTTGAGGTGTTCTGCCGTTTGAAGTGTTTGTCATTTGTTGCAAAAAGTTATCAATCGTCCATGTCTAGTGGACGCGTCACCTTTCTTGTATCTTTGGACATTCTCTTTTTTGGACGTTAGGGTGTATTCCCTGTTCTTGCTCATCAATGAGGTTGCTCAGTGGGTCCAGGGTGAGGAACAACAGGAGGGGTGAAAGGCGGATCCTTGGAAGATCCTGTGACGTATCTTTACTCCTGGTATTTAGAGGAGGGGGGGGGGTGGAATTATTAATACCTCTTTCCTTCAGTTAGTTCGTTCCAAGGTGGTGTAGCACAGGATTGATGGGCCAAATGAAATGACCTCCTCCTGTGTCCAAGTTCCTTTTGTGTTTCCTTGCAAGGTTGTGAAGACAGCACGAGCAGATTTGAACACGTGATTCCAGCATCATAAAGCAATACGTCCGGACATCACACATGATAACTCTCTCAGTTCAACAGGACGTGTAAGTGTAACAAATTGTCATTTAACTGTAAAAAAAACAAAGAAAGACATCCGGAGACATCATTTTTGAAAATGTCCATTTTGTTTCATTTTCTTGTTTTTTTAGATCCTCGTGGAGGATCTCTAAGTCTTACTCACGTTGTTGTTCTTGTGGACTTTTTTTGTTTCACAGCCTCCAGTTTTCATCGAAACTTCCTGAAACTTGGCGTATATATGTAAAAATTCCCTGCGCAGACAGTAACCATCTCCGATTTTGGAAATTCCTCCTAGAAAAAAAGTTATGATGTCAAAATATCTCCGCTAATGGAAATCGCCTAAAAAATTATCTCTGAAACTAAGCAAGCTTTTTGAATTCTGTTTGCGGGAATCGAACGGGGCATTAGCAGACATGAATTACCGCCACATATGATACATCACGATGACGTCATATCAATTTTTATGACGTCATATCAATTTTTATGACGTCATTCCTATTTTTTGACATTTTTTGTTTCACAACGCAGAGTTTTCATCGGATCTTCGTGAAACTTGCCATGTATATGCAGAAAGCCCACGCGCAGGCAGTAACCATCTCCGATTCTGGAAATTCTTCCTAGAAAAAAAAGTTGGCGTCATGATATCGCCGCTAATGGAAATCGCCTTTACCATTATCTCCGAAACTAGGCAAGCCGTTTGAATTTTGTTTGCGGGGAATTAGCACAGATAATTAATCGCTAACCTGATACATCACAATGACGTCATATTCGTTTTTATGACGTCATCATTAAGAGGACGAGGATCTTAGCTCATTTGAGCTTGTTGTTTCATTCATTTTGTAAAAATGTCCCACCTCGACCCTAACGGTGTTCCTCCTTCAGATGGCGCCGTGACACTTGGTAATATTGGGAAAATGAAAGACTCGAGTCTCCGAACGGTTCGGTTTCGAGAAAATGATATTCGAGCTCGAAAAGGTTATCAGGAAAGACTTGATAAGATATTATGGATCGATCATTTCGCTTTATTGCATTGTATTGTAACATAGCTGGCAAACTATTACAACACCTTATTAGGAAGCTATTCCCATTTCATTGTCCATTGTCCCGATTACCTTAGGTCTTCAACAATGACTAACTAACAGTGACTAGCTCTGTAGTTGAGGGGAGGGGGGGTACAACCATAATTTTTGTGAACGGGGGGGGGGGGCACATTGCAAGTTAAGTAACTGATATCACGAACATGAAAAAGACGTGAGACAGAAGGTCTATTTGTAGACATTAGCAAGTTACCCATGCCAGAATTCAATTTTAAATTGAATTTAAAATTGGTTGTAAAAGCTGTTCATCCCAAAAAAGGGATGAAGGCGGCAAAAATGTAAATGGCGTCTTCTGTCATCCAGTCGGAAAGCTGGGATCAACAATTCCTATTTATTGCCACATCTGATGCGATTTAAATGCTCTAATGGCAGCAAGATGCTCCACTTGAAAATGTTTGTTATTTGTAGCTTTTTGATGCCTATAGGTTCTATAATAAAAATATGTATTGGTGCCAAAGCCAGTAACCGATCGCAAATTAATCCAGTTGTAGGATTCCACTCTGTATTGTGGCCAAGAGGTAGGCAGACCCCCTTCTGCTCCCTACCTACCTGGCCACATCCCACCACCTGTTGCACACCTGTACACAATCAATAACTTCGAAAAGACAACCATTTCCAAAAGTTCCTTATGATTTCTCAAAAGGTCTGATAGAAATCTGATGATAATCTGATGAGACTGGTCAATCTGTTACCTTCTGTTCCAAAGTTGCATCTCCTCGAAAGAGACGAACACTTTACTAAACACTTTGGTGAGAAGTTTCCATGGTTGAATTTTCTTGTGGAGCTTACAAACAGTATATTATTACTTTCGACAGTGTCCTTAGGGGCTACCATGGAGTAGGTTTCAATAATTAGAAAAATTAAAACTGGGAAAAGAAACCAGATTTCAAAGTGAAGACAATAACTCAATATAGAGGATTATAGGACAAAAACCAAGGTATGGAGGTGTGGGAGAAGAGAAAGAAGTTTGGGAGGAGGTAGAAGTAAGACGACGGAATGGAATGGAGCGTGAATGTGGCAATGGGGTGCGGGTAGTCAAAATGCCCCCACATTTGCGTATACAATAAATGGATGACCTTTTGTACTCTCTCCTAGCATGTAGTATGATAATATAGCATGTAGCATATATTATCAAGTTCATTGTGTACAAAAACTAGTTTTCAATTATTTTTATACAACTTTCTGTCCCTTTCCAAAGCCTTCTTTATTATAATCTCAAGGTACAGACAAGTATCTTCATTATTTGCATAATAGTCATGATCTACCTGCCTGTCGAGGCTCGTGGAGGAGCTTGAACATATAACGGATCAGCAAGTAACAGTACAAAAGGAACAGGACAAAAAGAGGGGAGGGGATGGGGGAAACACACCAACAGCAGGGTTGAGGGACAAAATAGGGGGAGATTTGCCGGGATAAGGGATGTGGGGAAGAGGTAAGGGATAGTGGAGGACATGCGGAATGAACAAGGTGGATACTGCCACAAACTCTCCATCACAGAAGTGTAAGGAAAACCTGGAAACTCAGGAGGTGGGCTTTGAGGGGGGGGGGGCACATTTAATGGGGGTATAAAATGGGATGTTTTTTGGATGGGAGATGTTCTGAAATGGTGCTGAACAGCTGTCTTGGAGACCTAGAGGGAAGAATGAGATTGAAGATACTGTGGAAGTTGGTTCCACAGTCAGGGGAAGAAAAAAAAAACACAAACAGGACTGAATGGGTGGAGGTGAACAGTGATTCTGGATTTTGGGAGTTTCACCAGAAGGGAGTTGCTGGTGGACAACATGCGCCCTACAGAAACCTGAAGGGGGCAGGGATGCAGAGCATGGTAGAGGGTGCAAGACCAATGAGACCAAATTGTATGATTCCTAAAGACTGAGTGGAAAGAAGTTCCTCAGAAGTACCGACTGAGTGAGTTCGAGATTGTGGCTTTCTTGCACCTTCTTAATTCTGTCAAGGGAAGTGGAGGTGTACATGGAGCTTGCAATGGCTTGGAGGCAACGGACCCCCATCTCAGCTGGAAGCCTGATAGTCATCGCTTTCCTACATCTCCTCAGTGTAAGTCTTACTCTGTAAATTTGTGTCTTCCATTAGTTTGGCAACCACTTTCAGTGGGTAGACCTCCATTATATCCAATTTGATGTACCATCGGTGTTAAAGAGTGTTGGTTTTGCCGAAACAGTTTCTTGGCCAGGGTAATGCTGGATGGTTTGCTATCCCTCTCCCAGCAGTAGTTAGAGGAGACTTTTGGAATTTTTTTCAGGATGCCAGCAATATCTCGACTACTCTTCGCGAAGGACACCATAGGATATCTAACGTCCACCAACTCATGCCAGCATCAGCAATCAACGGGTATGACCAACTTGGACTCAACCGAAACAAGAGCTGCAGCAGTTGTTACCCAGCTTCCACCATCACAGACACCGATTCCGGCGACGACTCTCTACCACGCCAGCTGAAGGCAACAACTACTACACAGGGTTGAGTGTGCAACTAACAAAAGTTGGTCTCATCATCAACAAAGAAAAGACTGAGTTCATGTTGTTTGGTGATGATGGTGATCTCATCTCTCTCAGAGGTACCAATACAAATCGAAGTGTGGCCCAGATTTCCAATATCTGGGGTCATGCGTCGACAACACTGCGATGGATGTGGAGGTCCGGATTGCAAAGGTCTGGGCAACGTCGACAAACATCAATATTTGGAGGAGTGACCTATGCAGAGAACTGAAGGAACACTTCTTCCACGCCACAGTCGAGAGTGTTCTCCTGTACGGAGCAGAAACTTGGACGATGACGAACACACTGTCCAAATGGCTCGACGCTGTATACACCAGACTCCTGAGGGCACCACTCAACATTTCATGGAGAGCACACTGGACTAAGGAACAGCTGTATGGAAACATCCCGAGAGTATCGGAGTCACTACCAGAGAAATGACTCAGGTTCAGTGGACACTGCTGGAGAAGCGAACGAGAGATGGCCAAGACGGTACTCCTCTGGGAACCTTCTCATGGTCAACACTGAAGAGAACATCCCGCTACTACTGACGTCGATGCACTGGAACGTGACACCAAAATCAACAGACGTGACCTCCCCGAAGCAATGGCGAGAAAGGAACAATGGAAGAAGATTGTCTGTCGTGTCCGATCATGATCGAGCCGATGATGACGATGATGATGATGAACTAATGCCAGTCAACGAGATTCCAGTCACTGTGTGTGTGTATGTGTACAGTATATATATTTTTTTTTCAAGAAGAAGAAGGCGCTTCCAACCAAAAGTAAAAACTCGATCGACTCCGCTAATTTGAGCAAAAAAGCGAGAGCAGACCCGGTCTCAGGGAAGCGTTTCGCCAGCTTTACAGCCAGCTTCATCACGCTGTTCGAGTTTTTACTTTTGGTTAGAAGCGCCTTCTTCTTCTTGAAAAATGTGTAATCTCAACCGCCCCAATTATATATATATATATATATGTATATATATGTGCGTGTGTAAACATATATATCCTGCTCATACATAAATTATATATACTAGTACGTGCCTGTAAAAAAAAAAAATTAATAAATAGATATTCAAACCGCAAGCAAGAAACAACAACCATACAGGCCGTTTCTTCGCTCTCGTGTGCCCGTACGTGCGTTGCCCGGAAGTTCTCATATCGCAGTTACGATTATTCGCAATTTAGTTTTAATGGCCAATTATTCAATTAGCGCCAACGTATTTTGCCTTTTCGTAATGTCGTCGCAAGGAAAAACAAAAAGAGAAGAAAAGAGAGGAACAAAAAAATTTACTTCCTGGTTCGGAGCACACCAGATCACTCTGATGTTACTGAAATTTATGCACCGTCTAATATGAAAACGATCATAACTTGGGGCATAGTGTTTATCTATAAATACGCATAAGAAATCGAGAAATTATTAGAACACACGAAGTCATCACTCTCCGGAAGCCCATACGTTGTAACCTGTAATGGGGAACGCGGCTGAGCTTCCCTTCCCCCATCGGCCACGCCCACGCAACAACGTGTCCTGTCATTGGTTTGGTAAATAAATGGCCGTAACTTGGGAACCACTTGTCCGATTAATATCAAACCTTGAAAAGGCACATCCTCAGGTCCCCAGCAATATACCTGGCAAGTTTCAATTAGATCGGACCAGTGGTTGTCGAGAAACAGCGGTCACACACACACACACACACACACACACACACACACACACACACACACACACACACACACACACACACACACACACACACACACACACACACACACACACACACACACACACACACACACACAGATTGCTGGAATTATATATATATATATATATATATATATATATATATATATATATATATATATATATATATATACTGTTCATGCATAAATTATATATACATATATATATATATCATCACATCCCACTCTCACCCCCCCCAGTTTTTTTTTGGTGGTGGGGGGGGGAGGGGGAAAGGATGGGGAACAAATTTACCCATGCGAAGAGTGCTTTAACCTCAGCGTTGCCCAGGAAAAAAAGGAAATTGTAATACCCTCTGCCACCACCACCAGGTGGCGAGACAGTACACATTTACATAGAGAATTTATGCCCCCTCTGCCCCCCCACCCCACACCCCCACGTGAGGTCATGGCCACATAGCCTATGTTACCCCACACACAAAGTTGTATTTGTACCCCGAGGTTGGAGTTTGTTACTTAAAAGGTGTGGCCGTGCATAAGGAACAAAGATAGATAGACAGCCGCAGAGAGAGGGAGAGAATGGCGTTCATATGTATAGATTTGCATCAGAGGGGTCCATTAACATGGTTGCTCTGAGTCTTATAAATGCCTGTGCAGATCCCAAATCGGTGTTGATTGTTGCTGCATTCGAAATCACTGGGATTTCCCAAGGTTCACCCAAACGTGGGTGAAACTGGCAGTGTTTGTGCAGGAAGGGTGGAAAACGGGACAATGTTTTCTTTACAATTATAATTGTTTTATTGAAGGTATGTGGGAGGGGAGAAACGAGGCTAATAAATAAATAATCGGAACAGTCCAGGCACTCAAAGGACAACGAGTAGGGAGGCACACATACTTATGTACGATGACAAGAAATAAAGACCTGAAGCCTAACCCAGCTATGGTGGGTGCCACCAGTTAGTAATGGAGTCTCACAAAACAATGGGACAGGCAAGGACTTGCAGCTCGTAAGAAGCTGGTGAATGTGCAGCATTGGATTGAGCAGGATGAGGCGTCCCAGGAGCAGGATGATCAGGATGGCAGGATGGGAACAGAAAGACGGAGTCCATTTTTTGAGGCCCTGCCACATTCTCCTGGTGACAAAGCTAAGAGAGCAAGTGTAAAGAGACATGCTACCCCTTCGAAGCTCAATTTCAACTCTCGAAAACCAAAACTCCACAACTACAAAACCAGAACTCAAATACAACGAGCATGTTCAGGCGCAGTTATGGCTCTCGCAAACTTTGGGACGCCTTGTTGGGCGGTGCGTCCCATTCATTGGCCATATGCTTGTGTGGGCGTGACTTCTTCTGGGCCATCCTTCCCCATTGGGTGGTCCCAATAAAAAGTGTTATATTCATTACTCTAAGGTGTATGCCCCGGTTAGAATAGGTGTACCATATCCCTGTGTGTCGTAAGAGGCGACCAGGGTTGCGTCAGGAAGGGCATCCAGCGTAAAAACCTATGCCAAATCATTATGCGGACAACAAAACGAATTAGACGGTTGATCCGCTGTGGCGACCCCTAACGGGAGCTAGCCGAAAGAAGAAGAAGATATGCATTACTCTCAGGATCCACAACCGATCTCACCACCATGGCTTTCTGCCCACAGGCCAAACATTCTGTGTTGTATCTTCCGAAAGTGTGATGTGCCTTCCTGTTGTATCATTGTTCCCAAGTCCTCACCCGGCCTTGCTCAAAAACAGGTTTTACGCAACAAACTTACTCTACACCGTCTTAAAGTTAACACTCACTTCCTTCTCAGTGCAAGTTTTATGAGACGACTTATTCTGCTATTTTCCTCTGTTACAAGAGTAATCAAAGCGACGTGGTCCACAGCCATACTATTCTTACCACAATCTAGCTATGCACCCCCCACCTTTGCCCCTTCACCTAACAATAGTTATACATCCCATGTATTTTGCCTGAATCTTTTGTCCAGATGCTCTAAATGACAGATTATACCAACACCCTTTGTTGCATTCCATGTCTGTTGATTATCTCTTCTTCATTTAATCACCTCTCATTTCCATCCGTGATTCACCTCCTCTCGGGCATGCTATTTTATTGACTCATTGTTCACGAATTACTACCACAACCCATATCACATGTCTAACTTCTCAGAGGCTTCGACCCATTGCCTAGCAAAAAATGATTACAACATCTGTAGATACATTCTTCCAGATATGGAGTGTTTCTATCTCAATTTCGTACAAAACCTTTTAAACAGCTCAGGTTTCCCTTTGCTTTCTGTGTCTACATCTCTCACTTCTTCATCTTCCAAATGGCAGCTTGGCTGCTGGGTCGCTATCATCTTGTTGGGGGCACAACTATGCCGCTGATGCTGTGCCCCTCTACCAGTACACTGGTACTCATTTCACCAACCTCAGCAGGATGACAGGCTGAGTCAACCCCACCTGGTGTTAATTCAGCTGCCAACGGAGCTCAAACTTAGGACCCAAAGATCCCAAGCCAGCCACCTAACCACAAAGCCAACACCAGGCTTACATCGCTCACTCTACATGTACCGGTCGGTATGTGTTCACACAGTCTGGTGAATACACCTGGTAAACAACACATTGACGTAATACTACAGTGTGTCAAAGCAAGTTATTGGGAATTACATGCATGGGAATTTTTTTTAACATGGGAATAAGTGGTGAAGGAAACTTGTACTCATGACAGAGCATTGGAGGTGCTCATGAGAAGTCATCAGCGATTGCATGCGGGCTATGCACTAACCTGGACAGGTGGCCATTCTGTCATCATGTGGGGTGGAAATTTGCACCCTGAGCAGCTGTGGATATCAAATCCATACCTGTCATGGTATTGTAACAAGGCCTTCCACACTCCACCACCAAACCACTAATAGGGGTTGCAGAAGGTTAAAAATTCTGCCATATTTGTGAAACGTAATAAATAGATGTTACCTCATTTCGTTTAATTGGATTATTTCCAGGTGTGAGTGGAGGCCGATTTTGCAAGTTGTTGTAATATAACTTTGACCCGGATGTTTTGTTCAGTTGAGGATAATGTCGCGTCTGAGGCTCGCTAATGCGATAATCCTCAGCACCGGGACCTTGTTTCCGATAAACATCAGAAAGGTGTAACGCCAAACTGTATTCAATTATCAATTCTTATCCTAACTTACCGTTCCCCAGGATTATTCCGGTTAAACCGAATTTGAGCGGTGGAACACGTGGATGAGAGGCGAAAGGCAGGAAAACGTTTCTTTACAATTAAATATGGGGATAAGGGTAGATTGGACAATAAAAAGTATGGAACAGATCTGCCAGTGGACAGACACAGATATGGTTGAGGGACGTGCAAACTTATAAACAATTACAATAAATAAAACACAAAAGCAAAACCCAACTATGGTGCCACACACCAGACTCTTACTAACAAAAGGGAAGTAGGTGAGGACTTCCCAATTGCATGGTGGCAGTCGGTGGAACAGAGGAGCATGATCAGGATCAGAGCACACAGCACAAAGAAGCTTTCCTCCTCCTCAGTCCGAGGCAGAGACGAACCAGCGAGCTGGTGAGAGGGGGAGAGACAGAGAGAGAGAGAGAGAGAGAGAGAGAGAGAGAGAGAGAGAGAAAGAGAGAAAGAGAGAGAGAGAGAGAGAGAGAGAGAGAGAGAGAGAGAGAGAGAGAGAGAGCGTGAGAGAGACAGACAGAGAGAGAGAGCATGAGAGAGACAGACAGAGAGAGAGAGACAGAGAGAGATGAGAGAGAGCGAGAGAGAGAGAGAGAGAGAGAGAGAGAGAGAGAGAGAGAGAGAGAGAGAGAGAGAGAGAGAGAGAGAGAGAGAGAGAGAGAGAGAGAGAGAGAGAGAGAGAGAGAGAGAGAGAGAGAGAGAGAGAGAGAGAGAGAGAGAGACAGAGAGAGAGAGAGAGAGAGAGAGAGAGAGAGAGAGAGAGAGAGAGAGAGAGAGAGAGAGAGAGAGAGAGAGAGAGAGAGAGAGAGAGAGAGAGAGAGAGAGAGAGAGAGAGAGAGAGAGAGAGAGAGAGAGAGAGAGAGAGAGAGAGAGAGAGAGAGAGAGAGAGAGAGAGAGAGAGAGAGAGAGAGAGAGAGAGAGAGAGAGAGAGAGAGAGAGAGAGAGACAGAGACAGAGACAGAGACAGAGACAGAGACAGACAGAGACAGACAGAGACAGAGACAGAGAGCTCATGGGCATGCCAGTTTAAAATTCATTTAAATTTCATTTATACAGCCTCTTGTTGCCAATTGCGGCTGCTGGCAAAGACCCTTGATCTCTCGGGCCTTGCCCCTTCCAGCAGATGCTGTTGGCCTTGTGCCTCCTGCTCTTCCAACCATTCCTCATTGCCATGAGTGGCCATCTGCTCGTGACTCACAACTCCTACTTCAGTGAAAAAAACATTTCACTGTCAAACCGGACTCAAACTGACAGGCCCATTTTGGGCTGTTTCTTTCTAATTTCTTGTCACTAAACCTTTTCCTACTCTCATGCCCCATGGTAGCTTAAAACACACCCCATGCATGGTGAGTTGATTACTCTGGGCGCCAAGTCGACACCT
The DNA here is from genome assembly GCF_056783735.1 of Eptatretus burgeri. Taxonomy (NCBI): domain Eukaryota; kingdom Metazoa; phylum Chordata; class Myxini; order Myxiniformes; family Myxinidae; genus Eptatretus; species Eptatretus burgeri. The sequence continues at coordinate 20,690,698 of NC_140961.1, read as the reverse complement.
ACAGGGTCCACCTCGAACATCCCGGGACCAGGCATGACCTTCACCAACACCAGTTCACACATCTTGACTCGTGCAACCGTGCTCACCAGCGGTCTGACCTCGTTCCCACCATGAGCAGGCTCACCTGTCATCACACATTACCCAAGTCAACATCTGTTTGGCTATTCTCAGAGAGCTGCCTCAATGCCAGAGAGTCTGACATTTCACTCAAGCAGATTGGCAGGGACTACAAGCAGCCAAAATTTATAGTCTGTATATTGTAAGAAGACTATAGTATATATGTTTGTGTGGTGTGCGTCGAAAGCGGTCTAATGGGTCAAAGTTGTCTTAGAGGTATAAATGTTGAAAGGGGCCAAAGGACTATAAAGGGTCTAGTCTTAACAGGTCAAAAGGTCTTCTACATCCACCACATCCAATAGTAGTTGTGGTCTAAAGAGTCTTAAGGGGTCGAAATGTCTAACACTCTAAAGGGTGTAATGGGTCTAAATTGAAGAAAGTGTCTAAAGGAGGTCTAAAAGGCCTAAGGAGTATGAAGGGGTCTAAGGGGGTCTCTCTCTCTCTCTCCATCTCTCTCTCCATCTCTCTCCCTCTCTCTGATGTATGGTACAACACTTTTTCTAGAGCATCATGCCGCAAAAGTAGCTTCCTGAGCAAGGCTTATGCTGGGTGGTTTGTCATTGCCTTTGCAGTAGTAGTGAGGGCAGGAATTTGGAATTTGCTCATGGTGCCTGCGATAGCTCACCTACTTTCTGCGATGACACCACAAGGACTTTTACGTCCACCAACTAATGCCGGCAGACAGGATGCCCATAAAACGTTCATCTGAGGAACGAGGCGCCACATTGATAAATCACCCTGCCTCTGAAACACTGGAGTGACAGTTTATAGCTGAGCCTAGATTCAAACCCAGGCTAGACAGTTTAGAGGTGAATGTGTGTACCTTTAGGTCTAAGCCATCCCCTAATGGGTCTAAATGGTCTTGAAAAGTCTAAAAAGGTCTACAGGGAGTCTTTTTCTACGTAAAAGGTAATAGTAAATGATTCCCGACCCAATTCCTTGAGGTCCACTAGCGGTTTGTGTGGGTGTGGGGAAGTGGTTTGACCTCCACAAAAAAATAGGAAACTTTTTTTTTTGATTTCCTTAAAATGCCAACAAGATTAGAACAGCATCGGGCAATGCTGGGTATCCCTGCTAGTTTATTATAAGAAGTGTAGATAGAAAGATAACATGGAGCCGATACTCTAGGACCTCAGCCTTTTGGATGGTATAAGGAAGAGATCTGTGTAATATGAAATCTAAATCTGAAGCAGTTTTTGAAATATCGTGTACACAACCAAAGTTACGGAGATGGATGCCATGGCAACATAATTAAACCAATCACACCCATCATCTAATCAGGTTGAGAAGATGTCATCAGGAATATGTACATACATATTGTTGTGGGCCGGAGTTCGGGTGAGAAGACCACGAGGTGGAGGAAGCCTCCGCCCGATCGCAGCTTCGCTGGTGGTAAAGGCGAGAAGATGTTCGCCGTCCATGGGGAATATCCGTGGCCGCCAGCAAGCACCAAAGGTACGATGTTATGGCGAACCCATGCACAGACAGTAAGATGTATCCAATAAGGTGTCATGAGCTAAGTGCTGGTCTGCCTTCAAGCATATTTCGTACAGGGCGCTTCGAGCACATTCCCATGACGCACGTGGTTAGCGCGCATTCACCCGATTCTGCGATCGTGTGCGCTGGGCCAACACCGATATGTGTCAGATATTGAGGGGAACACTCAAATATAATAATTATATTGAGGTTTAGAATGAAAAGGAAATAGATATAAGTGTCAGATGGAGAAATGGAGGGAAAAAAAGAATGCCGATATAGCTCGTTCAGAAATGGGTTGGAAGGAACGCACCGCTTGCGCCTTGCACACTCGCATCCCACCCAACGTGGCATGGGGTTGCCTTTCTGTTACCGGCCTCGGTACGCGTTCCGTGCAGCGTGGGCGCCGTGCTGGGTGTGTTTCCTGTGTTGTGAAAAACACCATCCGTGCAGCCTTTTTAAGAGACATTCATTCGTATGCCTTTTCAATGGAAGCAGCAATCTTCCCCCAGATCATCGGAAGCTCAAGTCGATCATCTCGAGGTGCCGAGTATACTGTATAACTCACCGCAAACGTTGGGTTGAGGGATTGCCTGAGGATGGGAGCTCTGTGCTGTCGATATTCATGTGGTGTTCGAGCGCCCTATCAATTCCCCTCCCCCACAGAAGTTATTGTGAGGGTATGGTGGTTTCCTCGCAGCCGCGGGACGTGCTGCACGCAAATTCGGATTTACCTAAGAAAGAAGCAGAAAAGAAGAGAAAGAATGAAGTTAGAAATGAAATGAAGAAGGAATGATGTAAGCAAACCCAGCTATGAGATCCTCTCAACGCACGCCCCTGTTGTCCCGCTAGACAAAAGGGAAGGGACTGTCTACACGTATATTAATGGAATAACTGTCTTGGGACCACTATCTGTTGGATGCATGTGGTTCCGAGAACTGCAACAATATATATATATATATATATATATATATATATATATATATATATATATATATATATATATATATTTATATATTATATATTATATATATATATATATATATATATATATATATATATATATATATATATATATATATATATATATATACAGTATATGTATAAAATATATATATATATATATATATATATATATATATATTTTAAAATATATACATGTATATTTATATATGCCAAATGAAAGGTAAATGTTCAACGGATTTTGAAATATTGTGTGCACAAAAGTACATGGACGGATGATCGGTTGGTTGGTCGGAACTCATTTCCATGTCCCCCGTCTCGGACCTTGTCGGAGGGGCGGGTGATTACATAAAAGCTTAAAGGACACAGCACAAGCTGTGAGGACACAGACCTTCAGGAGAGGGAAAGAGGGGAATATGATGACGCTTGGCTGTCCCTACCATGTTGGGGAAGGGGGGGGGGGAGGAGGGATTTTTGTGAAGTTTACTATAGAGTTTACAAACTTTACTAAAGAGTACGTAAGGATACTCTGGAGCTTCCAAAGCTTACCTTCGAGTTTACAAAGTTTACTGCAGAGTTTACAAGGTTTAAATCCCACAAACCTCTGTGCAGAGTATACAAAGTTTACTACAAAATATTTTGCACCAAAAGGAAAGCAAATTGATTTTGGAGCAGAAATTTTCTCTGAACAAGATGAAAGAGCTACAGAGGGAAGAGCCATCGTTTGTGGGATTTAAACCGATGTGCATCGACCATTTCACAGGTCAGTGACAACATACATAAGCCAACGAACGAGGTTAATTTATCTTGGAAAATGTGTACGTACGTGCCTCGATCAATTTCAATTTGATTACTTCATTGTGCAGAAAGCGCAGCCTGTGATTATGCTCGAGACAGTCAGTCCTTGAGTCGCGAGGCATGTGTTCGTGTTGCTGGGCATTGCACACAACCAATGGCAATGGATTAATGAGATATTTAGCCTGTCTCCCATCCAGCGGGGAGATGGGGTTTTGCAATCACGTGTGTGTGTGTGTGTGTGTGTGTGTGTGTGTGTGTGTGTGTGTGTGTGTGTGTGTGTGTGTGTGTGTGTGTGCGTCACCATTTTTCTCAGAGATGGCTGAACGGATCTTTGTCATACTTTCAGCGTTTTGTAAGTGAGTGCCGTAGAGTGTTTTAGACCAAAAAAAAAATTGAAATATTTGAAAAAAAAAAAGTTTAACTTTTTGGGGGGATTAACAGAAATTAAACAAAAATAAACATTGCTATATTGTGCCGAAACCTTTTTGTTTAATGCGATTTAGATTCAAGTTCACATCTATCTATAATTCCAGCAATCTCTGTGTGTGTCTGTCTGTCTGTCTGTCTGTCTGCGACCGCCGTTTCTCGACGACCGCCGGTCCGATCTCATTGGAACTTGCCAGGAATATTGCCGGGGACCTGCGGATGTGCCTTTTCGAGGTTTGATATCGGTCGGACGAGCGGTTCCCAAGTTATGGCCACTTATCTGGCGACCAATGGCAGGATACGTTGCTATGACATCACGAATGACGTCACAATTAATGCTTATTTATTATCATTTATTTATTTATTAATTTTTTTTGCACGCTTGACGGTCCGATCTGATTGAAACTTGCCAGGAATATTGCTGGGGACCCGCGGAAGTGCCTTTTCAAGGTTTGATATTAATCGGATAAGCAGTTCCCAAGTTACGGCCATTTATCTGTCGACCAATGACAAGACACGGTGCTATGACGTCACGAATGACGTCACAATTAATGTTTATCGATGTATTTATTATTAATTTTTTTTTCTTCATGATTGACGGTCCGTTCTGATTGTCTGTCTGTGACCGCTGTTTCTCAACAACCACTGGTCCGATCTAATTGAAACTTGCCAGGAATATTGCTGGGGACCCGCAGATGTGCCTTTTCGAGGTTTGATATTAATCGGACGAGCGGTTTCCAAGTTACGGCCATTTATCTTTCGACCAATATCTGCGAGAGAGGGGGGAAGGGAGAGGGGGGATGAGAGTGGGGGCGAGAGAGAGGGGCAAGAGAGGAGGGGAGAGAGGAAGGGCGAGACTAGGGGGAGAGGGGGGAGAGAGAGGGGTGGGAGTGGGGACGAGAGAGAGAGCGAGAGAGGGGGATGGGAGAGGGGGTGTGAGAGGGGGTGTGAGAGAGGGGGTGGGAGTGGGGGCGAGAGAGAGGGGCAAGGGAGAAGGGCGAGAGAGAGGGGCGAGAGAGGAGGGGGAGAGAGGAGGGGCGAGACTCGGGGTGAGAGAGGGGGAGAGAGATGAGGAATAGAGGAGGGGTTACACTAGGGGTGAGAGAGGGAGATAGGGGGAGAGAGAGGGGGAGAGAGGGGGAGAGAGAGGGGGGAAAGAGAGGGGGCAAGAGAGGTGAGGGAGAGACGGGGGAAAGAGGGGGTGAGAGAGAGGGGCGTCACAATTCAAGAGAGGGGGAGAGAGGAGGGGGCGAGAGGGGGGGTGAGAGTGGGGGCGAGAGAGAGGGGCGAGAGAGGAGGGGGAGAGAGGAGGGGCGAGACTAGGGGGCAGCGAGAGAGAGGGGGTGTCACAATTCTTCTTCATTTGATATGACCTCACAATTGATGCTGGAGACCTGAATATGTTTCCCAGGTGTTTCCCAAGTTATGGCCATTTATGATACGGTTGGTCCGATCTAATTGAAATAATGCCCCAATCCAGTCATCGTTTACGCACCTACGGGCCCGCCTCTACGGGCCCGTACGAGTATGTATAAATACATATAAAACAATTACTAGACATAAAAATAAAAAACCTCTTCTGGAAGCAGTAAAAGTTGGCAGTATATCTTTTTCTTCTTCTTCCTGAACGGCGGCATATTTATCGATCGGGTCAAACTTAACCCAGAAATATCAATGGCACATTAACGAGCATCCATTCTACAAATAACATCTCATTCCACTTCTAAGGTAACAAACACTTTTTCAATTCCTCTTAACCAATAATCTACAGGGTGTTTACAAAATCCTGTTACCCCCTCCGCAGAACCTGATGAATAGAATGAACACAAAAGAGGTATAAATGTAAACTATGAATACATGAAACTTTTATTTTAATAAAAAACAAAATATTAACATTAACAGGAACATGCAGTGCATATAAAAAGTGTACACCCCCTTTCAAAATTTTCACCTTTTGTTGCCTTGTGGCCTGGAATGAAATTGCAACAAATCAGACTTTTCCCACCTTTATTTACACACATTAACCCCCAAAATTCCAAGTGAAAAACAAATTCTACAAATTTCAGAAAATGTATTAAAAATACAAAACTAGAATATCTCGGTTGGATAAATGTATCCCCCGCCCCCCTTTATAATAGCAATTGTAAATTATCTCAGGTGCCACCAATCATCTTCAAAATCACACACCAAGATAATTGGCCTCCACCCGTGTTAAATTCTTGTGATTATGATAATTTCAACATAAAATCAGCATTACTGTCGTTTCCTCTGCTGGGCAGTGGATTTCACAGCAAAGACTCAACCATGAACTCCAAGGAGCTTTCAAAAGATCTCTGGGATAAAGTTGTGGAAAGGCACAGATCAGGGGATGGGTATAAAAATATTTCAAAGGCCGTGAATATCCCTTGGAGCACAGTCAACACAATCATTAAGAAGTGGAAGGTGTATGGTACCACCAAGACCCTACCTAGATCAGGCCGTCCCTCCAAACTGGATGACCAAGCAAGGAAACTGATCAGAGAGGCCACCAAGAGGCCAATGGCAACTTTGAAAGAACAACAGGCCTTTGTGTTAAAGACTGGTCACTGCGTGCATGTGACAACAATATCCCAAGCACTCCACGAGTCTGGCCTTTATGGTAGGGTGGCAAGAAGGAAGCCATAACTCAAAAAAGCCCAACTTGAGTCCCGTTTTAGGTATGCAAAAAAACACTCCAGAGATTCTGAAGCCATGTGGCAAAAGGTTTTGTGGTGTGACAAAACTAAGATGGAACTTTTTGGCCAAAATGCATAACGTTACGTTTCGTGCAAACCCAACAGAACACATCACCCAAAGAACACCATCCCTACTGTGAAGCAAGGCACCATCATGTTATGGGGATGTTTCTCATCCGCAGGGGCTGGGGCACTTCTCGGGATAGAAGGGAAAAATGTATGGAGCAAAAAACCTGCTACCCTCTGCAAGAAAGCTGAAATTGGGACGGAAGTTCACCTTTCAGCATGACAATGACCCGTAGCACACAGCCATAGCTACACTGGAGTGGCTAAGGAAGAAAAAGATAAATGTCCTTCAGTGGCCCAGTCAGAGCCCTGATATAAATCCAATCGAAAATCTGTGGCTTGACTTGAAGATTGCTGTCCATCAACACTCCCCATGAAACTTGACTGAGCTTGAACAGTTTTGTCGAGAAGAATGGGCAAATATTGCCCACTCAAGGTGTGTAAAGTTGGTGGAGACCGATCCCAAGAGACTCACAGCTGTAATTGTTGTCAAAGGTGCTTCCACCATGTATTAACTCTGGGGGGTGGACACATCCAACCAAGATATTCTAGTTTTATATTTTCAATTAATTTTCTGAAATCTGTATAATTTGTTTTTCACTTGGAAGTTGTGAGTTATGATGTGTAATTAAAGGTGGAGATGTCTGATTTTATACAATTTAATTCCAGGTTATAAGGCAGCAAAAGGTGAAAATTTCGAAAGGAGGTGTAGACTTTCTATAGGTGCTGTATATAAGTATATGAAACATACCAGGTGGATGATGATTTTGGGGGGGGGGGGGGGGTAACAGGACTTTGTGACCACCCTGTAGGGTGCAGTACATTTCTATGTGCGACGTTGACGAAGTTTATTTTGCGATCTTTTGGATTTGGGTCTCTTGGTCACGTGACAGTTTCAATGATGTGGGGTTTCCGCATATCTCACGGGATTGTGAGTTGGACAAGGGACCATGACGGGCCATTTTAAAATCTCTCTATAGTACAACACGGGGTACCCCTGCTTGTATATTATATACATATTCACTTTTATAGTACTAGTGTACCTGCTCCCCATATTATTATCCTCTCTGGGGTTTATAGACTATGGTGGATCTCGGCTCGGGTCCGTTAGAAGGTGAGGGATACGAAAAGCATATGCCTCAAGAACGTCGGGTTTCTTCCTTTTCAGTTTAGTGTTAAACAGCAGTACCGACTGTTTAAAATGGTAATCATCCATGTTAGTGGTTTATAATTTTATTTTTACTTCCAATCGGGGTGCCCCACGAACCACCACGATAAGCTATCTGTACACCTTAACGCGGATTTCACCCAAGGCGGAAAACCCTCTTGGGGATGGAGGCAAATGAAGTCCTCCTGTCAAGTTTGTCTGAGATTGGATAAGTACCGACCGAATGTATGGTGGTCAGACAGACAGACATATACCAAATTGCATATTTTAGTTTGATAGATCATAATTATGATCTGGTTATTTAACGGGTCACTTCCTGTGTCTCCACATGATCAATACCTCCTACGTCCTCCGTACCTTGTCTCAAGGATGCTCATTACAGTATAATGTTCATTTGAAGAGATATCACTGGCAAATCTGTTCATGATAAGCAGTGAAGATCCTTTCTCAACATTAGCACGAAAATAAAGTTTGGTGCAACGAGACCAATGCAAAGTGATCAGAGGCATAGTGATAAAGGAGCTTATGGACCCCATACCAGATTCATGAAGCGGTCTGTGAACAATCGGTGAGAATTAATCACTTATTAGGCTTTGAAGATCACCAACATTATTTCATTTGAATGCGGCAAAGCATTGTGACTCTTTTGTGCCCTCCATTCTGTTGTCTCCTGACATTGCCAACGGTTAGGTATTGACTCCACACATGGAAACCACCCTATGGACACGTTCAATAATAGAGAGACGCATGACATTGAGTTGTCCTATTTTCAAGCATTCCAAGGCTGCTGTCCATGTCCGCATTACCGAACCAAAGTTTAATTAGTCTCTTATATTTTATGTTAAGACAGTTTTTAACCAAGTATGATAATATGGACTGAATGTTGTGCGTACGGCGCTCAGCCTAAAAAAATTAAAAGTGTTCTCATGCTATTTATACAACGGAATTCCACAATGTATACATGCATTGAGTGCTGGCAGGAGAAAATAATAAGAGGACATCAATATCAGGCAGAGAGAAGAATTCCATTGAACCATCACCAAAGAGTAACGAAGCAGTACCAGCAATGAGGTAAGAATAGTGGGGAGAAACTGGGGTGCATTGGGACACGGGGTGCAGGATTACATTATTACGGTTCCCCGAGGGAGGCATTAAGTGTTTCGTCTTGGTGTCTGTGGTGTCCCGTTTTTTTAAAGAATGATTTTTCCATCCTTTAATTGTTTTATTATTTATTTAATTTTCAATTATTTTATTTTTTTCCCTAATTTTCATTTTATTTTTCAATTTTCAATTGTTTAATTTTCCAATTATTTAAATGTTCAAGTATTTAATTTTTAAATTATTACTTTTTTCAATTTCCAAATATTTATTTAATTTTCAATTATTTGTTTTTTTTTCCCCCAATTTTCATTTTATTTTTCAATTTTCAATTGTTTAATTTTCCAATTATTTAAATGTTCAAGTATTTCATTTGTAAATTATTACTTTTTTCAATTTTTCAATTTTTTCAATTTCCAAATATTTATTTAATTTTCAAATTTTTTTTGAAAAAGTTTAATTTTTTTTTGCCAATTTTCATTTGTTTTATTTTTCCATTTTTTTCATTATGAGGTAGAATTTCAAGTACGACCAATTGGCTGATATTACGAATTGGCTGTACAGGGAACTATTAGTGATCTCCGATTGCAATCCTCTCGTTTATACTTAATATCATGGACCACAAATTGCTGCTCGATTGCACGTTCCCAATGTAGCATGGTTTTCCCCTATATATAGAATATAGACAACAATTCTTTCTTCTTTGTTTACACAATTCCCAGGGTTGATATCGGATTTTCGCTCTCGGGGCTTTATAAAAATGTTTTTATGTGGAAAATTAGTGAAAGATATGAAAAAAAAAAACAGGACCAACCATATATATATATATATATATATATATATATATATTAATATTATGATATTATCATGATGTTGTAACTTTTTAAAAAAGCAACCTTGAAAAAATTGTTTAATATCATGGATAAAAAAATCATGGATATTATCATGGATATTATACGATAATAATGCATCCATCTATTAAAGACGACAATAAACACTTTATACACTTCCACATAATGTAGCAAATTCCCCATGATGTTACCCCCTGTAGCTCATACCAATATTCCAAAAGAGAGTGACAAAAGGGAACTGATTATTTTCAATATATTATTCAATCATCGGTATGGGGTTGGGAGGATAGCCAAGAGGTGTGTGTACTCTGAGCTATCTAGCCTGGGTTTGAATCCCGACCTTGCGATAAACTGTAATCCTGATGTTTTGCACGAAGAGTGAGGCATCAAGTTGTGCACCATCCATCAGGGGGATACCAAGCTGGAGGATCTGTCTGCCAGCCATAATCGTTGATGGACGTTAAAGATCCCACAGTATCTTTCGTGAAGAGTAGGCAAGTTATTTTCGGTTTCCTTACACCTTCAGTTGACAAGTCCTGGCCATTCTGTTCATGAAAACTTGAGGCTGAGTCTTCATGTCTCAAAGCCAATGTACATATGACCAACCACGACGATGCCAATCCAAGCCAAATGTTTGTCCAACAAGGCTGTGCCAGCTCTCGCTGGACCAATACATACAAAAGAAGAAAAAGAGCAATCAGAGATTGCAGACCCTCGCCAGGACTGCTTTTATGTGGTGTATTTTGTGTGACGTTTGTGTACTGGTGTGTTACACAATTAATGAGTCATAATTAGAACTGCCACTTTATAACTGCTGGCAATGATGACCGGGTACTAAGACATCACACTTTGATGCAATGCAACCCTGCTTTGATTGGATACCTGACCCTGACCCACGACATTTTTCATTATTATTCATGCGAATTCAGAATAGGATTAAAAAAATGAAATTCAAATAAAATGGAACACCAAACAGGTACAATCATGCATTGGAATTATCAGAAGGACCCCAAACAAAAAAAAGCAAAGATAAAGTCATCAGGAGGAACCGGATAGGATTCACATTTCAGCTGTTACTCCACTACCCTCAAACTATTCAAGGCACAGCCAAGTGAGGCTTATTCAAAAAAAACAAACAAAAAAAAAATCAAAAAGTCCCCAGATCAAAAGAATTTATGGCTGCCAAATAATCTAACCGATGACATCATCAAAAAATATTTTGTGGACCATTTCATTCCAAGATGACCCTCAAAAATTTTCATACTGATTGGATGTAGCGTTCTACATATGCAATTATGACGTCTTGATGAAGGAAACTATGATGCTACTAAAAAATCATGAGGATTCCCCATGGGGAGTACTTGCTGTGTGCCAAGTTTCATGTTTCTTTCCTTGGTGCGGTTTCAGAATTAGAGGTCAAAAGTTTTTCAGTTTTTCCAACATGGCTGCCACACCACACAGCGTATGACGTCATAATTATCATTAAAACATTCTACATGAGTAGCCACTCCAAAGGGTGAAAGTTTCGTATACATCTGACAAGCGGTTGGGGAGAAAAACATGAAGTTCTGTGCAGACAAACATTAAACAGATGGACAAAAAAATGAAAAATCACTCTTAGAGCGACACGTGGCAAAATGGAACAAAGTAGAACAGCGCTCGATGGAGTGCATACCTCTGCCCGGTTGAACAGTTCACGTTTTATATCCCACTAATGGGCTGGATTTGAACCAAAATCTAATCTGCTTGTTCTTATCACATAATCAACTCATCTACCGAGTTTTGACATAACTTGTCCACAACTTTCTGAGATAGAATAACATATATGTATATAACTATATATATATATATATATATATATATATATATATATATATATATATATATATATATATATATATATATATATATATATATATATATATACACACACACACACGTATATAGTTTTTGGCACTAATCTATCAATTTTAGAAATTAGGCTTATGTTGACCTTTTGACCTTAAAAATATTTGGTGGTTGATTTCATTGAACTGACCTGCAAATCCTGTTCAAATTTCAATTCAATCAGATGAAAATTCACAATTTCAGAAATTTGGCCTATGTTGACCTTTTGACTGATGTTGACCTCAAAAATAATGGGCGCTTGAACTCAGTAAGCTGATGTGCAAATGGTCTTCAAATTTCAAGACAATCGGATAAAATTGAGGATTTTTGAAAAATTGGCCCATATTGGCCTTTTGGCCTATTTTGACCTTTTGGCCTATGTTTACCTCAACATTAATAGGTGTTTGAATTCACTGACCTGAGTTGCAAATCCTGTTCAATTTTCAAGTCAATCGGATGAAATTTGAGGATTTTAGAAAGTTTTGCTCAAATTGGCCTATTGGCCTATGTAGACTTTTTTGGTCCACCGAATTTAATGAAACTTCAATGCGGGACAGTCGCAGTGTCGGTGACATTAATCTCTGAAAATTTTAGAATGATCGGTTGAGTGGTTTGGGCTGGAGGCAAGCGGATAGACAAACAAACACACAAACACACACACAAACACACACACAAACATACAAATGAAAAATCACTCGTAGAGTGACAACTCTGTTCTATTCACCCTCTCATTTGCTCAAGGTCATCTGCCATCTGCTTGGAAATCAGCAAATATCACCACCCCACAACAAAAAGGTGCAAAAACAGATCCCTGCAACTATAGACCAATCAGCCTTCTCCCAATCATCAGCAAGGTTATGGAATCCATCATCGCTTCAGACATTAAATCCTTCCTCTTCTCCAATGGCTTGATTTCCAAACATCAATTTGGTTTCAGACCAGGTCACTCTACCCTGGATATGCTGCTTCTGCCCTCCCAACAATAGATGGAGATCCTCAATGCCAGACATGAAATCAGAGCCATATCCTGAGGCATAACGCGTGCTTTTGACACGGTCTGGCACCCTGCCCTGCTCACCAAACTCTCTTCCCATGGTATCCAAGGCCATCTCCACTCATGGCTCGCAGATTTCCTCTCCTGTCGCAGTCAACGTGTGGCCCTAAATGGAGTTCTTTCATCCCCTCTTCCTATTCAGGCTGGAGTTCCTCAAGGGAGCATTTTGGGCCCTGTTCTTTTTCTGGTTTTCATCAATGATCTCTCCGACTCTCTGGGAAATCCTCTTTATCTCTTCGCTGATGATTCCACCCTCTGTTGTACCATCCGTCATCCCTCAGACCGGCAAGCCGCAGCTTCTTCGCTCACTGCAGATCTGGATGAAATCACAAACTGGTCTAACACGTGGAACATGTCTTTGAATCCTGACAAATCTCACACTCTCACTATGTCTCTCCTAATGGACCATTTCGAACCCCCCCCCCCCCAATCTACTTTCTCAGCAATCCTCTGGAATAAGTATCTGTCATGATCTTTCCTGGGAAAGCCACATTTCCAACCTGGCCTCCAAAGCCAGTCACCGACTGGGAATCCTCCGTCGTGCAAAGCCCTTCCACGGCGCACCTGAGCTCTTGACCACATACAAAGCTTTCGTCTGCAGCTTGATGGAGTACTGGTCTCTTCTCTGGGCTGGTGCTCCTGCCTCTCACCTTTCTCGGCTTCATGCTGTGGAAACCAAGGCATTTAGTATCATCGGCATCTCCCACGATGAGGCTGAGTCTTTGGGCCTTTCACTCTCTCACCGCAGGCAGGTCAGAGGTCTTTCTCTCTTCTACCGTCTCCTTTCTGGTCTCGCCCCCCCACTCTGTCTGATTTGTCGCAACCATATTTCCACAGGGCGCTCAAGGTCTGCCAACAACCCCCTTCTGGTAAAACTACCAAAATCACGAATCACTGCTCACCTTCACTCTTTCATTCCTCTTTTTTCCCATCTTTGGAATAAACTCCCACACTCGCTTCAATCCCATTCTTCCCTCTCGGCCTTCAAAACAGCAGTTCACCACCACCTCTTATCTTCTCCCATCCAAAACCTCGATCTTTTCTACCCCCATTAATCCACCATAAACCCACCTCCTTCAAATTGGTATCTCCCTGCTTTCCTTCCTGAAAGTCCCTGCAATGTCCATCTTGTATACCCCGTGTTCCCCGCCCCATCCCTCTCTCTTCCACAGATCTTCGAATGTCTCTGTTCCACACTGTTTTGTCCTTCCCTCTCCTGCCCCTCTTGTCTCATGCCCCCCCCTTCCCCTTGCTGTGCATTGTGTGTTGGCTCTCATATGAGACTCGACAATCTGTACAAAAAAACTCTGCAAAACAGCACAAAGTAGAATAGCAAGGTGGAATGTTAAAGATCCCTAACCTTTGCCAGGTGGAACAGTTTACGTTTTGTATCCCACTGATGGGCTGGATGCGAACCAAAATCCAATCAGCTTGTTCTTGTCATACATTCAACTCATCCACTTTGTTTTGTGATAACTCGTCAACAACTTTTTGAGATAAAGTGATATATTTAGTTTTTGGTCCTAGCTTTCAATTTAAGAAATTCGACCTGTGTTGACCTTTTGACCTTAAAATTAATTGGTAGTTGAATTCAGCAACCTGACATGAAAACGCTCTTCAAAAGTCAATCGGATGAAAATTGAGGATTTTGGAAAATTTTACCCAAATTGGCCTTTTGGCCTATTTTGACCTTTTGGCCTATGTTTACCTCAAAAATAATAGATGGTTGAAATCATTGAGCTGATGTGTAAATCCTTTTCAAATTTCAACTCAATCGGATGAAAATTGAGGATTTTAGAAATTTAGCCTATGTTGACCTTTTGGTATATGTTGACCTTTTGGCCTATGTTTACTTCAACATTAATCGGTGGTGGAGTTCAGTGACCTCATTTGCAAATGGTCTTCAAATTTCAATCAATCGGAGGAAAATTGAGGATTTTAGAAAATTGGCCGATGTTGACCTTTGAGTCGATGTTGACCTCAACATTAATAGGTGGTTGAGTTCAGCGACCTCAGGTGCAAATGGTCTTCAAATTTCAGATGAAAATTGAGGATTTTACAAAATTGGCCGATGTTGACCTTTGAGTCGATGTTGACCTCAACATTAATAGGTGGTTGAGTTCAGCGACCTCAGGTGCAAATGGTCTTCAAATTTCAGATGAAAATTGAGGATTTTAGAAATTTGGCTGATGTTGACCTTTTGGTCAATGTTGACCTCAACATTAATAGGTGGTTGAGTTCAGCGACCTCAGGTGCAAATGGTCTTCAAATTTCAATCAGATGAAAATTGAGGATTTTACAAATTTGGCCTATGTTGACCTTTTGGCCTATATTTACCTCAACATTAATAGGTGGTTGAGTACAGCAACCTCATATGCAAATGGTCTTCAAATTTCAATCAATCGGATGAAAATTGAGGCTTTTAGAAATTTGGCCCATGTAGACCTTTTGGTCAATGTTGACCTCCACATTAATAGGTGCTTGAGTTCAGCGGCCTCAGGTGAAAATGGTCTTCAAATATCAAGTCAATCGGATGAAAATTGAGAATTCTAGAAAATTTTGCCAAATTTGGCCTTTTGGTTGATGTTGATCTCAAAGTTAATAGGTGGTTGAATTAATCGACCTGATATGCAAATGCTTTTCAAATTTCAAGTTAATTGGAATAAAATTGAGGATTTCAGAAATTTGGCCAATGTTGACCTTTTGGTGTATGTTGACCTTTTGGCCTATGTTTACCTCAACATTAATAGGTGGTTGAGTTCAGTGACGTCATATGCAAATGTTCTTCAAATTTCATCTCAATCGGATGAAGATTGACAATTTTAGAAACAATTTAAAAATTTAGCCTCTTTTGGGTTGACCTTATGGCCTATGCTGACCTTTTGACCTGATATAACATCAAAAGTAATAGCTGGTTGAGTTTATTGACCTGATATGCAAATCGGGTTCAAATTTCAAGTCAATCGGATGAAATTTGAGGATTTTAGAAAATTTGGCTCAAATTGTCCTTTTGGTCTATGTAGACCTTTTTGGTGGATCGAATTTTACGAAACTTCAATGCGGGACCGTCGCAGGGTCAGTGACATTAATTTCTGAAAATTTCAGAGCATTTAGTTGAGCGGTTTGGGCTGGAGGCGGGCGGACAGACAAACAAACACACAAACAAACAAACAAACAAACGGAGGAGATCAACATACTTGTCAAACAAATTTTATTTTTTTTGCCAAGTAACAAACAGACAGAAATAGGTGAAAACATAACCTCCTTCACCTTTGGTGGCGGGGGTAAAAAACAAACCAAAAAACAAAAAAATTACCAAGTAACATATCTTGCAAAAACTTCGTTTTGGCAAGATAACAAACAAACAAATACAGGCGATCAATATACTTGTGGAAATTTTTTTTGGCCAAGTAACAAACAAATGGATCCAAATGCAACACTTCGGCGAAGATAACTAGAATAGCACTTGTAGAAGTGGATTTGTTGGATTTGTCTTGCTTCGCTCATTCATGCTGAACAAAATGACCATCGTTAACTGAATACCTTACGATTACAGCCCACTGCTGTTGTGGTCCATTTTCCCCATGTCATCCATACACCCTATCATGCCACATCATTTCTTGGTATGGGTATTGAATGTCACAAGTTTAATTCTTCACTCACATCGGGTCATAGATCGGATATAAGAAGTTTCAGATTTTTCAGATAAAGATTTCAGTTCAACCAATTCGGGCTGGAATACCGATGACGTCATCATTATCGTCCTATGTACTGCCATGGGAAGTTGAGGACATATGTGAAGTTTCAATTTTTTTCGTTGAATGGTTTCGGAAAAAAATGATGTCCAAATTTTTTTCCTTTAATCCAATATGGCGGTCATACCATGCGACCTATGACATCAGTGTGAGCACTAAAACATTCTCCATGGAGAGTCCCTCCTTAGTTTAAAGTTTTGTATTGATCGGACAAGCGGTTGCAGAGAAAACCATTTTTTAAAGTTAAAATATATGGATGTAGACGCAGACAAACACGCAGACACACAGGCATCGCAATTGTCTCGCACCCCCTTTAAGGGGGAGAGACTAACAATGAGAAGACATTCTCAATATACAATCACATAATGGAGGAGTCTGTAGGTAAAGGTGTGACAACATTGTCTCAACAGCTCTTCGCAATACTTTCATCATCAGGATCAGGTAGAGAGTGATCTCGATTTGATAAGTTCAGCATTTTCCATGTCCAAACACTCCATCCTGTCTTCCACTGTCTGTGCACCAATGTGTTTCATTACTTGGACATTTATCCATTCCCCTGGAGGAATTATTGATTACTGCAGTCATTCTTCACCTGCACACCTCAATGTAAACACAGAACAGACCGTTTTGACTCGTTGGTTGTAATCATCTTCAGTGGGTGTCAAAAAGGAAGAAACGTAGACCCCCAGGGTCCAAAGTATTCACTTTCATTTCATTCGGATCACGTTTCGAGGACCAGATTGTGATGTTTCGATCTCCGAGCCCCGGAGCATGTTCTGTTCTCTTATTTGAACAGAGCTGTTCTTATGTTTGTTCCAAGAGCTCTTTCTTTTAAGGATCGTCAATGAACCCTGGAAAACCTCCAATTGTAGTTGGTTTGTTGTAATACTACTTCGTGATGTCACTTTCAGAATCCATTCGTGTTATCCTGCTTTATCACTCCGATCCGACCAACCATCACCAGCACAATGTCCGCAATTTCTCAGATTTCAGGTTCTCCGACATCGTTTTTCAGGTCCTGGTACTTGGGACATTTTTCTAATTTTCACCTTATTTTGGGACAAAGTCAGTGGGTATTAACAATTCGATTAGCAACCCTCTCCTTGTTATACTTGACTACCTGCCAGGTGTCAATGCCTTCTTCAGTGTTCACGCGAGATGGGATGTTCAGGTCGTACGTGAGCATCACGTCCTCGTTTTCGATGGTTGCCCTGGGTTCCTGCTGCCATGATCTTCCGATAGCAGAAGGTGTTGCAGGTATTCCGGGGTTGGATGAGCATCTCCTGGAGGGTGTGTCGTATTGAGCTCACCTTGCTCTGCACGTGCAGGTTTTCCCGGATGTGTGTGACGTACTGTAGTTAACGGTCGATAGTTTACTCTAACCATCAGGGGTGCAACCAAGGGGGTGGACAATGGACATGCCTTGGGGAACCTGGGCCTCCCCATTGGCCATAGTACAGAGTTTAATGTCTAAACATAGACCTCCTGCCCCCAGAGACCTTTTAATTTCAAGTGATTTCCGGTATTTAACAGGCAACAGGGGAATCCCACCCTTTATTAGATCCTCGTGGAGGATCTCTAAGTCTTACTGACGTTGTTGTTCTTGTGGACTTTTTTGTTTCACAGCCTCCAGTTTTCATCGGATCTTCGTGAAACTTGCCATGTATATGTAAAAATACTCTGCACAGACAGTAACCATCTCCGATTTTGAAAATTCCTCCTAGAAAAAAAAAGTTATGACGTCAAAATATCTCCGCTAATGGAAATCGCTGAAAAAATTATCTCCGAAACTAGGCAAGCTTTTTGAATTGTTTGCGGGAATCGAGCTGGGCATTAGCACAGATAATTTATCGCAAACCTGATGCATCACAATGACGTCATTTTCGTTTTTATGACGTCATCATTAAGAGAACGAGGATCTTAGCTCATTTGAGCTTGTTTATAGAAATATTCTAGTTTTTCTTCTACCACCGTCATTACCCTCGTGGGCTAGCAGGACGGCCTGGAGATCCGCACACTCGCTCACCTGAGTTCGAATTCCGACCCAACAACAAACTGTCATCCTGGTGTTTCACAGGCAGGTGATTCATCAATGTGTGTGCCGACCCTCGGATGGACGTTAAACAGGTGAGCCGTCTGCTCGCATTAGTTGGTGGACGTTATAGATCCCACGGTGTCCTTGGTAAAGAGTGAGCGAGCTATCACCGGCACTGTGGCTAAATTACAAACTCCTGCTCTATCCTGCAGAGGTCGCTGCAACAGAGGCACAGCCATGCTCCCAGCGATGATGCAAGCAGCAGGGAAATTCTGAATACGAAATGAATGAATTATCCTCCTATCTGACCCTTCACATCGCACAGGTGTATAGGTATAGGTGCCCAGTTTAATATCTCTCTACGTTGTACTCAGCTTCCATAATTTTACGTGCGTGGCCATAGGTGAAAAAAAAAGAATTGTGACGTCAATTGTGACGTCAATTGTGACGTCATATCACCATGTCCTGTCATTGGTTTGGTAAATAAATGGCCATAACTTGGGAACCACTTGTCCGATTAATATCAAACCTTGAAAAAGCACATCCTTAGGTCCCCAGCAATATACCTGGCAAGTTTCAATGAGATTGGACCAGTGGTTGTCGAGAAACAGTGGTCACAGACAGACAGACAGACAGACAGACAGACAGACACACAGAGATTGCTGGAATTATAGATAGATAAAATCCTAAATTTGATAAAAGTCTTGGGCAAGGCAATGATAAATTATACATTTAGTCGAGATGAAGATTTATACCGTGGAACGAGGAGAGCACAGCAGAATTAGACAATTGTAAACCCCTTCATTTTGGATTTCTTTCTGTTCACCAAGACGTGGTTTGTTGACGTCAGCATTCAAGTGACGTCACGCCAGAGCCCTGCGCTGCTCATGCGAGCTGTACGGAGGCAGTCGAGGGATCAGCTCTGCTCCATTATGCTCTCCCTGTAGTTTAGATTTGCCATCATTGTCGTGAAAGTGGCACGATGCCCCACAATGCATTGCCATGAGCTCTTCCCAAAGTGGTCCCATGAGCAATGTGCACCAGCATCGGCCATTCGCATTAATAGATAATGATTGGAGCGCATTTACAACCAACAAGTCGCTATTTATAATTATACACAGTTAGGAATATATATATATATATATATATATATATATATATATATATATATATATATATATATATATATATATATATATATATATATATATATATATATATATGAAACCATGGTAACAGTGGGAAGATTTTAACCCAGGGTAATATAATATCAGGAGGACCCCAAATGGACAAAGATGGAGTCATCAGGAGGAACCTGGATATAGGATTCGGGGTTCGGCTGCTGCTCTTCTACCCTCAAATCCATCCAGGTGCAGCCAGGTGAACCTTACAGAAAGCATTTGCAAAATTCACCAATCCATGGACAAAGAAAGAAGGATCAGGTCAGGGTCAGGTATGGGAGCATGCGCCGGAGCAACGCGTCGCTGCGTCCACTTTCCGCCGTTACTCCAGGGGCCTCCGTCTGGCCATCCCCCAGGCAGATGCCTGGCCCATCCCCATCTCCTTGAGGTGGCCATCAACCTGTTGCAACCACGAGGCACGTGGTCGGCCCATTGGCCTCCTCCACTCACGAGACTCCCTCGCTGAGAGAAAGAAGGATGGAGGACAAAAAGAAAGCACGCAAACTAACAACCCAATCAACTATTATCCTCAACTTATCAATCTCACAATGGCCGGTGTAAGTACAACTCAGCACTCTCGGGCGACAACGAAGCACAGACTCTAACCTTCTCTCTTGTGACGTCCACGATGCTGGGAAGCAGATACAGTTGGTTTCAGTGATGTGATACATCACCTATTGCCGCACACTTAAACCATGGATGCCGGTTGTGGTCGGCCGAATCACCTGGCTGCCCTGGAAACACCTGCACGTTTAACGTAGGGGACAATGGAGTCCATTGGAACATGGGCTCCATCCATTGGAACATCCCCTCCAATCCTCCATGATGAGTAGCTATATATTATTGGCCAATGGTATGAAGTCCCAACACATTGGCACCTGTATCCTAATATAACAATGGAAGTGTGAATGTGTTGGCATTTAGTACTAGAAATGACTCTTTGGTACTTACTTTGGTCGGCCAAGAGTAGCAGCACTGCAGCCTGGAGAACTTGCCCCAATGGACCCCAGTTTCCCCCATAATCCACGGTATATACCTTCATAACATTATTCCGACAACACTTTAAAGTTGGCCTCGAAAGCCACGGACCGACTGGGCATCTTCCGTCCTACAAGGCCCTTCCTTGGCACAAGTGAACTATCCACTTCCAAGAATGTCATCCATGATCATGAATGCTCCATCTCTGCATTTAATCATATGGTCCATATTCCTCTGAAAAATTTCAGGTGCACATTTCAGTCCAAATGGAAGCCGAAGCCACCTGTACCTACCGAATGGTGTATTGAAACATGTCAGATAGGACGATTCCTCATCTAGTTTGATTTGTAGGAATACTGACTTCGCATCAAGCACTGAGAACACCTTGGCATCAGGTATACTTGCAACGATCTCCGCAACCGTGCCCATGCGATGGTGCTCCCTCTTGATGACTTTGTTCAGATCAGACGGATGAAGACAGATTCTCAGTTTGTCATTTCTGAGAGATACCACCATTGAGCTGACCCATTCAGTTGGTTCATTAACTTTGGCAACGTATTCATCGGATTCCATCTCCCCCAGTCGGGTTTTAATACGTGGCAGGAGGGAAGCTGGTTGTCACCGCAAAGTGTGTACTACTCCCTTCACACCAGGTTGCATTTAATTGCTTACAGGCCGTTTTTTTGTATGCCTTGTCGAGGCTCGTATGAGAACTAACACAAAAAGCACAGCAAGGGGGGCATGAGACAAGAGGGGCCGGAGAGGGAAGGACAAAACAGTGGAGAACAGAGACATCAGGAGATCTGTGGAAGGGAGAAGGATGGGGTGGGGAACACGGGGTATACAAGATGGACATTACAGGGACTTTCAGGAAGGAAAGCAGGGAATTTGAAGGAGGTGAGTTTGGGGTGGATTAATGGGGTAGAAAAGATCGAGGTTTTGGATGGGGGAAGATAAGAGGTGGTGATGAACAACTGTTTTGAAGGCCTGGAGGGAAGAATGGGATTGAACAGAGTGAGGGAGTTTATTCCAAAGCTGGGAAAAAAGAGGAATGAAAGAGTGAAGGTGAGCAGTGATTCCTGATTTTGGCAGTTTTACCAGAAGGTGGTTGTTGGAAGACCTTGAGCACCCTGCAGAAATATGGGGAGGACAAATCACAGACAGAGCGGGGCGGGGGGGGGCAAGACCGGAGAGGAGACGTTAGAAGATAGAAAGACCACCGACTTGACTGCGGTGAGAGAGTGAGAGGCCCAAAGACTCAGCTTCATCGCGGGAGATACCAATGATCCTAAATGCCTTGGTTTCCACAGCGTGAAGCCGAGAAAGTTGAGAGGCAGGAGCACCAGCCCAAAGGGGAGAGCCGTACTCCATCAAGCTGCGGACGAAAGCTTTGTATGTGGTCAGGAGCTCAGGTGGGCCGAGGAAGGGCTTTGCACGACGGAGGATTCCCAGTCGGCAACTGGCTTTGGAGGCCAGGTTGAAAATGCGGCTTTGCCAGGAAAGATTATGGCACATAGTGAGACCCAGAAGCTTCAATGAAAAGACTTCTTCCAGAGGATTGTTCTCTCTGACTCTCTGTAAAATCCTCTTGATCTCTTTGCTGATGAAAAACCAGAGACCCCTCCCCCCCCAATCTTTTTTCTTTTTCTAAACAGTCCTTTTGGAAAGAAATAGTGAGAGTGTTAGATTTGTCCGGATTGAAAGACATGTTCCACATGTTGGACAAGTTTGTGATTTTATCCAGATCTGCAGTGAGCGAAGAAGCTGCTGCTTGCCTGTCTGAGGGATGACCGATGGTACGGCAGAGGGTGGAGTCGTCAGCAAAGAGATAAAGGGGATTTTCCAGAGAGTCTGAGAGATCATTAATGAAAACCAGAAAAAGAACAGGGCCCAGAACGCTACCTTGAGGAACTCCAGCCTGGACAGGAAGAGGGGATGAAAGAACTCCATTTCGGGCCACACGTTGACTGCGACAGGAGAGGAAGTCTGCGAGCCATGAGTGGAGATGGCCTTGAATACCATGGGAAGAGAGTTTGGTGAGTAGGGCAGGGTGCCAGACCGTGTCAAAAGCACGTGATATGCCTCGGGATATAGCTCTGATTTCATGTCCGGCACTGAGGACCTCCATCCATTGTTGGGAGAGCAGAAGCAGCATATCCAGGGTCGAGTGATCTGGTCTGAAATCAAATTGATAATCAGAAATCAGGCCATTGGAGAAGAGGAAGGATTTAATGTCTGAAGCGATGATGGATTCCATAACCTTGCTGATGATTGGGAGAAGGCTGATTGGTCTGTCGTTGCAGGGATCTGTTTCTGCACCTTTCTGTGCAGGGCAGTAATGTTTGCTGATTTCCAAGCAGATGGCAGATGACCTTGAGCAAATGAGAGGGTGAGTAGAACAAGGAGAGGGTGAGTAAGAGCAGAGGAGCAGGTTTTTGGGACACGTGGGCTGATGCCGTCTGGACCGGTTGCATAATCTGACTCGAGGTTTGAAAGCAAGCTCTACACCTTATCAGGAGAAAAGGACACAGAGTCCAGGGACAGTTGGGTGCGACTGGGTAAGGTGGGTACACAAAGCGATGGGTTTTGGACACAAGATTTAGCTGCAAACACCGAGTTTAGACATTCAGCTTTATCACGTGCGGTATCAGCAGTGCAGCCATTTGGGGTAAGGGAGGGGATGGAGGGGGAACATACACCAGAAATAGATTTGTTTAGACACCACTTAGATTTGGAGGCGGGAGAGAGGTTTGAGAGTTCAGACTTGAGATGAGAAAGATGTTGTTTTCTGCCTCTCCTGAGGGTAGATACACACTTGTTCCGAGCTTTGTGGAAGGAACTGAGATTGCCCTCAGTTGGGTTTGCTTTCCATGAAGCAAAGGAAAGTTGTTTCAGGACAACTGCCTCGCCACAAACTTCAGTGAACCAAGGGCGGGAGGAAGGGTAAGATAACTGAAGACGAGAGGGGATAAATCTGTGAGAGAGAGAAAGAGAAAAAGAGAAAAAGAGAAAAAGAGAGAAAGAGAGAAAGAGAGAAAGAGAGAAAGAGAGAAAGAGAGAAAGAGAAAGAGAAAGAGAAAGAGAAAAAGAAAGAGAAAGTGAAAGAGAAAGAAAAAGAGAAAGAGAAAGGGAGAGAGAGAGAGAGAGAGAGAGAGAGAGAGAGAGAGAGAGAGAGAGAGAGAGAGAGAGAGAGAGAGAGAGAGAGAGAGAGAGAGAGAGAGAGAGAGAGAGAGAGAGAGAGAGAGAGAGAGATTATTTGAAAGAATTCCCAGGATGAGTTGATGTTGGAGAAAGTCACGATGGGAGACCTTGAAGTTTGATGGCTGCTTGGAGACCTTGCCAGTCGGATTTTGTGAAATGTCAGACTCGACGGTGCTGAGGTGGTTCTCTGATAACAGCCAGAGAGATGTTTACTTTGACAAGGACGTGGTTCAAACAATCAATTGGAGCAGAGGAAGAACAACAAATATTTTCAGCGAAATTTGTCAAAATCAGATCCAGAAGAGATGGAATTTTGTTCCTCTTATTTCCCCTCCTATGGAACATTCCATTCAATCTCGTTCTCTCCTCCAGGTCTTCCAGACACCTGTTCACCACCATTTCAGATCATCCTCCATCCAAAACCATGATCTTTTCTACTCCTGTTAATCCTCCCCAATCCCAACTCTTTCCCAATTTCAAGTCTTTGATTCCTGAGAGTTTCCTTGTATATTCACCTTGTCCTCCCGTGCGTTCTCTCTTACGTCTCATTCTTCCCTTATTTGTCCTTTGTCAAAGTCTCCCTCTGTTTTGTCCCTGATTGTTGCTGTTGGTCTGTCCCCCTGAATCTCTCTCACTCGGATAGCTATCATGTGCAGCCTGTTGCTGCTGGTTGTATCGTTATACGGGGCACGACTGTGCCGCTGATGCAGTTCCCCCTATTAATATTAGACTGGTGCTCATTTTGCTGATCTGGGAAGGATGACAGGCTGAGTCAACCCCACCTGGTGTCAATATAACATAAAAAAACAGGGGCTCAAATTAAAGACCCTAAAATCACAAGCCAGCCACCTTCACCATTAACACATCAAGCTTTTTCTCTCTCTACTGTCCTTGTGCCGTTACGTCCTGATTCATTCTCCGTTCTAGTTCCTCCACGAGCCTCGACTTTTTCCACCAAAAAATTCCCGCCATTGAAATGAGGAGTTCTTGCGATTCACTACCGACGATGAACACACCGAAGGTCGCCAGTACCGCAGACAGGTGTTATCGGCTGGTCCGCAGACGGAATAAAACGTCGTTTCTCATTACGAATCAAGTCACGCAATGACGCGTACGATAGGGACCTTCAGCCTGGAAGCAAATCCATTCACAAAAAAACCAGACGATGGAATATCGATTCAGCTTTTCCCCCCAGTGTGCGCGCCGCTCCATGTTAGTGGGAATTCACCATCTGGAGGCTTTGATTTATGCAAATGAGGGGCGTGATGTCACAGAGGCAATTCGTCATCACTTGATGCGCTTGGAAGGGCTGGAAAGGCGTCACGTCGTGAAACAGCCTTCTGCCATGAGCAACCACTCCCGACTTCTAAAGTACACCTTCGGATCGTTGAATGCAAGGAGGAGGAGGAGGAGGAGAGTACCAATCTCGGATGAAGTGAGCCGTTTGCATTGAAGAGGTGTGCTCCCACCTGATTGTGCGTGGTGACGTGGGCAGGTGACTGCGAGTCACGTGACTGGAAAGGTGGAAAAGCAATGGAAATGGTCAAACAGAATTCCATTCCAGGGCTTAGATCTTTGTCATGGTAACCATTGTGCGTATCCTCTTTACGGTGTCCCTGGGTGCTGTGTGGCCTCGTGATGCTAAGTTTGAGTGCCAATCCTGTAGTATTCTGTTTAGGGCCCTGAGCATCATTTGACCCAAAATCTGGAAACGTTGCACAACGTCGGCGATTCTCATAACGATGGTCTCTTGCTCAGCACTGGCTGCTCGTGGGATGCTCAGAACGCATTGCATTGCTAATGTCTTCTACCGAGTGGATTGGCCTCCTCCATGACCACGTGATAGCAATGTGTCACTACGAGCGAGGGTTCATGGGAAAGTGTGAGCGCTCGTCATGCCGTTTTGGGACCTATTGAGTCAGAATCTTAACGACCAACACCCCGAGTCCCCGGGTCACAGACCCTCGCAGCTTCCTCGATTCAACAACAAAAAATCTACAACGAAAAAGGACATCCTTAAGTGGATTGGGGGCAACGACCTTTCAATTTGGGTGGTTTCAAGCAGATGCAGCATCAATTATTATAACGGAAGCAACAATGGTTGGTGCCTGGGGAGCTGCGGGTGGAATCGCTTATCTCAAGAGGCCTTTGTTCAAGGCTTTCCGTGTGTGAAGGGGAGAGGGGGGTTACTGTTGGGGTGGAGACTGGATGAGGAGTTGGGGGATGGGGCTTGCAGTGCCTCATGTAGGCAAAAGGCTCGCACAGTTTTCGAGGTTTTATTTGTGTGAATCCTCCTTCACCTTTTTACCCCAAACACCCGAGGGTCAATAATGACCATTTTGTCCCCCCCCCCAATGATCCCATTAAGAGAGAAACGTTGCTGTCCAGAATCGGTGTTAAGGTGGACGTGTAAAAATCCACGTGACCGCTGCACACCTCCTCCTTTAGGGTGGTGGTCGGTGCTCATACCCTGCGGAGGTTTCCCAATGAAATCCACTTTGTTTTGATCCTGTCTGTGACGTCACTATTGTGCAGACGAGGGACAGTGTAATTGTTGCTGACGTCACAGAAACGACGCTGTCACGGCTTGATCTACACATGGAAACAACATTTAGTACCATATCGATTGTTTTTGGACTGATAAACGGTAAACTGATATTAATGTGTATTTATATTGCAGAACAATTTATTGACAATTGAACCAAAGGTTCATTAATTGCCATTTCCTATGTATCTGCGGTATATGATAATCAGACACAATCACACGCTCCTCTAAACTGTCTAGCCTGGGTTTTGAATCCCGACCCAGCTGTAAACTGCCATCCTGGTGTTTCACAGGCAGGATGATTCATGAATGTGTGTTCCGTCCCACGGATGGACGTTAGAAACAGGAATCACATCTGCGGACAATTAGTTTGTGCGCGTTAAAGATCCCACGGTGTATTTCAAGAAGAGTCGGTGAGTTATCGCCGGCACCATCAGCAAATTACAAATTCCTGCCCAAACTCACAGAGGGTGTTGCAGATTGGCAGCATGGCCACGACCTCAGCCGGTGCTGCTTCCCCGCACACTTGAGCTGCATTTGGAAGAAGACGATCAGAAGCGATGATACAGTATCCACCTGTATAAATCAATGTGTATGTCTGTTCCCCTTCATCTATATATAATTCCAGCAATCCGTGTGTGTGTGTGTGTCTGTCTGTCTGTGACTGCTGTTTCTCGACAACCACTGGTCCGATCTCTGAAACTTGCCAGGTATATTGCTGGGGACCTGTGGATGTGCCTTTTCAAGGTTTGATATTAATCGGACAAGTGGTTCCCAAGTTATGGCCATTTATTTACCAAACCAATGACAGGACACGGTGCTATGACGTCACAATTGACGTGACAATTCTTGTTCTTCTTTTTTTTTTGCACGTACGGCCACGCACGTCCGGGCACATACTAGTAAAGACAATTTAAGTGGGGTTTTTAAAGGCCAATCTTTTAGCACAACTGTGTGTTCACTACGTTCTCTTTTTCAGGATTTAAAAACAACTCGAAAAAATTTTTCCATAAAAGAGTAATCACGTCTCTTCTATTGGAATTGTAGACGGTGACTTACAACTGGGCCTCATGGGCGGTGCACAGAATCATAAAAAAACATCACAATAAATACAATACGTAGGGAGGTGAAATTCGCTACACATGAAGTGCAACTTGTGCAGAGTAAAACGAGTGTTCATTTACGTCCGTAGAATGTCTAATAAATAAAGAAGATATAAACACACCTGACACTAGGCCGAGGCTTCAGGCTGTGGCGTACAGCGAGTGTTCATTTATGTCCGTAGAATGTCTAATAAATGAAGAAGATATAAACACACCTGACACTAGGCCGAGGCTTCAGGCTGTGGCATACAACGAGTGTTCATTTACGTCCGTAGAATGTCTAACACATAAAGAAGATATAAACGCACCTGGCACTAGGACAAGGCTTCAGACTGTGGCGTACAATGAGTGTTCATTTACGTCTGTAGAATGTCTAATAAATAAAGAAGATGTAAACACACCTGACACTAGGCCGAGGCTTCAGGGTGTGGTGTACAACGAGTGTTCCTTTACGTCCGTAGAATGTCTAATAAATAAAGAAGATATAAACACACCTGACACTAGGCCGAGGATTCAGGCTGTGGCATACAATGTGTTCATTTACGTCCGTAGAATGTCTAATAAATAAAGAAGATATAAACACACCGAACACTAGGACGAGGCTTCAGGCTGTGGCGTACAACGAGTGTTCATTTACGTCCGTAGAATGTTTAATACATAAAGAAGATGTAAACACACCTGGCACTAGGACAAGGCTTCAGACTGTGGCGTACAACGAGTGTTCATTTACATCCGTAGAATGTCTAATAAATAAAGAAGATATAAACACACCTGACACGAGGCCGAGGCTTCAGGCTGTAGCATACGAGTGTTCATTTACGTCCGTAGAATGTTTAATACATAAAGAAGATGTAAACACACCTGGCACTAGGACAAGGCTTCAGACTGTGGCGTACAATGAGTGTTCATTTACGTTCGCAGAATGTCTAATAAATAAAGAAGATATAAACACACCTGACACTAGGCCGAGGCTTCAGGCTGTGGCATACAATGAGTGTTCATTTACGTCCGTAGAATGTCTAATAAATAAAGAAGATATAAACACACCTAACACTAGGACGAGGCTTCAGGCTGTGGCGTACAACGAGTGTTCATTTATGTCCGTAGAATGTCTAATAAATAAAGAAGATATAAACACGCCTGACACTAGGCCGAGGCTTCAGACTGTGGTGTACTCACAAGGCTGTACCGTCGAAATGAAACGTCCCAGAAGATAAAGAAAGTCGAATCACATTTGTACATGTCGTGTTTTGAAATAACACTTTTTCTTGCTACGAAGCATAATATCTTCCAGCGTTCTCGAATATTTCGAATAAAGTAACTCCAACCCGCCATTTTTTACGGGCTATTATATTAGTGCGCAACGATAATAAGGAAGAGTGGTTAAAATACGGCCTTACCTGTCCATTCTTTTCTTAAACCTCTGAGCTTATTTGACATAATACTCAAAACATGGATGGGATACTAATCACTCCACTGAACAATAACAAAAGCAGCAGCAGCATAAACAATTGACCTGGTGGGTTACTGTGCAGAGCACTGTGATGTATTACTGCTTCATTTTCTCATGATAGTAATTTTTTTCAAAGGGTATTGTTTTCCTTGAAAAATGCCGTGAGATTTTGAATGTACACAAGGAAATACAGACATGGCTTGTGATGCACAACCCAGTCTTCATGGTCCCAGGAGAGTGGTTCACAGTCCAAAGTGGCAATGACTAATCAGTATAAGACGAGTTTAATGATCATTTCATTTTTAATCCCCCACCCTTAAAATCAAAATTCCTTTCACTATTTTGTTGTGTTATCAAGACGAGTTCCTTTTGGTTTGATGTCACAGAGATTATATAATGATGCAAAACATGACGTCAGCGGTGTCTTCATCTTTGAATTGAAGGACGGTGTCAGCCATTTTGTCTGTCATGTTTCAGATCTCCTCTCTCAAAGCTTCGCACATCACCAAACTTTAGAAGCATAAATAACTAGGACACTTGGTAGAGCGCATACCTCCACCACGTAATGCCTGATGCAAGAGAACATATCGGGCCCAATACATTTTTGAAATATCATGCTATATTATCGTTTTTGGCCCCATCTCTCAATGGTGAAGAATCACTTATAAAATTAAATAACTCTCGTGTCCACTTCCAGATTCGGATCTTCACCAAAATCACCAAAATCAATCAACCAAAACTTTTTGAGACATCCTTCACACAAACAAACAAACAAACAAGCAGTCATAGACTGGTACTTATGAAATCGTCAACTTGACCTCTGACCTTGTCTAATAAAAGCTGTCTCTAGAGAAGGTAGCGACGCAAACCAGAAGTTTCTACGATGATTCTGTACCAAACCATCAAAAATCGAATGTTTGACCTCACTGTGACCTTGACCTTTGACCGATTTTGACCAAAATCTAATCAGCACGAGCCATCACCCTCCTGAATCACGTGGTGTAATTTGATATTGTTCCGTTCTCGAGTTATCGTGCCTACAAACAAACACACAAACACACACACAAACAAACAAACACACAAACAGAGGACGGAAGTCATCCAAAGATTTCGTAAGTAACACACAGAGAGGGGTGAAAACATAACCTCCTTCCAGCTTCGGTGGCAGAGGTAACAATGTCTTACAATTTTACTTCCACAACATAAATTTACTTGCAGCTTATTTTATTCCATTGGCTTCACTCAAAAGTAAACTTTTCATCAAGCATTTACCATGCCGGATGACGTCACAGAATTCCTGTGGGTGGTGCTTCGAGCCCAATCTTCATGGGATTGTTGTCATTGTTGTTGTTGTTGTTTCCCTATGCCCGTCCTGTTCTATCAAAACCTATCCCATCCCATCCCATCACCCGTCATTGACTTATAAGTATACCCACTGGTATATATACTATATCCACACGAAAGGAAACCAAATCTCATTTCCTCCGACGCGCGAACTTGCTCCATATTCTCAGGAGCAATTATTTCACAAGTTGTCTTTCAATATAGAGAAAATGGAGTTATCGACTTCTACTCACCACTAAAGGTTGATGACTTCATCCAAACTGAGTGGTATCCCATAAGCTGTTTAGCTTGGGTGCGGGTGAATACTGTCACAAGTTCAATGGGAAGCAGGAAATGGCGTATCACCGGTGGGCCGATTCGGCGTCACGTCCCCAAAATAACATGATCCACTCGGTGACGCGGGTGACATAAATGGTTAGTGCCCCGAGGAATAAGCTGCTCACCAAAAGGGGTTCAATGGTAGTTGTCCCACAGTTAAAAGGGGCGAAAAACCACTGAAGATAGAACCGCGACGCGGGGAATGTGGTACGAATCTGTGGGTGCAGAGAACAAAAGTGCTGCTGGAGGATGGGGCCACGAACAGACGCTGAAGATAGGGCTGCGAATGCAGTTTAACTCCAGTGAACTTTTGTTTAACTCAAGTGAAACTCACTCAGGAAGTCATTTCCATGACTTCGTAAATAGTGAGCCACCAGGCAGGGAAGCATCCGTAACCATTCTATTCAAACTTTTCTCAACGCCGGCTTCCCGAGGAGGAGGTCCAAGAGCCCGATAGTAGTGTGGAGCAAAATGATTGGTTCAAAACAAGATAAAAAAGTCATAAAAACCACGTCTACACGACTGCCATTGGTTGGACAAGTAAATCTAACAAATTGGCACTGACGAAAGGTATACTACAAGTATTTGAAACAGCCTGGTGTTGGCTTAGTGGTTTGGGTGGCTGGCTTGGGATCTGAGGGTCCTGACTTCGAGCCCTATCGGTTGGCTGCTGAATTAACATCAGATGGGGTTGACTCAGCCTGTCGTCCTTCTGAGGCAGGTGAAATGAGTACCAGTGTACTGGTGGAAGGACACAGCATCAGCGGCGCAGCCACGCTTCCAAGAAATAATAGCTACCTCGGCAGCAAGCTACCGTACGCAAGACCAGAACAGTACTTGAAACATCACGATCGTCCAAAGTTTCTCGTATTGAAACTCAAGTTTTTGGCATTGACCAACAATGACGTCATCACTCCAAAACGATCTGCAGAAGTGTTTCCCTTTAACAGCGGTCAGATTTCCCCGATTAGCTGTTGAACAACAAGTACGCTGCACACCTGGATTGGATATAATAAATAATCCCATCAGAACCCCCCCACCCCCAATTGGCTCATGACAGAGGGAAACCAAATACGATCACATATACCAAACCTTGCACCACCCAGTGCTGGATTATCCATAAGGCAGACAAGGCATGTGCCTTAGGGCCAGCCAAAAATTTGGGCCAAAAATTCTTTTCACATTAAATATTTGTCTTTTTTTGTATTTAATATTTTGTTCTTGAATCAGTTCATCTTTTGTCTGGGGTCCATTTCCATGAGGCCGAGATCGAATTTAAATTTTTCAGACCATTCTCTAAAATTTCAAAATGTGCCTTAGGGCCAGCCGAGGCTTAATCCGGCACTGACTGTATGTCATATACCATATTATATTTGTTGGTTCATTGTCTACTAATGTCCTGGCAATTCATCTAATGTACACCGATGTCGACAAATGTGTTAATGTCGTGTACGTGATTTGTGTACAAGCTCCTACGTGTGCCTGAGAAGGAAGAACAAGGACCGCATGGACACGGGTGCAGGCCATTTTGTCACACCGCGACATCCTCAAACCACTTTATAAACGGAAACCGCAAATGTAGGTCACAGCGACCTTCCTGGGTGCTCCGAATGAGTTCAAGCCACAAAAGGATCAAACTCTTGAAAAAGAACACGATGGCATTCCACAACTTGTTCAAACCGCCAACACTTGGGCAAAGTAGAGTGCGCTATCAGGGGGCACAGTATGACTCACCGCTGCTGCAACCCTTGGCCGCTGATTGCAGCAATTGCACCATGAAAACGGACTCACATGATCAAGCCAAGGGAGTATGCTTTCTGATTGCTAAAAGACTCGGATAGATGGGTATTCCCCCCTCCATTCGCGCGAAGGCACATTTCACCGCCGAATGATGTATTTGCAATTCCGAGCTCATCCGTACACTTAATACTTCCTTCTCGGCGCAATCTCCCTTTCCTCATTTTCACATCTCTGTCATCATTATATACGGATATGTGTCTGCTCGGGCATTTTTGGTAATTTTCTGTTTCTCCCGAGTAACCTTCCCGCTTACATCATGCCCGTGTCATTGTTTATTCATCTCGTCCCCCCATTTACATCGTCTCCAGTGAGCAAATCAGAATGGGATTGTGCTCGGTAATTCACATGCTCTCTCTCTCTCTCTCTCTCTCTCTCTCTCTCTCTCTCTCTCTCTCTCTCTCTCTCTCTCTCTCTCTCTCTCTCTCTCTCTCTCTCTCTCTCTCTCCGCGGTGCCCTCTGTCTCTCCTTTCCCATAAACCAGTAAGCTTGTACATCGCTCACGTATGTATCTCGCTTTTGTAACCAACATATATCAAAATCTTGGGTCAATACGTTTTTAAGAATACCTTTTGTAATTCTTGTATGTCCAGGGCGATCTACATGTCCTTGGGACGAGATATTAGAACCTTATGATTGCTCCATCATCCATGCAAAATGTCTCTGTGGCTGTACATGTTCCAGTGTTTTTCCTCCCTACTCCTCCAACCACCCCCTACCCTTCCCACTACTCCACCCCCAGGCCCCCTACCCCTTCTCACTCAACCTCCACAGTGGAATTAAGTCGATAAACTGATAGATTGGGGTCATGCGGGGTTGATGTTGCACAGACATGGCGGGCCAAATGACCTCCTCGTGTGGCTGATCTTCTCGTATATATTGCTCACGCATCTTGTTGCGGTAAGCTTCTTGCTACGTTACGGGTCCACTTGCAAGTGTAGACATTTTTATGACATCATTAAGAGTACCGTGGTATCCCAGTCTTGACTTCCAGTGTTGGACAACGCACCAGGCCGGCTGGAAGTCTTTGTGAATGAATCTCCATTTTTAGCTTTCTCCATTTCTGCTTCCATTAAAGCAGCTGATTCAGAACACCCAGGGATATTTATTTGTTTATTTTCTAAATTGGACGAGGCTTGCCTGAGCGAGAGCGGAGGAGGCCAGAACAAAGACGGCAAATAAATACACGTACAATGGAGATATAATGGCACACAATGAAAGGGAAGAAAGTTGATGTACTGTTCCCATGGAGACACAGACAATAGCGTTGGCAAAAAAAGGAAGTTTTATAGCACAAGCTTCACAGCACATTCACTCGATGCAAAATGTAGCCGATCCAAAATGGACGATTTTCTATAAACCCCATAATAGCAAATAAAAATTATGGAAAAAAATATTGGTTATGCTGGAATAGAGACGAAAAGCTATATCTCAAATGTGGACTTCCTCACTGTTGTGGGACCAGGAACGACGTATCGCATGGATCCTGGCTAACAGGATGTATCTGCCACCCACCACTGTACCTCCGGTCTATGAGCGGATCAAGAGAAGCATACATTTCCATGTCTTAGTCGTGCAGTACAGCTCGGTTAAGTCGACCTATATTTGCACCACTGCCCATGGAACTCTGGGTAAAGTGCACTGAGGTCTCAGCAAAGCTTCCACATGAAAGACGCAGCTTGAAATTTGTTGGAGCATAAAGAGGGATCTGTCATCATTGAGTAAAGTGATGGAGGCCATAATAAGTTCTCGTATTTCTGATACCCAGCGGAGAAACGAAGTCAAAGAGATTGTTCGAAGCCTGTTCCTCGTCCAGGTGATGGTGATGGTACGCAGCGGTGCTCGGCGGAGCCTGAAGACCTCTCCGAGTGATGGAATCAAGGGTGGGACGTTCGGCAAATTTGGCGATTGCTCGTTGTCCGGTAATCAGTGGTAATGCTTGCTATAAACTAAGTTCACAGATCACCCACACTTTAACCACCGGTGTCCTATCACTTCGCTAGACCAACCAGCCTTGGTCATTGGTCGACGGACAATTGCACGTCGTGTATTTCCGACGAAAGAAAAGTAGAGATACCCCGGGTGCCGCAGCTCTTGTCATCACTCAGGGCACTCTGAGGTCTCAAGCAAGGGCAGCGTTGAGTTTTCCCAGTATGTGATGGAGTGCCTCGCAATAATAGAATAGAGGGGAGGGGGGAGGAGGGTACGGCACGTGCCGTTGGTGGCATCTTTGCGGTGTTGGGTTGGGGGTATGGGAGGAGGTTGCTCGGCTCGGCACGAGCGTTGCACGTGGCAACGGGCCGCGGGAAATTGACGTGTGCACCAGTTGGGGGATTGGGGGGGGGGGTTGGAGGAGGTGGAGTGAAGGGAAGGGGGTGAGGCAAGCCTGATAGATTCCATGCTGCGAGACAGGGAGACATCCACTGAAGGCCGCGTAGAAGAGATGAGAGAGGCGTCTGAATTAGTGAATGTACAATCAATGGTATGATCAGGGCCTATTCATTGAGCCACAAAGACACTGCTCTGCTCCTTTTATTAATGTCACGTTTCTTTATATTAAAATACGAAGGAAATTTCAGATTTATTTATTTCACCAAGAAATCCCCACCCACCCCAAAGGCACATTTAATATGGGAACATTACTATTTCTTTTATCACACAAAGAAATGTGTAAATAATATATATCCCATATTATCATTACATAACAAAGTGTATAATTACCTTATATAACTGTAGAAAGAGCAAGCGGAGATTGCAGACCCTCGCCAGGACTTGTTTTGGGTGGTGTAGTTTGTATGACAAATAAATGGAAGGATGTACTAAATGAAAGGCCGTTGATTGGAAATGAAAGGTCTTAATGGTCTAGTTGTAAATGTGTGAAGGTCAAAGGTCTGAAGGTCTAAAGATCAAAAGGACTAAATGGGTCGAAAGGGCCGAAAATGGTATAAAGTATCTAAGGGGTCTTAAAAATGTTGAGGGGATCTCAGGGGTGAAATTTAAGGTGTAAAGCAGTCTCAAGGGTCTTAAAACGCTTAAAAACGATAAAACGGTTAAAGGGGTCTACATGGTTTTTGTTGTTTCGTATGCAGCCTGTGGCAGCTGGTTTCATCATTTTCTAGAAGCACAGCTGTGCTACTGATGCAGTGCCCCTGTTACTAGTAAGCTGGTACTCATTTTGCCAACTTCAGAAGGGTGACAGGCTGAGTCAACCCACCAGGTGTGATTTCAACACAACGACTGGCCTCCAACTCAAGACCCAAAGATCTTAAGCCAGCCGTCCTGACCGTTAAACCAACACCAGGGTTGGTTTGCGGTATTAAAAGGTCTGAAAGGTGTGAAAGTCTAAAGGTCTGAAGGTCCACAAGGGTGTAAAGGATAGAAAGGGAGTCTAAAGATCTTATGGGTTTTAAAGGGTGTAACAGGTCTATAGGGTCTAAGAAGGTTTACAGGGTCTTAGGATTCTAAAGGGTCTTATCGGTCTAAAGGGTCTGAGGGGGTCTAAAGCCTTGTTTTTAGAGGTCTCGAAGGGCCTTAGCGGTTTTAATGATGTTTGGGTTCTAAATGGTCTGAAGGGTTTTTAGGGTCTTAAATGGTTTTTGGGCTCCCAAAGGGTCTTAGGGTTCCAAAGGCTCGAAAGGGTCTTCAGAGTCTGAAAGGTCTTAACAGTATTAGGAATATAAAGGATCTTAGGGGTCTTAACGGGTCTGAGGAGTCTTAAGAGTCTGAGAGGTCTAAATTGTCTTAAATGGTCTTGTGGCTTAAAAAGTCTGAGAGGTCTTTAAGAATCTTAGGAGTTTGAAGGGTCTTATGAGTCTTAAGAGGTCTTTTGGGTCTTTGGGGACTTGAGGGTTTCAAGGGGTGTAAAGATATATATGCATCCAATATAATTAATACTCATACTCACGTTCTGTGGCGCCTGTAATGGCAGAGTGGCGTGCGCCTTGACCGGGCGTAGTGGCGTGCGCCTGTAATCCAGCTACTCGGAGGCTTGGGTTTGAGGATCGCTTGAGGACGGGAGCTCTGCACTGGGCCGCGCTATGAGAGGGTGTAGGGCAGCCCGGAATCATGGCGAAACCCAATCCTTCTCCCTGTGTCGTAAGAGGTGACCAGGGTTGCGTCAGGAAGGGCATCTGGTGTAAAACCTGTGCCAAATCAGTATGCGGATCATAACGGATGATCCGCTGTGGCGACCCCTAACGGGAGCAGCCGAAAGACTAACAACAACAACAACTCACGTTCTGTGTGGATTAAGAGACAAACAAACATACAAACAGACAGACAGACTGACGGACAGACAAACAAACAGACCCAAATACAAAGCCCTCTCCTCTG
Organism: Eptatretus burgeri; assembly: GCF_056783735.1. Classification (NCBI taxonomy): domain Eukaryota; kingdom Metazoa; phylum Chordata; class Myxini; order Myxiniformes; family Myxinidae; genus Eptatretus; species Eptatretus burgeri. Next base: position 20,654,038 of record NC_140961.1, on the reverse strand, counting down.
GTGAGGGCAATGAGGTGTATCCCATATTATCATCATATAAAAATGTGTATAAATACATTATATAACAAGAAAAATAGCAATCAAAGATTGCAGACCCTCGCCAGGACTTGTTTTGTGTGGTGTTTGTGTAGTTTTATGTAGTGTATTTTGTCTGGTGTGTCGTATTGGTGTGTTATGTAATTAAGGAGAGACATAACTGGAACTGCCACCTATAACTGTTGGCAGTGATGACCGGGCACCGAGATGTTCCACTTTGCTGCAACACCGCTTTAATTGGACACCTGACCCTGACCTATGACGTTCATTTTTATTCAATTGAATTCAGAATGGGATTAAAATACGTTTAATTCAAATCAAATGGAAGACCAAATAGGTAAACTCCTGCATTGGAGTCATTAGAAGAAGGAACCCAACCAAGCAAGAATCAAAGATGGAGTCAACAGGAGGAACCTGGATAGGATTCATGTTTCAGCTGCCATTCCTCGACCCTCAAACCCATTCAGGCATAGCCAAGTGAGCCTTATTCAAAAAAATAACAAATCAAAAAGAACCCAGATTAAAAAATTAAATAATTCTGGCTGCCAGACCATGCGTCCGATCAGGTTGAAATTTAAAACATATATTCTCCAAAACTACTAGATCATAACTGGGTTGACCTCAAGGTTGACATCGATTTATGAAGCATTTCAAGAGAAAGAATTTTTTAAAGATTTTTGCTAAATCAAATATGGCTGCCAGACCATGTGTCTCCTCAATTATTCACGAATACACCGATATCCTCAAGGCTTGGGGAACATTTGTGTGAAGTTTCCCCTCGATCTGTCCAGCCGTTATGGAGAAGATTTTAAAAATAGGTTTCAGGGTAAATCCAATATGGCTGACAAACCATGTGACCTATGACATCATATGTGTGAACGTTTTGTTCCTCATAGATAGACGGGCATACCTGTAAAGGTTCGCCTCAATCTGTTCAGCCATTTCAGAGAATAAGATTTTTGAAGGATATTTAAAAAAGAACTATACGGCTGCCGAATCACGTGACCGATGACTTTATTATTATTTTTTTTATGTGGACCAATTTATCCCAAGATGACCTTCAAAAATTTTCATACTGATCGGATATAGCGTTCTACATATGCAATAATGAAGGCGCCTATGAAGTCAGAAAAATCACATTCCTCATGAGGAGTACTTGCCATGTGTCAAGTTTAAATTTTTTTTCTTTGGTGCGGTGTCAGAATACAGAGGTCCAAATTTTTTCAATCTTTCCAACATGGCTGCCACACCACGTGCCCTATGACACCATAATAATCATGAAAACATTCTACATGAGAAGGCTCTTCCATGGTGAAAATTTCATCTCAATCTGAAAAGTGGATGCAGAGAAAAACACTAAAGTTCTGTGTGGACAAACAAACAAACAGACAGACAACCTCTGGTGAGGGTAATGAGAACGGCACTCGATATAGTGCATACCTTCACCAGGCTGAACAGTTTATATTTTGTATCCCATTGATAGGCCGGATCCGCATTCGGATCCAGATCTTCACCGAAATTCAAACAATTCGTTTTTGTCACACACTCAACCTGTGCACCAAGTTTCACCCAAACCCGTCCGTAACTTTTTGAGATATCCTGCTCACAGACAACCAGACAGACAGTCAAACTGGAATGAAAACATAACCTTAGTCCACCCTTGGTGGTGAAGGTAAAAAGGTGCAAAAACCGATCCCTTTATCTACCAACCTATCAGCTTACTTCCAAGCATCAGCAAGGTCATGGAATCCATCATGGCAGTTGACATGAAATGCTTCATTTTCTCCAACCGCCTCATCTCAGATCACCAATTCGGATTCAGACCGGGTCAATCTACCTTAGACATTCTGCTGCTCCTCTCGAGACAACAGTCAGAGGCCCTCAATGTGAGACATTAGATCATCACCATCTCTCCAGACATATATCAGACTGTCAATAGAGTCAAGCACCCCGACTTGTTCTCCAAACTCTCTGCCTCTGGCATCCAAGGCCAACTCCACACATGACTGAATTAATTTACTCTCATAGGCAATGTTGTCATTTCCTCTTCCTGTGAAGGCTGGAGTGCCCCAATCCTATTCCTCATTTTCATCAACCATCTCTTTGACTCTCTGGAAAAACCGTTCCTCTATTTTCTGTTGACTCCACCCTCTGTCGTGACATCCTTCCTTCAGATAGAAAGGCTGCAACCTCTTCCCTCTCTTCAGACCTTGACAAAATCACAAGCTGGTCAAATACTTGGAATATGTCTTTCAATCTTTCCCAAAAGACTGCAAGACAAACCCACTGCCTCCCTCCCATACACATTCTTAACGATCCTCTTGAGGAAGTTCAGTCAATCAAACTCCTGGGTCTCACTGTCAGCATTGCCAATCGCCTCCAAAGCCAATCGCTGACTGTGCATCCACAGTCATACAAAGTCCTTCCTTCCCACGCCTCAACTCCCATGTGTATAATTACATTATGTAACAAAGTGTATCATTACATTAAATAACATAGTGTATAATTAATTACATTATGTAACAAAGTGTATCATTACATTAAATAACATAGTGTGTAATTACATCATATAACAATCTTTAAAATTACATTACATACAAAAGTGTATAATTACAAGTGTATCCTATATTATCATTACATAGCAAAGTGTATAAGTATATCAAGTAACAAATTGTATAAATTTAAGTGTATCCTATATTATCATTATATAACAATGTTTATAATTACATTACATAACAATGTGTATAATTACAAGTGTATCCTATATTATCATTAGATAGCAAAGTGTATAATTACAAGTGTATCCTATATTATTATTATTATTATTATTATTATTATTATACAACACTCTTTATAATTACATGATTTAACAATGTTTATAATTACATTATATAACAAAGTGTACAATGACATAATGTTACAAAATGTATAATTACAAGTGTATCCTACATTATCATGACATAGCAAAGTGTATAAGTATATAATGTAACAAATTGTATAAATTCAAGTGTATCCTATATTATCATTATATAACAATGTTTATAATTCCATTACATAACAAATTGTATAATTACAAGTGTATCCTATATTATCATTAGATAGCAAAGTGTATAATTACAAGTGTATCCTATATTATTATTATACAACACTTTATAATTACATGATTTAACAATGTTTATAATTACATTATATAACAAAGTGTACAATGACATAATGTAACAAAATGTAAAATTACAAGTGTATCCTATATTATCATGAAATAATAATGTTGATAATTACATCATGAAACAATGTGTATAATTAATTATCAGTGTATCCTACATTATCATTACATAACAAAGTATATAAATTACATTCCTCCCCCCTTTCTCCTCTTCAGCGACTGGGTTTGTGCAGGTTCATCGACACCGCCTGGTAAATATAGGTCAAAACCTCCTCGTACTTCTCTTATCTTCCTTTGCTCTCCAACTTTCCTCAGGATGATTCTGATGGCACCTGTCATGTTACTATAAGATAAGCCTTCGGAAGTAATAGATAGGAATAGCTATACCCTGCGTCTTTGTTTTGTAAATACTTGCATTTTTTTGCCACACCCCTCGCCATAGCTTTATAAATGCCATAGCATTTATGCCATAAATGCCATAGCATAAAGCTATGGCGAGGAAAAAATATTTTCCTCGCCATAGCTTTATAAATAAATGTGCTTGTAATAAACGTACCCAGTTTGTCGTGTCTGTTCCTCCATTGGTCCAGCACAGTCCGCATGTAGTGTATCCGGGAAGTTTTACCCTATCGATTTCCTCTTGTTAACTGGTGCATACTCAGCAGCTCCACTCGGCTGCACCTGATACGGTATGTTAACTCGATTACGCCTCGAGGGCATGAGACCCCCCCTAGGTGCGGCCCTCCACAGGTAAGGTGAAGTAGTGAAACTCTGCCAGGATTGGCGATAAAAATCAGCACTCGTTGTTGATAATTATCAACCTGCTGGTGCGTGGAGTTATCTGCGCTCAGTGGCCTCTGGACCTGGCGTTTGAGAGGGACCCAAGTGCTTCCCTTCGTGGCAAATCTCGAACCCCAGATCTACAACAGTATTAATTGTCACATTATTATTGCAGTATTTCCTGCTAAATTATATGTGATGAATTAAATGGAATAATACATAGTACCTGGCTCTCTTTTTCTAAACTCTAAATTCCTTCCACACAAGGTGCAGGTACCTCTGCGAGTTACATTATAAAACCAGAACAGCACTTGGTCGAGCGCATACCTCTACCAGGCTAAATAGTTGATGTTTTGTATCCCTCTGATGAGCCACATCCAGATACAACTGTTTGAAATGTCCTGTTCACAGACAGACAGACACAAATAGGGGGGAAAACATAACCTCCGCCCACTGGGCAGAGGTAACAAAGGGTTATAATTACAGTCCATGAAATCGACCAACACGGCTCCGGCATCAGTTGTACAAGGTGGAAACAATGCTGAAGTTAAACTAGATTTGAACCCTGGTCCATTGAATGATCCTTGATCCGTAGCGCTCTGCTTTCTGGTTGATTGGCAGGCCGAGGGTTGCAAGCGTCCTCAGTTTGACATGGCAGACGAAAGTGTGGTGGAGAGGAATGATGGCGTAGTTACAGACTGCTGGAGGTTTGGTCGTGGACGCGTGAAGGAGTGCAGAGAATTGTGAGAGCAAGACTGGAATAATAAAGAGGGAAAGGTAAAGGGTGTGCGGTGAGTCATGAGTTGGAGAGAAATGAACACGGAATTATGTTTCTTCGTTGCACAATAAACCCGATGACCTGTTTGTTTTTTCGCTGATCTGGAATTAAATTCCAGAAAAGGTGTTGTCATCATGCATCGTCCGTCCGTCTCCATTTTTGACCTCTCCGGCCAAACCACTAGGCTGATCCTGATAAAATTTTGCAGCAACGATCCTTTCCTGACTGGTAATAGGAATTGCAAAGCTCGTTCCGGTCACGTGACTTTGCGTATGTCAAAATGGCCAACTTCGTCAATTTCTTCAAAAATCTTCTTCTACAGACCCACCAGTCAGAATGCTACGAAATTTGGGTTGCAACATTAAGCCAGGGCAGGGATGTTAAATTGTGAAGGTCATGCCGATCATTTGACCAGAAGTGTGTCAAAATGGCCGACTCAATCAATTTTGGGGAAAATAATTTAAATTCCTTTAAAAAAACTTATTCTCCAGATCCACCATTCAGAATGCTAACAGATTTGGGTTACAACATTAGGACAGCGTCCTGATGTTAAATTGCGGAGGCCATGATGATCACATTGACCGGAAGTGTGTCAAAATGGTGGTCCCGCAAATTCCTTCCAAAATCCTCTTGTCCTGATCCACCAGTCAGAATGTTACCAAATTTGAGTAACAACATTAGGCCAGGGCAGGGATGTTAAATTGTGAAGGTCATGCCTATCACATGACTGGAAGTGTGTCAAAATGGCCGACTTGGTAAATTTTTGTGAAAATCGTATGAATTCCTTCAACAATTTTGTTCTCCAGACCCACCAGTCAGAATCCGACTAAATTTGGGTTACAACATTAGGACATGGTCCTAATGTTAAATTGCAGGGGCCATGCTGAACAGGTGACCGGATGTGTGTCAAAATGGCAGTCGTGCAAATTCTTTCCAAAATCTTCTTCTCTCGACCCATCTGTCAGAATGCTAACAAATTTGGGTTGCACCATTATGGTGGGGAAGGGATGTTAATTATATTATGGAAGTCATGCGGATAACATGACCAGAAGTGTGTCAAAATGACTGTCTTAGTCAACTTTTGGGAAAATCGTGTAAATTCCTTCAAAAATTCTTCCTGAGCAGACTCACCAGTCAGAATTCTACCAAATTTGGGTTACAGCATTAGGCCAGGGCCTAGATAAGTTACAGGTCCAGTGGTCCTATTTTTAATAAGTCACAGCCATTGTGATTATTGTTTTTGCATCACTGGATTGACGTGTAGGAGGTTGGTGCAATTTATAAGAGTTGGTTTGTGATCTTCATCCAGTACAAGTCAACTCAAGGATGTTCAGCTCAAGTAGTTGGTGGTGAATTCATTTTTGAATATGTATTTTCCCAACGAGAACCGGGTTAGCAGAATGTCCCAGAGGTACATACACTTGCCTCCAAGCTGCCTAGTCTAGGTTCGAATCTTGGCCCAGCTATAAACTGTCATCCTGTTGTTTTACAGGTGGGATGATTCATCAACATGCGTGCTGTCCTTTGGGTGGCTGTGAAACTGGGTTTCCCATGTGGTGTCATTATTACTTAGTGGATGTCAACGATCCTGCGGTGTTCTTCACAAACAGGAGGTGATCTATCGCTGAGACCATGAAGAAATTACAAATTCCTGCTCCAACCTTAGTCGAACGTCTGGTCTGGCCAGCTGGTTCGTGAAAGACTTGGGTCCGAGCTTCCCCCGGGCAACCCAACAATATCAGGGATTTTATTGCGGCTGTTAAAGAAGAATAAGAAGATATTCCCAAATATAACGAGTTTATTTTCTTGATAACAGGGGAGGAATCCAGAAGCCCTTCATTGATGGTGAACATGGTGAATGAGTTGAAACAGCTCCCATTCCAAGGACATCAACAAATCACATTCATCGTGTTTGACATCGCCATGAAGGAGGTTGGTGTGCGATTCGGAAGAGTTGGTTGGTTTGTGCACATGCTCTGTAGCAGGTACTTACACATAGCCTCACGTGGTTGTGATGTCCATTCAATTCCAGATCCTGCTGAACCGTGCAATGCAGAAAGAATAACATGGCCATAAAAATGATGCGAAGGACATCGATCGGCCCTTCTGGGTATGCAGAAGACAGCTGCTTCTGCTCGGCTGCACGTGATGTCATTTCTGCTTTATGGTTATGACACCAGAGGATGCCAGCGTTGAAATGTGTTCAGCATGTGATGCCAAAGTAATCAGCCACTTCCCTGGAGTCAGACTAACACAAGTCGTCAGCAAAAGGAGGAAGTGTGCAATTATCTTCTGATCATTGGATGTTATATCGTACCGTGTGACAGTGTGTAACCAGTGTAAACGTGGGTGTGCATCAAACGACTGTTGTACAGAACAAGCCATTCGGACTTTACTTGTGTACAACGTTTGGTTCTGTAAACATTGGCAGACTTTATAAAGACTTCTTCTGCCCCATGAACCTTGCGCAGGTAAGCTCCAACCCCTGTAGCTTTACCCATTGGCTAATGATGTTTACGGCATTTACACATTGGCTAAAGCCTCCATGGTCAAACTTAACATGCATGATTTTACTTTACATGACACACAATACATGGTACATGACTTCTTGTGGGATGGTGTACAAACAGCTAAATTGTCCAATGATGGTATATACAAACAGCCAACTTTGTCCGATGATGGTACACAGACAGCCAAACTTTGTCCGATGATGGTATATACAAATAGCCAACTTTGTCCGATGATGGTATATACAAACAGCCAACTTTGTCCGATGATGGTTTACAAAATGGCGGAAAAATACGGAATTAATTTACTTGTACGCCTTTAAACCTCTTTAAGCCTTTATTACCTCCGCCACGATGGTTGTGTTATCACCCCTATGTTTGTTGTCTGTCTGTCTGTGAACAGGATATCTCAAAGCATTATTGACAGATTCAGACAAAACTTGATTGACAGGTTGGGGGCATGACAAGGACGAATTGATTCGAGTTTGGTGAATATCCAAATCCGGATCTGGCCTATCAGTGGGATACAAAACGTAAACTGTTCAGCCTGGCGTAGGTAGACGTACGCTCAACCGAGTGGCTTTCTAGTTGAAATTGAATTATGAAGTTGAAGACTGCAGAACACAAATCACCCTCATAATACTTCCAAGAACCATGCAATATATTGTTGCTGGAAGAAAAGCCGGTCAAAAATGATGGTAGGTACAGCCTCATGAGCGTGCCAAGTGTGAAGCCTCGGCCTAGCGTCAGGTATGCTTGGATCTTCTTTCTTTATTAGACATGCTAAGCTGTGCCATTATATGTGCGTGCATTTCCTTGTGTACATTAAAAATGTCATGCTATTTTTCAAGGAAAACAATACCCTTCGAAAAAATTACTATCATTAGAAAATAAAGAAAATAAAGAAAAAAATAATTAAAAAATGTATCCGGGCAGACCCAAAGTTTTAGGTTGGGAGGGGGGGGGTGTAAAATTTACATTACATGGTCTTTACTTCCCTTCCACACAAGTCTGACAACAAAAAGAAAGTCAAATTATGATGTTTTCTCATAATGGGCTTAGTGGATAACATGTATTGATTTTAATAAGTTATTTAATTTTTTATCGTTTCAGAATCTTTACGATTCATGAACAGATTTTGATTCAAAATAATTAATTAAACGTTCATGGGTTGGGACAAGAACTCGGGGATCTTTTGCATAAGAAGCAATGGTTAAATTATGTTGTGACATACAGTTTGCTCGCTTTCTTCAATGGATAGTTCACAATGACGATGCAAAAAAGGGCCAAACCAACAAAATATAATATTCCCAACAATACGATTATACTTGTAATCATCATGATCATGACAAAATTACAACACACTAAGAAGGCTATACCAGTTAGTGAAGTTCCAAAATCAAATTGGAACAGTTTAATTATTTATTACCTTTTTTTTCTGCATGCACATCATGGTCCTTTAATTAAGTCTTAAAAAAAAATGGGAATACTGCTTTGAATTTTCATTCTTTTTGAGGAACTACATCGTTCCACTTCAGGCGTTGTTGTTGTTGTTGTTCATTCGGCAAATTAAAATGACAACAACAGAAACTACACCGAAACTTCCGAATTGATATCCATCTTTTTCAACAATGTTTAGTAACAAACAGACCTTGATTTTTGTTTGGCACAATGTATAAATGAGTACACTTCAAAAATGTAAACATAAACACTTAAAGCATTTTCTTAAATGTAATCATTACAGATTTTACATTTAAAATTGTTGAAATAGTATGCAATATGAGGTAGGCTGACCGAAGGTACCTTGTTATATATTTACTCTTTACAGTGGAAATTATCAGAAAAATTCACTGCCTGAGACAGTTTCCTTTTCCACATTCCTGGACCACACCTTCGGATATATACACCTCATTACATATGAAAACATAGGAGCAATACCCTTGGGTGCTCACCTGGTAGCGACTGGATAAGATAACCAGAGAACCACTGGAAGGCATGAGTGACCCACAAAATATGGAACGGATAAGAAAGCAAATACCAGTGGAATTTTTTTAATGCCGTGAACAAACATTGGTACATAACGGGAGATGAAGGCTGTGGTCAAGTTTTATCGGAATTGTATGTGTAGTTTCGGAGAAGAAAGTAAATACATATTTTGTGTTTTGTGAGGGGGGGGAAACTCCCCTTACACCACCTTAGAGCCTGATTTTTCTAATGTCATGAACAAACTATGGTACACCATAGGTGATGAAGGTTGTGGTCAAGCTTCATTGGAATTGTGTGTGTCTTTGAGAAGAAAGCAAATATCTCTCTGGGGGTAACCCCCCTGTAAGCTCCCTCTATAGACCCCTTCAGACTCCAATTTTATTTTCTGCTGTAAACAAATTTTGCCACGGGTGATGAAGGTTGTGGTCAACTTTCATCAAAGTTGCATGTGTAGTTTCTGAGAAGAAAGCAAATACCTATTTTTGGGGGGCAACCTCAGTAGACCCCATTAGGGTCAGACTTTTTTAATCCCATGAACAAACTTTGGTGCATACACTGTGATGAATATTGTGGTAAAGTTTCATCGAAATCATTTGTGTAGTTTCAGAGAAGAAGTTGAAAGTATTTGTGGACGGACAGACGGATGGACTGACGGACGGGCAACATGCCATCACATCAGCTCCCCGGAACTACGTTCCAGGTGAGCTAAAAATCAAACCACTCGACCTGTAGCTTATCTGGGCCCTGGCCTAATGTTGTAACCCAAATTTGATCGCATTCTGACTGGTGGGTCTGGAGAAGAAGGTTTTTGAAGGAATTTACGCTATTTTCCCAAACATTTACGAAGTCCACAATTTTGACACACTTCCGGACACGTGATCCACATGAACTCCACAATTTAACATCATGACCCTGCCCTAATGTTGTCACCAAAATTTGGTACCAATCTGACTGGTGGGTCTGGAGAAGATTTTTGAAGGAATTTACGAAGTCCACTATTTTAACAAACTTAAAAGTCACGTGACTAGAATGAGCTTTGACACTGACATCCCTGCTGTCAGTGAAAAGCTAGATGTTGTGGTGCTTGTGAATAAGCATTCATAAATGCCTACACATGAACAAGTAAAATCGACAGTTATGTGTTATAAGTTTGCTGTAGCACACATTGGTGAATTGTAATATAAACTGCTTGATATAATGAGCTAATTTTGACTGTAGAGAGCAGTATTGTACTGTAAACTGCCTGGTGAGATTTGTGAAAGTGCTGGAACATTCTCAGATGAAACTTCCAGTGTGGATGAGAATCGCTTCTGCTGGAAGGCACGGGATTGTTCTGTGATACTATATAAACCAGCGATATCCGAGCAATATCTGAGGCACGTTTTGAGCTAGGAAGCTCATATTTGGTGGATATGACAGTGACCAAGTGATTTGGCTATAAAGAATATTTTTGATTTATTAATCAATCAATTCATTTATTAATTTCTTAATTGTTATCGATTTAATAATTACTTATTTATTTTATTTCTCATCCTGGTAGTATCTCAGGCATCTTTTTATCTGAGAAGCTGATATTTGGACAAGTCAGTGACTAAGTGATTTGGCTATGAAAAATATTTTTGATTTATCAATTCATCGATTATTTTCTTGCTTGCTTTCCGGGCAATATCTCAGCCATCCTTTGAGCTAGGAAGCTGAAATTTGGGGACAAAAGTGAAGATGTGCTTTGGTGAAAAAAGTATTTTTTATTTTCAATTAATCAGGTAATTGATTAATTACGTAATTATTACCAATTTATTCATTACTTATTTATTTTATTTCTCATCCTGGCAATATCTGAGGCACCTTTTGAGCTATGCAGCTGATATTTGGACACCAAAATGAACAAGTGATTTGGTTATAAAGGGTATTTTTGGATTCGCTATATATGCTAGATATCCCTTATTGTCGGGTTTTCCGTGTGTGTGTGTGTCTGCAACGTGAGGCTCCACAGCACGAACCAGCGAACCGATTTCGATGAAACATTGCCAACATGTGCAATATGTGCTGGGAATGTGCGCGTTTGAATTCCGTTGCCTAGCAACCACCCGTTGCTGTACAGCGGCCGAAAAAACGCGTACAGTATTTTCAATACTTGTCCTTCAGTTTTGAATGTAGAGAAACGAGACTTCGGAATTAAACACTTCGAGATATTTAGAAAATTTTACTTGAGCCGATTTTTGATTGAGGTTTGATTTTTCAAATGGTAGTCCTTCAAAAATCGGGTGTCTATTTCCCGTCATTTTTTATGAGGGGCTTAGGAAAGTGGGCGGAGCTTAGGGAAATTGGACGTGGTTGATGAAAAGTGGGAGTGGTGTAGGAAAGTGGGAGTGGCGTAGGAATGTGGGCGTGACTTATGGAAAGTGGGCGTGGCTTATGGAAAGTGGGCGTGGCTTATGAAAAATATTGTGTGGCTCAGGAGGTGTGGTCAAACAAGAGCATTGAGAGAAGTTTATCGGGGTGTGTGTGTGTGTGTGTCTGTGTGTGTATGTGTGTGTGTGTCTGTGTGTGTGTCTGTGTGTGTGTGTGTGTGTGTGTGTGTGTGTGTGTCTGCAACGCGAGGCTCCACAGCAAAAACCAGCAAACCGATTATTTTTCAAATGGTAGTCCTTCAAAAATAGGGTGTCTATTTACCGTCATTTTTTATGAGGATGCCAGTTGTCAAAATACGCAATAGGAAAAATCTTGCCAGGCAGAGGAACAATTGTATGTGAACCAATACGTCTTGGCAATGAATCTTCATCGGTGGATCGGTCAGAATGAAAAGCATCGTATCCAGCGCTTCGATCCTAGCGAATCCCTCGTCGCCTACTGGCTTGTTGATTTATTCATTAATCAATTAATTACATTTTTCAATAAATCACTTAATTTTCAAAAAGTTGCAGATTTGGATGAAACAGTGGTGGTTTAGGTATGCTATCAGCCAATTGATCAAGAAATTAATTATTTCACGGTTTTTATTTATTTATTTTAATTATGCAATAATTCAATTATTGTGCACCGCTCTCTCCCAATTCCGGCTCCATGTGCTACAAGGCGGCATTGCCGGGCACTGAAAGCGCCCCGACAATGTTGCGTGCTGGAGGATTGTTTTTTTATTTATTTGGCATGGGGTGGTCTACTTTGAATGTACCGCTACTTGTTTTCTTTATCTTCTGGGACGTTTCGTTTCGACGGTACAACCTTGTGAGCATGCCAAAGTCTGAAGCCTCAGCCAAGTGTCAGGTGTGTTTTTATCTTCATTTATGAGACGTCTTACGGACGTAAATGAACACTCGTTTTACTCTGCACATGTTACACATCATGTGTCGAAAATTTCACCCCTCTACGCATTGTATTTATTTTTTGAAAACGTTTCTGAACACCGCCCTTGAGGCTCGGTTTGCAAGTCACCGTCTACAATTCTAATAGAAGAGACGTAAATATTATTTTATGGAAAATGTTTTTCGAGTTTTTTTAATCCTCGAAACAAGACCATAGTGAACTCATAGGTGTATTAAAAGATTGGCCTTTAAAACCCTCCTCAAATCATCCTCATGAAGGGGACATACAATTACACATTGTGTTTTAAATAGGTCGACAGAGCATGATTATGCTGGGTGGTTTGAATGTGTTGGGTAGTTTGGTTATGCTGGGTAGTTTGATTATGCTGGGTAGTTGATTATTGTGGGTAGTTTGGTTATACTGGGTGGTTTGGTTATGCTGTGTGGTTTGGTCATGCTGGATGGTTTGGTCATGCTGGATGGTTTGGTTATTTGGGTGGTTTGGTCATGCTGGATGGTTTGGTCATGCTGGATGGTTTGGTCATGCTGGATGGTTTGGTTATATTGAGTGGTTTGGTTACGCTGGGTGTTTGGTTATATTGAGTGGTTTGGAACATAACAAAAAGAACAGTACAGAGAGCGGGGTGGGGGTTACCAACAGCAGGGTTGAAGGGCAAAAGAGGAGACTTTGACAAATAATGGTAGTGGGGAGGAATGACGGGTCAGGGAGGACGCACAAGATGGGCAAGATGGATATAGACGCAAACTCTCAGGAAGGAAATTCTGGAAATTTGGAAGGAGGTGGGCTTAGGGGTGAAGGGGTTAACAGGAGTATAAAATATTATGGTTTTGGATGGGGATGATCTGAGATGGTGGTGAACAGCTGTCTTGAAAACCTGAAAACAAGTATGAGATTGAAGAGAATGTGAAAGTTGGTTCCACAGGTGGGAAAAAGAGGGACGAATGAGTGAAGGTGAGCAGTGATCCTGGAATTTGGGAGTTTCACCAGATTTCATTTTCCGGGGAAGGAAAATTCATTTGGGGGAAGGAAAATATCCTTGTCCACCTGGCCTCGTCACCCCCGCCTTCAAGGTGAATGGCACCAGTGAGACCTCTTCATCTCTTTTTTTTTTCTTCTTCTTCTCTCTTTCTATTATTCTCTGCTTTTTGCTATTTTGCCATTTATAGTCACAGTTCTTCCACATCTTTCTTGTTCGGGAATTCCTGTGGAATCTGATGAAGGGTACCAGAAATAAACATGTTGCAGGTCATGGCTGCTTGTTAGGACAGGATCCCAAACTGTTTGGTAATTTTTTGAGAGGCTGATCTATCAACAGGTGTTAAATGTCGAAGTGGTTGTACTGGCCATGGACATGCATGGGGGTGGTCCACGCAGCCATTTCCTGTTGCATTCCTGAGGCCATCAGGGTGCCATTGTTATGGACTTTGGTTCCAGTAGCGAGGAATTTAGTGTTTAGTCTGGGTGTACGTGGTATCCCGCATTTTGAAGAATAATTTTACCATTATTAATTTTTAAAAATAATTTATTTGTTTAATTTATTTATTTTTCAAGGATTTTTCTTCTTCTTCAATTTACAATTATTGAAATATTTTAATTTTTTTCAATTATCTTGTTTTTATTTAATATTTTTTACTTATTTAATTTCTCCATTATTTTATTGTTATTTTTATTATTATGGTTCTGAGAGGGAGGCATGAAGTATTTTTAGTCTTGGTGTCCGTGGTGTCTGACTTTTTGAAAAGAAAAACGTTTCTTTTCATTATGAGGCAGGATTTCAAGTGCTACCACCAATTGGCCAATATTACGAGTTTGCCATATCGGGAACTATCAGTGACCTCCGATGCCCTGGAGTGACGACAATGTGTTTGCTTGAGTTTATGGGACCCTGTTGAGTGTCTTCGACTGGCTTATAAGTTTGTTCGGGTAGTTATGATTGATGGACTCTCTTTCGATGTATCATTACCTATTATTATCAGGATGAAGATGGCTTTTCAATCTGAGAATAACAGATCTAATCCACAAGCCCGCGCACAGCGACGCTCAAACCCTTTTGAATATTTGTTTCTCCAATGTCAGGGGCTTTCACTCCAATTTTTATTATGTTCAGTCTTTTGTTCAGCTTAATGCACCTCACTTGCTGGCTCGATCTGAGTGTCGGATGAACATATGTGCATCTCCTCTGTTTCCTTTAAATTGCCTGGTTACATTTTTCACTGACATGATAACCTTCCTTTTCATGGTCTTCGTATCTTGATAAAGACCCTCTACCTCTAGCTCATGAACATTCTCTTGAAAGTGGCACTCACAAGTTTATGTGTTTCTGCCTTGCTCTCCTACTTTCAACAACATGTTTTCTTTCTGGAATGGCTCGCCTTCCTTTCCCTCTTGTGCTGTGATCGATGCGATCTCGGACAGCATTAACAGGGATATCTTATTCCACCCTTCTGCACACATCATGGTATTTATAATGTCTTCAATGTTCACCACAACGAATGGCTGGTACACCCTCATAATACTGACACTCCTGGTAGTTATACATTACAGTTTGGGAAGGCTGATTGGGATGGATTTTGTTCATTTCTTGCTGATGTGCCATGGACCTCAGCATTAAATATTGGTGTTGATATGGCTGCCGAGGAAATATCCCAATGGCTTCGCACTGGTATGGACACGTATATTCCCTCATGTATCTATCAAATGAAGGCTCATTCCCATCCATGGTTCACTCTGGCTTGTGCGGCAGCAATTGCCCATCGCAACCACTTTTTCAAGGAGTACTATGTGCAAGGATCTCTGGAGTCCAAATGTCTGTGCATCAAAGCTATTAACGTCTGTAAGAGAGTTCTTGAGGATGCTAAGCAGCGATATGCAGATTCTGCAGCCGATTATATTGCCACTCAGCGGCATGGCTCTCGGGACTTTTGGAGGATTGCCAACAGTGCACTCAACTGCAATGCATCTTCTATACCTACTTTATTGGTATCTGAGGGGCACATCATGGACCTGAGGTTGTTACTTCACCTTTGGATAAGGCTAACTTCTTTGTTGGGTGGTCGCAAGACTACCGTTATTCTCAGGTTTTCCGTCTGTCTGTATGTATGTAATGGACAGCTCTGGAGGCCAGAGAAGTCAACCGATTTTGATGAAACTTGATTGGTAGGTTCATACCAGGATGTAGTTGTATGCTTTTGAGCACCGTTGCTATGGACGCCACCGTTGCCAAGTAATGGGACTTTGAAATTTTTGAAAAAAATCCGAAAAATATTTATATATTTTTTTTTCGAAAATCAAAAATCGCCTTCCGCGCTTTTATGCGCACTATAATCAACCTCTTTGTCAAAAAATTTCAGCCCGATCCGTCAAAAACTGTATGACTAGTATGCAATTATATAGCGACCACCCATGTTGCCTACCGGCTTGTAGATTACTTTGCTTCTAATTATACCCTCAATGATCAGGGACATCCTCATCCTGAATTTCCATCTCATGCAAACTGATATTCCTGTTCTCTTTATCACTCCTACGAAGGTTGCCAGAATTATTCACACTCTAAATACCTCGAAAGCAAGTGGTCCTCATGGAATCCCCATGTTTGTATTGAAAATGCTACTCAAACTTCTAGCTGTTAACTGTTAAGTATACATTAACAAAGGTCCTCAAAACCAGGTACTCATGAGATGTAATCCAAGAAACGTAAAAACAAAAAGTCGAATGGCATTTGGTAGAGCACGCACCTCCGCCAGGCTGAACAGTTTACATTTTGGATCCCACTAATAGGTCGGATCTGACTCCGGACCTTAACCAAGATCGAATTTGCTTGTTCTCGTCACCGAACCAACTCATCCTCCTAGTTTTTTCATAACTCGTCCACAACTTTTTGAGACATCCTGCTCAGAGACAAACAGACAGACAGACAGGGGTGAAAACATAACTTGCGTCCGTCCACCTTCGGTGGCAGAGGGAGACGCCTCGGTCAT